>NC_090727.1:147578281-147697539 GCF_036898095.1 Palaemon carinicauda | reverse complement strand
TTGACTTCATGCACTTGTTTCGCATAATGTTTGAAGAAAACACGCGAGGATTTCCAGCCTGTGAAACTCTTAAGGCTTTCAAAATCCATACTCTGAAAGAAATTCAGAGACGATGCAACTTTTCTAGGATCGTGACCTGCGGGTGTACTGTCAGGATCCGCTCTGCGAATGAAGTAGGTGATTTTCGCTCGTAGTTGTTTCAGTGACAGGTCGCTGCCCCGATGTTTCTCCTTTGAAGAGTTGGCCTCCACCAAAGTCAGAAGTTCTACGAAGATAGACCTTGAGGCTCTCTACTGGACATAGAGAGGCATCTTCTTTCAGGGGGCAGATTCTCCAAGGGCCCCATCTTTTGGTGGGTAGTTTGTTTTTGGCGAGAAACGTCGGATCCGGGAAGAGGGTAAGGTCTCCTGAATCTGTAAACAGAATGTGACCCTCGTCCCTTGATAATGCCACTATTTCGCTGACTCGGGCTCCTGAGGCAAGAGCAAAAAGAAAAATAACTTTTTGAGTCAGATCCTTGAAAGGGCACGAATCATTGTCCAAGTTGGAGGCAAAATGGAGCACCTTGTCCAGGGACCAGGAGATCGGTTTTGGTGGGGGTGCTGGGCGTAGACGAGCGCATGCCTTCGGCAGTTTATTGAAGATGCCGCTGGACAGATCAATCTGGAAGGCGTACATTAGTGGTCTAGTCAAGGCCGATTTGCAAGTAGAAATCGTGTTGGCTGCCAAGCCTTGTCCATGAAGGTGAATGAAGAAGGACATGCAAAAAATCGATGGTGATTTCCGTAGGATTTTTTGCCTTGACGAATGAGACCCATTTTCTCCAGGATGATTCGTATTGCCGTCGTGTGGATTCGGTCTTGTATTCCTCGAGGAAGTCGAGACTCTTCTTCGATATCCCGAACCTTTTCTTCACGGCTAGGGAGAGAAAATCATGAGATGAAGGTCCTGACTTTCAATGATGAAGCGAAGACAGTCGACTTCTGTACTTGCTGGGAGAGAACTGGGCCCGGGAGAGGGATCAGCGTGGGTTGTAGCTCCAGGACTAGGGGGTACCAGTTGCTCCGAGGCCACTTGGGAGCCACTAGGGCTGCTGTTCCTTTGAAGGCTCTCAGTTTTGGAGAGGACTTTCAGCAGAAGGTTGGTGGAGGGAACAGGTAGATCTTGGACCACCTGTTCCAATCCAGTGACATGGCATCCACTGCTTCTGCCTTGGGGTCTTCGTACGGGGCCACATATCGAGGAAGTTGATTGTTGTCGCTCGTTGCGAAGAGATCGATCTGAAGTTCTGGGACTTGGTGAGAGATGAAGGAGAATGATCTTGCGTCTAGAGACCATTCCGACTCTATCAGGCTTGTCCGAGATAGAGCGTTCCGCCGTCACGTTGCGGAATCCTTGTAGGTGAACTGCAGACAGGTGCCATTTCTTCTTCTCTGCCAGACGGAAGATTGTCAGAAGCACCTGATTTATCTGGGGCGATCTTGAGCCTTGGCGATTGAGACATCGAACTACCACCGAGTTGTCTAGGGTTAGACGAATATGGATCGAGGGAGGCGGGGAGAGTTTCTTCAGAGTTAGAAGGACCGCCATGGCCTCCAAGATGTTGATGTGAAAACGTCTTGAATAGGGGAGACCATGTTCCTTGAGCCTGTTTTTGGTGGGAGTGACCTCCCCAACCCTCCAGCGAAGCGTCCGTGTGGATGTTGAGTGATGGAGGTGGGTGTTGAAGAGGGATGGACCTTTTCAGGGCCTTTGCTTCTGACCACGGCTTTAGGAGCAGCCGAAGTCTGTTTGGGAGCCGTCTCTTGAGGTCTCTTCGAGCGATGGATGCGGAACGTCTCCAGACTCCCGCAGCATCCTTTAGCTGTGCACGTAGCACTGGGTTTGTCACTGAGGCGAACTGTAGAGAGCCTAGAACTCGTTCCTGCTGACGTCTTGAGATCCGTTTGGATTTCAGCAGTCGCTTGACAGACCCTGCTATTTCCTTCCTTTTCTTCTGGGGAATGGAAAGGCGGTGTGACTGAAGGTTCCACTGGATTCCTAACCATTGGAACTTCTGAGCTGGAGAGAGGCGAGATTTCTTCGCGTTTATCTTGAAATCCCAGGTGTTCTAGGAACTGGGTAACTTTGTTGCAGGATCTTAAACAATCCTCGGGCGATGGAGCCCAGACTAGCCAGTCGTCGAGGTAGGCCATCACCTGGACGTCTCGGAGGCATAGCTGTTGAACGATGGCGTCCGCCAGCTTTGTGAAGATCCGAGGGGCCACGTTGAGGCCGAAGGGCATGGCCCTGAAGGCGTAGCTTTTCCTTTGGAGTCGAAATCCTAGGTAGGAGGAAGCGTGGTGGTTCATTGGAACGTGCCAGTAGGCATCTGCCAGGTCTATGGAGACCGTGTAGGAACCTTGAGGCAGAAGGGTCCTTATCTGTTGAAGAGTCAGCATCTTGAACTTGTTGTTCGCTATGAACTTGTTGAGGGGGGATAAGTCTAGAATGACTCTGAGCTTGTCGGAGTCCTTCTTGGGGACGCAAAACAGTCTCCCTTGGAACCTGGTTGACTTTACCCTCCTTATCACCTTCTTGTTCAAGAGATCTAGGACATATTCTTCCAGAAGGGGGGTTGATTGTTGGAAGAATTGCTGGAAGGTTGGGGTGGTTGAGTCCAACTCCAGCCTAGACCCTTCTTGACGATGCTGTGTGCCCAGGGATCGAAGGTCCAACGATCCTGGAATTGGCGGAGTCTTCCTCCCACCGGAAGCACTTCATTGCTTCTGGTGTCCGAGGGTTTACTGCCTCGGCCGCCAGCTCCCCTTCCTCCTCTGCCTCTGGAGGGACGGCGAGATGCGTCTCTGCCTGCACCTCTGTTTGAGCCTCTACCTTTGGGACGAAAGGTAGTCGTCTGTTGCTCGAAAGCAGGGGTGAAAACCGGCGACTGTGACAAGACCGGTTGGGTGACCAGCTGAAAGGTCTGCTGTGGCTGAGCTGCCACTTGGGGAGTAGCGGATCCCGGAAACTGCCGTCTCTGTTGACGTTGCTGGGGTTTCTGCTTGGAGGATTTCCTCTTAGGTTGAGGGCCGTTGTCCTGAGAGGATTTCCTCTTCTTCGACATGCCCCACTTGTGGAGAAGGTTCCTGTTCTCCGTGGCGGCCTTGTCGATGATCTCTTTCACAAGGGCAGAGGGAAAGAGGTGCTTACCCCAGATGTTGGAGGAAATCAGCCTCCGGGGTTCGTGTCTCACTGTGGCACTGAAGAACACGAATTCACGACAGGCTCTACGAGCCTTCATGAAGCTGTACAGGTCTTTAACTACAGTCGCCAAATGCGTTTTGGCGAGCACCATGTAGTAATCGGGGACTCTAGTGTCACCGGCCATGACATCGAGCTGTACCTGGAGGGACATGGATGCGGCGAGCCTTTCCTTCGTGTCATGTTCCCGACGGAAGGAGTATGGTCATTAAGTTTCGGGAGGTCTTCGTTAAACTGACGTCCAGCAACGTCAGGTTCTAGTTTCCCCACCACGAAGGTATGCTGGACATCTTTCCAGTGTCGAACATCGGGGGGAGTAGTCAGGGAGAAGGGTCTGCACTCCTCCAATGCAGGGCAAGGTTTCCCTTCTTCCACTGCCTTGTGTACCGCAGCGAAGGCCTTTTCCATGAAGGGGAGGATCTCATCGTCTGGTGCGACGTAGGTAGGGTGCTTCTTGCTCAGCGCCGGAAGCTTTGAGCAGGTAAAACCCCTACTTTTAACAGCATTGGCCAGCATAGCCTGGGCCTTCGGGAGATCGAACACTATCACCTCCTTTGGTTCGGTCTCTTCTTTAGAGGCAGGTTCGGATCGAAGTCGGACGTAAACAGTCCGGATAAGCCTCAAAACTCGGGAAGAATTCCACTTCTTCCAGGGCAACCGAGCCGACCTTCTCACTGACGAAGATCCTGCCCGTTGTGATAGGCATGTGCTCGGCATACCTCCAGGGGTTGGCGTCCGAACATGCCGGGAGGTCCTTAACCCGAAATCCTTTTCGGCTCCTTTGAACTTCCCATGGTCCTGATGTATTCGTGTGTCTCACGGAGTTTCTTGTCCATAAGAGCTTCGAGCATACGGAACATCTCCTGGGCGCTGGATGGATGGGGTCCGGGGTGGCGGAGGTAGACGGGAGTGATACATCCGTCGGTGTAGGAGTTGGGGCGGGGGTGGAAGGCGGAGCGACCTCCTGCCTCCGATTCGGTGTATTCCACTTGGTCTTCCTCATAGTCCAGTTCTTCGGCCATGAGTTCCTCTCCGTGGTCTCCGACACTTCTGACATACGTTCCGCATTGTCGGTATCCAGGTGACACTCGTGCATGGACTGGGCCATGACTACATCGGGTTCCACCGTTATCTGGACGGTGGGGATCTGATCCTTGGGGACCACAGAGTCTGGGGATGCCTTCGGGAAAAGCAAGGCCCTCAAGTCTTCAGTGGCAAGGTATGGTCCAGTGGCGTTCTTCTGGAAGCCACGCACCCATTTGCGTAGCTTCTCTCGAGAAGCGTCCCTAACCTCCGCTGAGGGAGGATTATTGAACGCCTCGACCAGGCGGTCCTTGCAGACTGTACAGTTCGGCGGGTCCCAAAACTTCAGATCGCCTTTCTTGTTGGCGCAAGGGGCGTGGGTCCTACACGCCGTGTGCCCGTAGAAGTGCGGGCGCTTCACTGCACAGAAGCCGTGATCGCACTTCACGTACTCCTCCTGTAAGAGAAAGAGAACATGAGTATGGGGGAGACATAAGAATGACTTATATTCTAAAGTTAAATATTAAAGGATTAATCTTTAACTTAATTTTAAGTGATATAAACAATGTGATGTTTTTGAGAGTGGGCGGAAATGAAGGAGATAGACACATACTCCGTGTAACCCGCCCGGCTGGTTACCGTAACCTTATCCATAGGCAATTTGTTTGTGACCAAGGGCACAGGGCAGAATTCTTCATAGATTGCCAGGGAGGCAGGGGAATTCTAGTAGGAATTGCCAAGGATATAAAAACTGGGACTGAGGCCACTCAGACCATAGAATTGGAATGTAGACGATCCCATAGGGTAACGGTTTCCGGCAACCAGCCGTGCTAAGATACACACACCATGCTGGAAATTTGTGATATGCAAGAAGACAGCATGGTTATTAATAGAACGGTAAGACAATACCTATCTATTTATGTAGTCAAACCATCTGGTTGCAATGTAGGGCTATCAGCATGAGATGATAGCTAGGAGAAGGGGTGCAAGTCGCTTTGACGCCTCCGGAAGGCTCCGGCAGACCGACGGCACGCCGGAGGCCGCTCCAGCAGAGTTTCTGGCATTAGGGAAGACAAATATAAAAGTCAGAAGTAATGCCAGGATGGCGGCCGCCGGCACAACGGCTTGGTGACAGGGACAAGGAAGGGCTATAGCAGAACCGGACTGCCGGCACTCCGGGGGCTGGACCGATGGACGGATGACCGAAAGCTATGAGGTATGAGGGAAGGCCATCGGCTGTACGCCGATGGGAGGCGGCAGTCCCCCCGGCACACGGAGGACTGACGGCCCAGGGGGCAAGGAATGTGTCACCAAGGGTGGGAGGTGGGTATCACCGACAGAGGAGGCGGCAAGGGACCGGCACCAGGACAGTGAAAGAGACAGAAGGAGGGACGTAGGGGTACGGACACGGACCCCAAGACATCCCATCTGAATGGGTGTACCCATGATAGAGGCTAGCCCTATCATCCAGTGGCAGGGCCGCAGGCGGGCGGGAGCCAGGGTAGCCCAAGGGAGGGCTAGGGAACACCCAAGAGGGGGAGAACCCCTGCGGACAAAACGCATCCAGTGGCTAACCCCCATAGGACACTATGAAGGGTATATGTACCAGAGCGGACTGCACACAGGGACTCAAGGTAGCCCTATCACTCCACCCTAAGGAGGAGTTGTAGGACAGGGGGACAGATGGGTATAGACTAACCTAAGTATAGGCTAGGCCATACAAGAGATAGGTGGGGAGGGGAGAAGAAGAAGGGTCTTCTATAGGAGAGGCTCTGTACCAAAGCGGCCACCAAGGAAGGGAGGACGCTCCCTAGCCTAAGGTTAGGCAGCCTGTCTGAGAACGGTGCATGGGTACCGTTTCAGCAAGGCACAGAACTAACTCCCCCCAAGCCTAACCTAGAGCAGGGATGTTACACCCTGAACTAGGAAGGATGGAAGATGTATCGCATTGCAGGGAGGTCAGGAAGCCTAGCCTCAGCAATAGAGGAAGGGCAGGCCGTTCCTCATTCTCGGACGCAGCCCTAAGGGAGGATCATTCCCTTAGGGAGGACAGAGAAGGCGATAAGTACTCTGGTATGAGCTTGATCCCTTACGTGGTAGGGGGAGCAAGGCTACGCAGAGGGAATGCCTTAAGGCAAGGGGGTGAAGGGAGCATATAGGGGGCCTACAATTAGGTTAGGTTAGAGAGGCACACTGTCAAACCTATCCCCTATATGGTCCCCTGAAGGCGAAAACACTTGCATCACAGTAAACAGTATCATAAAAACGATTTTGAGCGAAGCGAAAAATCTATTTTTGGGTGAGATAGCCATGGCGTCCTGATGGAAGGTTCCTGTTTGGTAGCTTCCTTGGGTATAAGACTACTAAGATATTCCCAGAGAATTTAACCACAGGTTATCACAGAATTCTAACTTCTGGAGCGAGTATCTCAAAGGTTTCCCTTTAAGACATCGTAATACAACAGGGGACACGCATGTCTGAACGTGCCACATAGCTATCTTCACCCCGAACAGAGTTAAATGCTTCGGTGTGTAAGGACTGAGAATAGCTGGGAGCCGTTCCACAGCTAATCTCACTCGTGGCCACTACTGATACTCGAGACGTAAACAAACGGACGCCATTGCTCTGATGACGTCACGCCCGTCTTCATCCTGAAGCCAGTTGCTGCCCATCACCATGATACAATTGTGTAGGGTGGGAACAAAACTGGACGAAGTAGTAGGGAGGGTCCATCAGGACGCCATGGCTATCTCACCCAAAAATAGATTTTTCGCTTCGCTCAAAATCCGTTTTTTTGGGCTCAAGCCATGGCGTCCTGATGGAAGAGTACCAGAGAATCAATGTATCGTGGTAGATTTTTCCCCAGTGTTAAGTGCCTAGCATTGACAAAACAGCAAAGTAATCTTAGGTAAAGAACCATAGGAACGGAGTATCCTGCCCCCCTTTGGTAGGAAGTTCCCATGGGCTATGCCGACGTCAAAGTGGTATTGAAGGGCTATTCATCCTGACAGAAGAACTTGAAGAACTTAGAGATGAAGCAGAATGGTTTGATATTTGTATAGGAACATTCTGAATTAGACCAGTGGTGGTTGGGCACTGTGTATAGAGTTCATCTCTTGGTTATCAGAAGTAAGTTTTCGTGTAGGAACCTTACTGAGACAGGGTGAATATAATTTAGGATTAGACATCTTAAATTCTTCATGACCATAAGAAAGGAGGAATAAATAAAACTATGACAGTATGTATTTCATAGTAGGTAGGAGCTGAAAGAGACGCATAAGTAATAAAATAGAAATTTTATTTCACAATGCAGAAATTAAATAATTTACAGCAAAAGTAAAGTTCATTTACAGTAATAATAATGTACATAGAAATAAAGGCTTGCTCTTGAATCTGAAAAGGAATTTCAGGATTAGTAGGTACTCGTTCTCGAGGAACGCAAGTCTTTAAACAACACATCATGCTCAAGGCATGCGGCACTTGTGTGACACTATGACATTTCACCTGGGATAAGAACAGTTATAAAAGCACTAAGTGTTTTTTGACATCACTATGAATCGCTCGAGGGTCAACATAGGCACCCGAAGAGTTAGAGTCCCAAGTAACTCACTGTTCTACGCAGAGTTAGGTGCAGGTTTCATAACACTACCTGCGGCTACCACAAAATGTTTGACTTCGTGCACTTGTTTCGCATAATGTTTAAAGAAAACTCGCGAGGACTTCCAGCCCGTAAAGTTCTTAAGGCTTTCAAAGTCCATGCTCTGAAAGAAGTTCAGAGAAGATGCCACTTTTCTAGGATCATGACCAGCGGGTGTACTGTTCGGATCCGCTCTGCGAATGAAGTAGGTGATTTTCGCTCTTAATTGTTTCAGTGACAAGTCGCTGCCCGATGTTTCTCCTTTGAAGAGTTGGCCTCCACCAAAGTTCGAAGTTCTGCGAAGATAGACCTTGAGACTCTCTACTGGACATAGAGAGACATCCTCCTTCAGGGGGCATATTCTCCAAGGGCCCCATCTTTTGGTGGGTAATTCGTTTTTAGCGAGAAACGTCGGATTAGGGGAGAGGGTCACTTCTCCTGAATCGGTAAACAGGATGTGTCCCTCTTCTCTTGATAATGCCACTATTTCGCTGACTCGAGCTCCCGAAGCGAGAGCAAATAAGAATATAACTTTCTGAGTCAGATCCTTGAGGGGGCATGAATCGTTGTCCAAGTTGGAGGCGAAATGGAGTACCTTGTCTAGTGACCAGGAGATCGGTTTCGGAGGGGGTGCTGGACGTAGGCGAGCACATGCTTTTGGTAATTTGTTAAAGATGTCGTTGGACAGATCAATTTGGAAAGCATATAGAATTGGTCTAGCCAAGGCCGATTTGCAGGTTGAAATCGTATTGGCTGCTAATCCTTGTCCATGAAGGTGAATGAAGAAGGACATACAGAAATCAATGGTGATTTCTTTAGGATTTTTTGCCTTGACAAAGGAGACCCATTTCCTCCAGGATGATTCATATTGCCGTCTCGTGGATTCGGTCTTGTATTCCTCTAGGAAGTCTAGACTTTTCTTCGAGATCCCAAACCTCTTCTTTGCGGCAAGGGAGAGAAAATCATGAGATGAAGGTCCTTGATTTTCGATGATGAAGCGAAGACAGTCGACTTCTGTACTTGTTGAGAGAGAACTGGGCCCGGGAGAGGGATCAGCTTGGGCTGCAGCTCCAGGACCAGGGGGTACCAGTTGCTCCGGGGCCACTTGGGAGCCACTAGGGCCGCTGTCCCTTTGAAGGTTCTCAGTTTGGAGAGGACTTTCAACAGAAGGTTGGTGGGAGGGAACAGGTATATCTTGGACCACCTGTTCCAGTCCAGTGACATGGCGTCCACCGCTTCTGCTTTGGGGTCCTCGTACGGGGCTACGTACAGAGGAAGTTGATTGTTGTCGCTCGTTGCAAAGAGATCTATCTGAAGTTCTGGGACTTGGTGAGAGATGAAGGAGAACGATCTTGCGTCTAGAGACCATTCCGACTCTATCGGGTTTGTCCGAGATAGAGCATCCGCTGTCACATTGCGGAATCCTTGTAGGTGAACTGCAGACAGGTGCCACTTCTTCTTCTCCGCCAGACGGAAGATTGGGAGAAGCACCTGATTTATCTGGGGCGATCTTGAGCCTTGGCGATTGAGACAACGAACTACCACCGAGTTGTCTAGGGTTAGACGGATGTGGATCGAGGGCGGCGGGGATAACTTCTTCAGAGTTAGAAGGACCGCCATGGCCTCCAAGATGTTTATGTGGAACGTCTTGAATAGTGGAGACCAGGTACCTTGAGCCTGTTTCAGGTGGGAGTGACCTCCCCAGCCTTCCAGTGAGGCATCCGTGTGGATGTTGAGTGATGGAGGAGGGTGTTGGAGAGGAATGGACCTTTTCAGGGCCTTTGCTTCCGACCACGGCTTTAGGAGGCGTCGAAGTCTGTTTGGAAGCCGTCTCTTGAGGTCTCTTCGAGCGATGGATGCCGAGCGTCTCCAGACTCCCGCGGCATCCTTTAGCTGTGCACGAAGCACTGGGTTTGTCACTGAGGCGAATTGTAGAGAGCCTAGAACTCGTTCCTGCTGTCGTCTTGAAATGCGTTTGGATTTCAGTAGTCGCTTGACAGACCCTGCTATTTCCTTCCTTTTCTTCTGGGGGATGGAAAGGCGGTGTGACTGAAGATTCCAGTGGATTCCCAACCACTGAAACTTCTGAGCTGGAGAGAGGCGAGATTTCTTCTCGTTGATCTTGAATCCCAGGTGTTCTAGGTACTGGGTAACTTCGTTGCAAGACTTTGCACACTCTTCGGGCGATGGAGCCCAGACTAGCCAATCGTCGAGGTAGGCCATCACCTGGACGTTTCTTAGGCGGAGCTGTTGTACTATGGCATCCGCCAGTTTTGTGAAGATCCGAGGGGCCACATTGAGGCCGAATGGCATGGCCCGGAAGGCGTAGCTTTTCCTTTGGAGTCGAAATCCTAGGTAGGAGGAAGCGTGATGGTTCATTGGAATGTGCCAATAGGCATCCGCCAGGTCTATAGAGACCGTGTAGGAACCTTGAGGCAGAAGGGTCCTTATTTGTTGAAGCGTCAGCATCTTGAATTTGTTGTTCTCTATGAACTTGTTGAGGGGGGATAAGTCCAGAATGACTCTGAGTTTGTCTGAGTCCTTCTTGGGAACGCAAAACAGTCTCCCTTGGAACCTGGTGGACTTTACCTTCCTTATCACCTTCTTGTTCAAGAGGTCTAGAACATATTCTTCCAGAAGGGGGGTCGATTGCTGGAAGAACTGCTGGAAGATTGGGGGTGGTTGCGTCCAACTCCAGCCTAGACCGTTCTTGATGATGCTGTGTGCCCAGGGATCGAAGGTCCAACGATCCTGGAATTGGCGGAGTCTTCCTCCCACCGGAAGCACTTCATTGCTTCTGGTGTCCCGAGGACTTGTTGCCTCGGCCGCTAGCTCCCTTTCCTCCTCTACCTCTGGAGGGACGGCGAGATGCGTCTCTGCTTGCACCCCTGAACGAGCCTCTACCTTTGGCATGAAAGGTAGTGGATGGTTGCTCAAAGGCAGGGGTGAAGACCGGTGACTGTGACAACACCGGTTGGGGGACCAATTGAAAGGTCTGTTGTGGTTGGGCAACCACTTGGGAGGTAGCGGGTCCCGGAAACTGACGTCGTTGCTGACGTTGCTGGGGTTTTGGCTTTTGAGGTTTCCTCTTAGGCTGAGGTCCATCGTCCTGAGAGGGTTTCCTTTTTCTGGACATGCCCCACTTGTGGAGAAGGTTCCTATTCTCCGTGGCGGCTCTGTCAGTTATTTCCTTGACAAGGTCAGAAGGAAACAGGTGCTTTCCCCAGATGTTGGAGGAAATCAGCCTCCGGGATTCGTGTTTCACGGTGGCACCGGCAAACACGAATTCACGACAGGCTCTTCGAGCCTTTATGAAGTGGTACAAGTCCTTCATTACTGTCAGTAAGTGGGATTTGGAGAGTACCATGTAGTGATCTGGTACTCTAGTGTCACAGGCCATCACTTCCAGTTGGACCTGATGAGAAAGAGATGCCGCAAGCCTCTCCTTCGTGTCTTGTTCCCGGCGAAGGAGGTGATCGTTGAGCTTAGGGAGGTCTTCATTAAACTGACGTCCGGCGACGTCAGGATCGAGCCTTCCCACGACGAAAGTATGCTGAACATCTTTCCAGTGTCGAGCGTCAGGGGGAGTCACGATGGAGAAGGGTCTGCACTCCTCCAGTGCAGGGCAGGGTTTCCCTTCTTCCGCCGCTTTAAGGCATGCAGCTAAGGCCTTTTCCAAGAAAGGAAGAACCGCAGTGTCAGGTGCAACATACGTAGGATGCTTCTTGCTCAAAGCCGGAAGCTTAGAGCAGGTAAAGCCCCTACTCTTAAATGCGGAGGCTAGCATAGCCTGGGCCTTTGTGAGATCGAACACTATCTCTTCTTTAGGTTCGGTCTCTTCCTTCGAGGCAGGTTCGGAACGAAGCCGGACGTAACAGTCCGGGTAGGCCTCAAAGCTTGGGAAGAACTCCACATCTTCCAACGGGACCGTGCCGATCTTGTCACTAACAAAGATCCTGCCGGTCGCAATAACCATATGCTCTGCATACCTCCACGGGTTGGCATGAGAGCAAGCGGGGAGATCCTTGACCGAAATCTTCTTCGGTTCTCTGGATCCAATCATCGACCTGATGGACTCCTGGTTCTCCTTCAGCCTGTCGTCCATGACGGCTCTAATCAGCCGGATCAGTTCTTGGGTAGAAGAAGAAGGATCCGGAGTCGAGGAGGTAGACGGAATGGACATTTCCGTCGGTGTAGGAGTAGGAGGAGGGATGGACGAGGAAGCAGCTCCAAGCTCCGACTCGGTGTATTCCACCTTATCTTCGTCCTCTTCGGCTCCTTGAGCCATAAGCGTCTTCTCCGTGTCTTCCGAGACGTCTGAGATCTGTTCATCATCCTCGGAATCTAAACGACACTCGTGCATAGACTGAGCCATGACCACATCAGGTTCCACCGTAATTTGGACAGTGGGGATCGCATCTTTTGGTACCACTGAGTCAGGGGAGGCCTTAGGGAACAACAGGGACCTCAGTTCTTCGGTGGCCAGGTACGGTCCAGTAGCATTTTTCTGAAAGCCACGCACCCACTTGCGCAGCTTTTCACGAGAAATGTCTCTAACCTCCGCTGAGGGAGGGTTATGGAAGGCCTCAACTAGGTGGGCCTGGCAGACCGTACAATCCAGTGGATTCCAAAACTTCAAATCCCCTTTCTTGTCTGCACAAGGGGCGTGAGTCCTGCAAGCCGTATGCCCGTAAAACTGCGGGCGTTTCACAGCGCAGAAGGCGAAGTCACACTTCATCTGCTCCTCCTGTGGAAGAAAGAGAAAATGAGTATGGGGGAGTCATAAGAATGGCTCTTAAACTAAGTTAATATTAATCATTAATTTTAACTTAAAGAAGGTGTGATGCATAGAAGAATGAAAACAGTAAAGGAGAACATGCTCCATGCATCTCGCCCGGCTGGTTACCATAAGCTTGGTCCTTGGATAATCCAAATGACCGAGATCATTGGATATAGTTTCCTAGAATTCCCAGTATTTTGGAACTCCATGGAAAACCAAGGACAAGATTGGGATCGAATTCATTCGGTTCCCAGTTAAGAGCCAGAAGGCCTCATTAAAGGGTAACTGCTTCTGGCAACCAGCCGTGCTACGATGCACATAGCATGCTGGAATTAGAAGAATGCAAAGAGACAGCATGATCACTAATAGAGCAGTACTAGGTACTGATCTTAATAGCAGAAGCAGCTTATCTGTTTGCGATATAGGGCTATCCTAGTCTTAAGATAGCTACAGTAAGGGGGTGCAAGTATTCTTGACGCCTCCGGGGCATCCGGCAAGCCGCCGGCATGCCGGAGCTCGCTCCAGCATAGATTCTGGCATTAGAACAGACAATTTTCAAAAGTCAGTTAAATACCAGGATGGCGGCCGCCGGCACAACGGCGGCACGCCGGAAGGAAGCGGCGGCTCCGGCAGTCGGAGGATGCCAGGTTGGTGACTGGGATAAGGATGGTAAAGGCAGTATCGGGTTGCCGGCAGTATATGCCGGCACTCCGGTGATCGACCGGCAAGCGGACGATTAGATAGGAGTAGGAGAGCCGCCGGTAGTAGCCGGCGGCAGCCGGCAGTCCCTCGGTACACGGGGGGCTGGCGGCAAGGGTAGGGAAGTCACCAAGTAGGAGGCAGGTATTGCCGACAGTAGAGGCGGCAAGAGACCGGCACCCGGATAGATAGAGAGACAGGGGGAGGGGGGAAGGGATGCAGGAAGTACCGTCAGGGTTCCAGACATCCCTCCCCCTCCCTGAGGGGGTGTACCCATGATAGAGGCAGGCTCTAACATCCATGAGCAGGGGTCACTAGGGACCGGGAGCTAGGTAGCCCAAGGGAGGGCTAGGGAACACCCAAGAGGAGGGGGGGGGGACTCCCATATGCAGAGCTATACTAGCAACTAACCTTATAGGACACTATGAAGGTATATGTACCAGAGTGGACTGCACAAGGAAGCTCGGGTAGCCCTACTCTTCCACCCTAAGGAGGAGTTGTAGGACAGGGGACAGATGAGTATAAACTAACCTAAGCATAGGCTAGGCTATACAAGAGATAGGTGGGGAGGGAGAAGAGAGAAGTCTTCCCAGGAAGGGTTTCTGTACCAGAGCGGCCACTAAGGGAAGGGAGGACACTCCCTAACCTAAGATCAGGCTGATCGGCTAAAACGGTGCAAGAGTACAGTTTCAGCATGGAACAGAGAAACCTTCCTAACCCGACCTAGAACAGGGCTAAAAGTCCTGAACTAGGCAAGGAAGAAGACATATCGCTATCGCAGGAAAGTCATAGACTATCCTAGCCATAGAGGTAGGCTAGCCTAACCTCACTCTCAGACGCAGCCCTAAAGGGGGTTCATTCCTTTAGGGAGGACAGAGAGGCGATATATACTCTATTAGACAATTAATCCCTTTACTCAGAAAAGGGATCAAGGCTAAATAGAGGGAATGCCAAGGCAGGGGATGAAGGAAGCATATAGGGGTCCTAATATTAGGTTAGGCTAGAAAGAATCACTGACTAGCCTATCCCCTATATGGTCCCTGAAGGCGAAAACATTTGCATCACTGTCAAAAGTATTGTAAAATAATAATGCCACTATCTTCATAACTTAGTCTAGGATCACTAATAAATCATGCATGAACACTTGTATGTAGGCTCCTGGCCTGGGGGCTATAGTAGCCGACTGGTAAGAGGTCAATCGATGACCGATAAAAAGCGTCTAAACACGATATAAAAGTTCCTAGCTATGAAGACTAAATAAACTAATGTATTCGATTAGTATATATAATGCCGGAAACGTTGTTGTGGCTAACTAAATAAGACATGCATAACAACAACGACGCCATAAAATGGCGGGTCCGGTAGAGGCACAGCTCTGCCACAAAACATCAATTATTTCGAAAAGTAATATTTACTTTACGGCCAGAGCTTAATTAAACAATACTGGAACCTTGTACTCAACTTTCCAGAAGAAGGCGAGGCTGAAGGTAACGACATAGCGAAGATGCAAAGCGATAAAGATAACACAGGGAAAATCCGTCTAAGTAGGACAGCTACTAAACAAAGGATGAAGACGGGC
The DNA here is from genome assembly GCF_036898095.1 of Palaemon carinicauda. Classification (NCBI taxonomy): domain Eukaryota; kingdom Metazoa; phylum Arthropoda; class Malacostraca; order Decapoda; family Palaemonidae; genus Palaemon; species Palaemon carinicauda. The sequence goes on along the minus strand of NC_090727.1, from coordinate 147,682,578 downwards.
GTGACGTCATCAGAGCAATGGCGTCCGTTTGTTTACGTCTCGAGTATCAGTAGTGGCCACGAGTGAGATTAGCTGTGGAACGGCTCCCAGCTATTCTCAGTCCTTACACACCGAAGCATTAACTCTGTTCGGGGTGAAGATAGCTATGTGGCACGTTCAGACATGCGTGTCCCCTGTTGTATTACGATGTCTTAAAGGGAAACCTTTGAGATACTCGCTCCAGAAGTTAGAATTCTGTGATAACCTGTGGTTAAATTCTCTGGGAATATCTTAGTAGTCTTATACCCAAGGAAGCTACCAAACAGGAACCTTCCATCAGGACGCCATGGCTTGAGCCCAAAAATAATGCCACTATCTTTATAACTAAACCTAGGATCACTGAAATATATCATGCATGAACACTGATGATAGGCACTCTGGCCTAGGGGCTAGACTAGCGAACTGGTATGGGGTCAGTCGATGACCAATAAAAGAGCGTCAAAACACGATATATAAAGTTCCTAGCTATGAAGACTAAATAACTAATAGTATCGATTAGTTAATGAGGCTGGAAAACGCTGTTGAGGCTAGCTAAATAAGGCATGCAAAACAACAGCGACGCCATAAAATGGCGGGTCCGGTAGTAGCACAGCTCTGCCACAAAACATAAAATATCTCGAAAAGTAAAAGTTACTTTACGGTCAGAGCTTATTTAAACAATACTGGAACCTTGTACTCAACTTTCCAGAAGAAGGCGAGGCCGAGGGTAGAGACATGGCTAAGATGCAAGTCGATAAGATACGCACAGGGAAAAATCCGTCTAGTAAGGCAAGCTACTAAGCGAAGGATGAGGACGGACGTGACGTCATTTAGCAATGGCGCCCGTTTGTTTACGTCTCGAGTACCAAAAGTAGCCACGGACGAGATTAGCTGTGGAACGGCTCCCCAGCTACTCTCCGCCCCTACACATCGAAGTGTTAACTTTATGTGGGGTGCAGATAGCTATGTGGCGCGTTAATACATGCGTCCCCTGTTGATATACGATGTCTTAAAGGGAAACCTTTAGGATACTCGCTCCAGAAGTTAGAATTCTGTGATAACCTGTGGTTAAATTCTCTGGGAATATCTAGTAGTTATATACCCAAGGAAGCTACCAAAAAGGAACCTTCCATCAGGACGCCATGGCTTGAGCCCAAAAATATTCTTTTGGTTATCAGGAGTTTGTATTACAGTAAGGTCACTGTTCATTTGATCATCGACATCTTGTTAAGTTGAAGCCGCTGCATATGCAGTATATGGCCTACTATGTGTGATTAGTAATTCATGATGTATTTGATACCACAATTTAAAAAAGTATGAAAGCATAAACAGTATCAGATTTTTCTTACTGTTCAAGTAAGATGGTAGGATACTTTTACTCTATTTACAATATTAAAGTGTTTGCTTTTGGAGAGAGAGTATTGAATAGTATTGTCAGACTGAAGGGATAAAAGTACTGTACTGTACTGTACTTAGAATGTCCATTTGCTAATTTACAAAATAGATTTTAATAGTAAATAACTATGTTTTTATTTTTAGTCTCATTTACATTGATATTTTATACTTCAGGTATTGGTCTTGCCCTTTGTGGAGCAGTGAAGGGTTATAGGAGCATTATTGTGATGCCAGAGAAGATGAGTAATGAAAAGGTGGATGTCCTGAGAGCTTTGGGGGCTGAGATTGTAAGAACGCCTACCTCTGCATCCTGGGACTCCCCTGAGTCTCACATTTCGGTGGCTAAGAGACTTGAAAAAGAGATCCCTGGTGCAATTATTCTTGATCAGGTAAGTCCTCTCTCTCTCTCTCTCTCTCTCTCTCTCTCTCTCTCTCTCTCTCTCTCTCTCTCTCTCTCTCTCTCTCTCTGAGATCAAGAAGTTAGAGATATGAGTTTATCTGTGCTGTGATATTCATGAAACGTTCTTAATTTTAGCATCCATTTTTTAATTTTGTTTATATTGATACATTAGAAAACTTGCACTATATAAGAGAGAGAGTCTCTCTCTCTCTCTCTCTCTCTCTCTCTCTCTCTCTCTCTCTCTCTCTCTCTCTCTCTCTCTCTCATGCTAATATTTTTTCTATTATTTTACCAGTACAAAAATCCTGGCAACCCCATGGCTCATTATGAAGGCACAGCGGAAGAGATCCTCCAACAAACCAATGGTAATATCGACATGTTTGTTTCTGGCGCCGGAACTGGTGGCACCATCACTGGCACTGCAAGGAAGATAAAAGAAAGGGTGAGTCGTTGTTTCGATTCCTTTGTTTTGTCATTAGTTCTTGGTAGGAGATAAAGCATTTTCTTAAATTTCTAGTCTCAAAGTGGACTTTACGATGTTAGACTATATTTTATGCACGCTAACAAAGAGTGGTTATGCATCTTATTACCATTGTATATAATTTACCTAATCACAGAACTTTTAATTTGGTTCTTTTCATGATTATATCTCATTATTTAGTATGTTCAGAGAAAATTTTACATTCACTACAGTATTTGCATTATGATTCATATGAAGGAAAGCAAGAGCTAGCCAATGGCATCAACATTTTGCCATATGTTCATTGTTTAAAGTAATGTATATTTTGTTTCATGAAGTTATTATAGTCATTCTTTAAAACATAATTTGTGTAATTCAATTTACACTCAACATTTTTATTCCATTAAGTTTTATTAAAAAATAGAAAATTTTTTTGTAATATATTCAACATATATTACAAGTTACTTCTTTGAAACTTCATATTTCTTCATTTCTCCCTCAACAACATTTCATATCCATGGGATTCGTTTGAATATCCTCTCACATTGCACAGTTCAATTTATTGTCTATATTATTAATATTTTTTCCACATGTTCAGAGAGATATAAGCACCTCTCAAATCTCGCACACTATTGAGCTCCCTATCTCAAGATCGACTGTCATCCCTGATATTTACGATTAAATACCTATGAGTAAGACAAATAATTTACCCTCAGATATCTGAATAAGCTTATTAATTTACCCTTGGATATCTGTGAAAAAGCTAGAGAATTTACCATTGGATATCTGTGAAAAAGCTAAATTACAGTATTTACCTTTTGATATCTGCAAAAAAAAAGCTAAAGTAATGTACTCTCAGATATCTGTAAAAAAGTTGAATAATTTTCCCTCATATGCCTGTGAATAATCTAAATCTACTACCAGACACCTGTGAATAAGTAAAATAATTTACGCTCAAATATCCATATCTATGAGTGAGATAATTGATGTTTCTTTCATCCATGGATATCATCACTTCATTTATTGGCTTTCAATACACCCCCAATATTTTTTTTTTTGTCTTTCTCCTCTTACAAATGCTTGAAAATATTTCAGTCACTCAATTCACATTCTTTTTGTAGGCATTAATCAACACTCATCTACAAACGTCATCTATTTCTCACTTCATTTACTAGCTATTCAATTACATCACATACTTGCCTGAGTGTTTTCTGCACCTTATCCATCCATATGAAATTAAAACAGCAAGGTACCCTTAACCTCCCTTGTTTAAGAAATAATTCTTTTCTAAACTCTATACATTTTTTAATAAAATACCTTCTCCACCAGAAATCTGTAAATGCAAGTAATGCTCTCCTTGATCTGAAAAGCTACTTACTCTTGTAGGTTTTGTGGACCAGTCTTCATTTTATAGACAGGAAGACTCATACCATTTTTTTACAATTTGATTTGCTCTAGGGTTGATAATTATCAAGAAATAAAGGGCTCCTACTTAGTACCATGTACAGTAGTAAAGTATGTACATTATGTGGGCCATCACATTTTAAAATTTTGGTGCCACTTTAGCGTGAGGTCTACCGCCATATGTAGCCTACTCACGTGAAACCTGAGGTCTACCGTGTGACCTGTCGCTCCCGCTCTCCCCGCTCATATAAAAGAATACCGTTAGGTTAGGTTAGGTTAGGATTAAACAGCGGTAGCCGTCAACTTTAGTGCTCACGGGAGGTAGACCTCACGCTAAAGTGCTAACTGGAGGTAAATCTCACACTAAAGTGCAGTAGACGTCACACTAAAGTAGCACCAAAATTTCCTTCTAAGATGTACAGTGCAATACTTTACAAGGTATATTTTAATCTATTGCAGGCGTAGGTAGATTCTTGTTTTATGAAGTCACATGCTGATTCTGATTTTAATTCTCTTTCCAATTTTTAGCTCCCTGACTGCAAAATCGTTGGAGTAGATCCACATGGTTCAATCTTAGCAGTACCTGAGGAGCTAAACAAGACTGATGTTACTCAATACGAAGTTGAAGGCATTGGTTATGACTTCATTCCAAATGTTTTAGGTAAGCTCAATTTCTCTGTGGTTTAGCTGTTTATGCACTGTATTTGCATTGAATCACATGCACATATTCTTTTAAATATAATTTTGAATACTTTACAGTTGAAACATTGAGAATGTTATTTTTTAGTTTCTCTTGAATTACCATATATTAATTTTATACTCGCCCGATGATCATATTGCCTCTGCTCAAAGCTGTTTCAGCATCTATCCCAAAATAAAAATTTCCTGTTCTCTCCCCCTTGAAAAATAACTCCCCTTCTGGAAACCACCACGTCATCTACTGGTTGATGAAAATTAACTAGTTGATGATACAACCTATTGCTTTCAGCTTTTCAGTTTTCTTATCACTGTTGTTTAGATAAGACTTTATTTTGCTGATTCAAATTGGTTTTCTGTACAGTACTGTACTTTATTTTCAACTAATGTATTTCAATGTGATTCAAATTTTTTCTTGCTTTGTGTAACTTAAACATATATTGACTTGCAGTTGCAGTGTTGTGTTTATGTGTATGGGGGAATGTTGTTCACTCACATTCTTTTCTTTTGAAGTTATGTCAGATGTTAGTTGACTGCTTTGATTAGACTTTAGTAATTTAACGTTCAGTAACATCTTTACCTTTTTACGTTGTTTGTTTAAAATAGGGTAAATCCACTTAAGTTTTGAAGAATTAAGGTATTATTTCTAACTTTTTTTATACCTTTATTATATTGTGAATATTTAATAAAGATTATTATTTGTACAACTTTGGGAAGCTGGAAGTTCACTGTTTTAATTTGTGATGAGTCAGGACCAATGCAGAATGTTACCTTGTGTATTTTTCTTGGCCGCAAAGATATTGTAACGTAATGATAGTTTATTTTCTTCCGAATGAGTTTCTCACTTACAGAGGCTTAAAGTATTCAAAAACTTATTTTTAAATATTTAACTTAGCCGGTGAATATATAATAGCTGCAACTCTGTTGCTCGACAGACAAAAAACAGTAAAAACTCGCCAGCGATCGCTATACAGGTTGCGGGTGTGCCCACCAGCGCCAACTGTCGGCCAGATACCACTCTCTCGATGTAAACAAAGACTCAATTTCTTCTCTGTCGACGTGTCGACAAGACGTACTTTTACTCGCTGTAGAACCTGGAGTTTTCTCAACATATTTGGTGAAGTACTTCATTTTGGTTTGAGCTTTCGCAGTGCAGGTGTTTTATCTTCATCTTAAATCTTGAACTCATTTTAGATAGATTTAATTTTTGGTGACAAAGAGAGTATGGACTTTCTTTGACTTTTAAATGGCCGACCCTTCCCTTAGACGGAAGTGTGTTTAGGCTTTTAGTAATTATCTTATCACGTTATAAATTAATTATAGATTTTCTTCTATATATTTTATATCTCACCGCCTTTATTAGGCCTCTTCGATTAACTTTCCATTTATAATAAACATAAAAAATAAATTTTAATGTTTTGTTTATATGCGACCTTTCCTGAGAGTAGGCGGTCCTAACTTGGAAACCGAAGTTAAACAACGTTGAGCCCTTTCAATCGTAAATAGCTTTTAAAGAGCTAATGATTTAAAACTTTTTAAATGAATATTTTTAATAAATATTTTATGAAAGATTTTCTTTGAATAGTCTTCGTACTCTTTTCAAAGATGAACTAACGTTTAGTTTATTTATGCTACGCAGTTTGCGCTCTATCGTTACGATAGAGAGAGAGAGTATCACGGTTTCACTTTGCAGAAAGAGTAAATCGATTCTGACGTTTTGTTCATTCTTCTTTCAAAGCTTAAATGTTTTAAATTCTATTTTAAAGGAACTTTTTAATTGAAAAACCTTTCAGTTTTTTCCTTTGGTCAAATAACATGTTTTTTTGACGAAACGTAATTGGGCTCCTCTTTTAGGTGCGAAATCAAGAGAGAGAGAGAGAGAGAGAGAGATAGAGACGGAGGGAGAGAGAGGAGAGAAAACGTTCCGTTCAAGCGGGTAACGTTGTTCTCGAGTTACTCTCGTCCCTAGTCTCTGTACGGGGAGAAAGGATAAAACGTTTTTAGTTTTATTCTCGTCCCTAGGCAATGTACGGTGAGAGATTGAAAACGTAGTTTTGAATGAAGTGTTTATTCTCTTCCCCAACCACTGAATTTTTTTATCTTAAAAGATGTTTACTGTTTTTTTGCTGGTATTAATGTGCTTGCATTATACGACTGATTTCGCATTTACTACCTTTTGATGAGGGTAGAATTGCGTGCTTCAGGTAGAAATCAGTGAAAGTTTCGATTTCAGTGAAATAAGTGCAAAACAGAAAATCGTAGTGATAAAGTGATATTGCGCAAAGTGTTACAGTGTTGCGTCCGAGGGTTCGTCTGTTCGTGCCTGTCGTTCACCTAGTCCGGGACCTCTTGCAAGCTCCCAAGCCCAGGGGAGAAGTAATGTCGTACGACTTATGGGTTCGAGAGGCCTTGATCAGCGAACAGACGTTTCCCTCTATGGTATCGGGTGTATCTTACCAAGATCTCCCCTACCATAAGGCGAGAGAGACAATTTTCTCCTCGTCATCCGAAGGCTTTTCGCATAAGAAACCTGAAACAAGGTTTCGAGGCCCTTAAGCGAAAGTCAGTCCTTTCAGGACAGGTCCAGCGTCCTGGTTGCAGCCATTAGGACAGCTCTGACCCTATGCAGTCATCGGATAACTGCTCGCCGCCTAACAAAAGCGTAACACAGACTCCGAGAGTCTTTTTGTTGGCAAAGTGTTGCGGTCACAGACGTTACCCTCGTCTCTTACCGCAACCATTTCCGTTGATCCTAAATGGGTTGTACGGCAAGACATGCAGAATAAGCTTGCCTCCCTTATGGAAGACTATTCTGCCGATTAGTCCGTTGAGCCTAGCCGTTTATCTCATCGAGATCCTGGCTTTCAGCCAACCTAACGTTCCTTTGTGCGTCCTGTTGACGTTGGCGTAGCTAAGTCACGTCAGTCAGGTTGTTTAGAACCACACTCGATGCAGTCTCGTGTGGATTTTCAGCCACATTTGGACGTTAGGCCACTTGCTGATGCTCCTGTTGACGTTCAGGACGTTCGCTAACAATCGGAGTTGACTTGTTTTGACGCCTCCGCATTCTAGAGTTGTTTTGACTGCTCAGTCTAGGCGGTCAAAGCAGTCTCGAGTGGACGCTGTGCGTCCTCACGCACCTGTTGTTGTTGACAGTTCACAGACTGTCAAGCAGTTACATGACGTTGCGTCCTGGTCTCTCGCACCTGTTGTTGTTGACAGTTCACAGACTGTCAAGCAGTTACATGACGTTGCGTCCTGGTCCGCTACTAATGCACCAGTGCGTGTGGACTCTGCTTGTAAAGCATTGCCACCACGGTAGGTCTCTCCTTTGCTTGAGACTCGGCTATTATCGGACAAGGTTCCTTTAGATGAGGAAGTTGCTGTTCCCCCTCCTACTGATATTCCCTTGAGGACTCTGTCAGACGGAGAGGAGCCTAAAGCTGCTTAGCCCTCTATGGACTTTAAATAAATCATGCTGATTTTTAAGGATCTTTGTCCGGATCTTTTTGTAACTGCTGCTCCTCGTTCGCCTAAACGTCAGAGCTTACACTAGGCCTAGCTACTTCGAAGCCGTTGTTTTATAAGCTAGTGCTCTCTCGCTCTCCTAGAGAGCTTTACGTTTGCTAGGCGACTGGTTTATCACCAGGAGGAGTTTGGGGGATACAGCCTTTGCTTTCCCTTCTTTTAAACTGGCTTATAGAGCGAGAGTCTGATATGACACGAGAGAAGTTCTCGGCTTGGGAGTTCCTGCCTCTGCCCAGATAGACTTCTCAAATCTCGTAGACTCTCCCTGGCGCCTGGCCAGGAGACGCTCCAAGATTTTACAGGTCAACTTCACAGCTGTTTTCGAGCCTTTGAAGTTTTGCTGTACAATTATGTTATGCATAAACAAGGCTTTCAGGGATGGCTCCAATGATCTGACAGCCACGTTCTCTGCAGGGACAAGTCCCTCAGGGATGGCTCCATGATTTGGCAGCCATGTTCACTGCAGGAGTACGTAAGAGGCAAGTGCGCTCAATGTGTTCATTGTCAAGACAAACTTCACGATGAAGTCTACCAGGCTGTCTTGACAGCATTTATGGAAGGCGACTGGATGGTCTCTCTCGACCTTCAGGAGGCATACTTCCACATTCCTATACACCCGGATTCCCAACCGTTTCTGAGGTTTGTTTACAGGAATGTGGGGTACCAGTTTCGAGCTATCGGAGATCAGAGCCTCCCTGTACTTGGACGACGGGCTTCTCAGAGCCTCTTCCAGTCATCGCTGTCTGAAGGATCTTAATTGGACTCTAGATCTGGCCAAGGAATTGGGACTCCTAGTCAATTTGGAAAAGTCACAGCTGGTCCCATCCCAAACTATTCTGTATTTAGGGATGGAGATTCACAGTCAAGTTTTTCGGGCTTTTCCGTCGGCCCCCAGAATAGATCAAGCCCTGCTCTCCATCCAGAAGATGCTGAAGAAAGAACGCTGCTCAGTCAGGCTGTGGATGAGTCTGGTAGGGACGCTGTCATCCCTGGAGCAATTTGTCTCGCTAGGAAGGCTACACCTCCGTCCTCTTCAATTCCATCTGGCTTTTCACTGGAAAAAGGACAAGACGCTAGAGGCGGTCTCGATCCCGATTTCCGAAAAGATAAAGTCTTGTCTGACTTGGTGGAAGGACAATATCAGCCTACGAGAGGGTCTTCCCCTGGCAGTTCAGATACCCAACCACGTTCTCTTCTCGGACGCATCGGACTTGGGCTGGGGCGCGACGCTGGACGGTCGGGAATGCTCAGGTCTGTGGAACTCGAGTCAGAGGAGCATGCATATCAACAGCAAGGAGCTTTTGGTGGTTCATCTGGCCTTGATAAGCTTCGAGAATCTCCTTCGAGGCAAGGTGGTGGAGGTAAACTCGGACAACACCACGGCCTTGGCGTACATTTACAAACAGGGAGGTACCCACTCACTGACTTTGTACGAAGTCGCAAGGGACCTGCTCATCTGGTCAAAAGATCGAGGCATCTCCCTAGTAACAAGGTTCATCCAGGGCGACTTGAACGTCCTAGCAGATTGTCTCAGTCGGAAAGGTCAAGTAATTCCAATCGAATGGACCCTCCACAAGGATGTGTGCAAGAGACTTTGGGCGACTTGGGGTCAACCCACCATAGATCTCTTTGCAACCTCGCTGACCAAGAGGCTTCCAATCTATTGCTCTCCAGTCCCGGACCCAGCAGCAATACATATAGATGCCTTCCTCCTAGATTGGTCACATCTGGATCTTTACGCATTCCCACCATTCAAGATTGTCAACAAGGTACTGCAGAAGTTCGCCTCTCACGAAGGGACAAGGTTGACGTTAGTTGCTCCCCTCTGGCCCGCGAGAGAATGGTTCACCGAGGTACTTCGATGGTTAGTAGACGTTCCCAGAAGTCTTCCTCTAAGAGTAGACCTTCTACGTCAGCCACACGTAAAGAAGGTACACCAAAGCCTCCACGCTCTTCGTCTGACTGCCTTCAGACTATCGAAAGACTCTCGAGAGCTAGAGGCTTTTCGAAGGAGGCAGCCAGTGCGATTGCTAGAGCAAGGAGAGCTTCTACCATTAGAGTCTACCAATTGAAGTGGGAAGTCTTCCGAGACTGGTGCAAGTCAGTTTCTGTATCCTCGACCAGTACCTCTGTAGCCCAAATAGCTGTTTTTCTCTTATACCTGAGAAAAGGACGATCCCTTTCAGCTCCCACTATCAAGGGCTACAGAAGCATGTTGGCATCGGTCTTCCGGCATAGAGGCTTAGATCTTTCCAACAATAAAGATCTGCAAGACCTCCTTAAGTCTTTCGAGACCACTAAGGAGCGTCGTTTGGCTACTCCTGGGTGGAATTTAGACGTAGTCCTAAGATTCCTCATGTCAGACAGGTTTGAGCCTTTACAGTCAGCCTCCCTGAAAGATCTCACTCTTAAGACTCTTTTCCTGGTATGCTTAGCCTCAGCTAAAAGAGTCAGTGAGATTCATGCCTTCAGCAAGAACATCGGATTTTCGTCAGAAAAAGCCACTTGTTCTCTGCAACTTGGTTTTCTAGCCAAAAATGAGCTAACTTCTCGTCCTTGGCCTAAATCTTTCGATATTCCCAGCTTATCGGAGATCGTAGGCAATGAACTAGAAAGAGTCTTATGCCCTGTTAGAGCTCTTAAGTTCTACTTAGCTCGTACTAAACCTTTACGAGGCCTGTCTGAAGCGTTATGGTGTTCGGTTAAGAAACCATCCTTGCCTATGTCAAAGAATGCTTTGTCATATTTTATCAGATTGTTAATACGAGAAGCTCATTCACACTTGAGTGAGGAAGACCGATCTTTGCTTAAGGTTAAGACGCACGAGGTTAGAGCTGTAGCAACTTCCGTGGCCTTTAAGCAAAATAGATCTCTGCAAAGTATCATGGACGCAACCTATTGGAGAAGCAAGTCAGTGTTCGCGTCATGTTACTTAAAAGATGTCCAGTCTCTTTACGAGAACTGCTACACACTGGGACCATTCGTAGCAGCGAGTGCAGTAGTGGGTGAGGGCTCAACCACTACAATTCCCTAATTCCATATCCTTTTAATCTGTCTCTTGAAATGTTTTAATGTTTTTATGGGTTGTCCGGAAGGCTAAGAAGCCTTTCGCATCCTGGTTGATTTGGCGGGTGGTCAAAGTCATTTCTTGAGAGCGCCCAGATTAGGGATTTGATGAGGTCCTGTTGTATGGGTTGCAGCCCTTGATACTTCAGCTCCTGGGGGTCTGTCAGCATCCTAAGAGGATCGCGGGGCTCCGTAAGGAAGACGTACTTACAAGGCAGAGTAATCGTCTAAGTCGACTTCCTTACCAGGTACCTATTTATTTTGGTTTTGTTATATTGATAACTGTCAAAATGAAATAAAAAACTCTTAGCTTATACGATGTAAACATATTTAACTGGTCTCTACCCACCACCCTGGGTGTGAATCAGCTATTATATATTCACCGGCTAAGTTAAATATTTAAAAATGATATTTTAATCATAAAATAAATTTTTGAATATACTTACCCGGTGAATATATAAATTAAACGACCCTCCCTTCCTCCCCAATAGAGACGCAGTGGGATGAGAAGAAATTGAGTCTTTGTTTACATCGAGAGAGTGGTATCTGGCCGACAGTTGGCGCTGGTGGGCACACCCGCAACCTGTATAGCGATCGCTGGCGAGTTTTTACTGTTTTTTGTCTGTCGAGCAACAGAGTTGCAGCTATTATATATTCACCGGGTAAGTATATTCAAAAATTTATTTTATAATTAAAATATCATTTTGGTAAGATAATCAAATAAGTTACCCGAGACAAGTTTTAATACTTCATATTGATTTATGTCATCTCTAGATGCTCACTAAGACAACTTATGTTCACAGTTCCCGTCATTTAAGTAGGTCCTCAGGTTAGGGTTCTCTTGAGTTTAGATGATTTGCCATTATGAATGTGTTGTCACAAGGTACTTGAAAAAATCCTTGTAACTCGATTTCGAGTTATGAAGTTTGGTTTGTTGATATATCGAACTATTGCCGATGTAGTGATCAACTAATGCCGTTGAGTAGTGCATTAGATGTCAATTTAGCATTAGTTTGCCATTTTTGTATATGATATGGATTTGGGATTTCAGTGCTTCTCCTTTTTGGATAGTTTTGTACCTTTTTTTTTATTGTATTTCAAGTCTAGAAAATGTAAGGTAGACTTCTAATGGCAGTTTACAGGCCAACCACAGGAATAAAGGTAAATAGTTGTTATATGCGTTACTTATTGTCTACTTGTACAGTACTGTACTGTATAAGTGTATGGTAGGTACACTTAAGTACTGTATAGGGTACAGGTATTTGTATGTATAAGGTACAGTAACTTAGGGATGTTGAGGGATAATGTCTCTTTTTTAGGTATTTTATACACTTACAGTATGTATGTATGTTTGTGCACATAGTATGTTATGTATATAAATCCAACTTACAACAAAAATTGATTCCTGTTGTAACCTAGGGACCTGTATAGACAGATCCATAGATTTTTATCGTGAGTGCAAGACAAGTTACTCAATCAGATCCTGTTAGAATGGAGACATTCTCCCTTTTGAAACAATCTGTAGAACAATCAATGTTCTAACCTTGTTTATGAATAGTTAAATTTCTTTGACATTAGTGAGTGTAAACAAAAGAAAATCTTTGAATAGAGGAATTAAAGAAGAATTTACTCAAAATTATCTCCTTTGAAGAGTTTTTAGAAGGAGAAATTTAGTCTTGATCTTAAGTTTGATTAGTTTGGATGTGAATAATTCAACAAGGTAATTATGAATTATCCTGGGAAAAATACTAACGTGGCATTAATTTGACCTAGATATTGATTTTGTTACCACAATGAATTCTGGTCAGATATTTCATCTTATTTTGAACAGAAGTAATGTAGCATGTTAGAAAGATGGAATTAAGTTTTTGTTGGATAACTAAAGTTATTTTATAATTAGATTGGCGGCAATTTGTTCAAAGAATTCATCTGCAATCTAGTTTCACCAGTCCCAGTACCAGGTCTTATGTCCCAAATCTCATATCACTCACAAGTACTGTATCAGACATGATTAGTAATTTACTTGATAGGTTATTTGATATACTTATTTTGTTGCCTATTTAAAATTGGTCAGATTTTCAGTGGCATGTCAAAAGGCCGATAAGTTTTTGATTCAGGCTAATATTTTAGGCCTAATCTCCCCTGTATGAAACCCTAGTCTAACTGCTCAAGTGGTAGCTAGTGGTTTTAGTGAACCATCAGTAATGGTTCTGATGGTTCACCGCTCTTAAATTCAAAATCCTCTCGTAATGCCTCAGATTCTTAATATACTTTAGATCCTTCTTGTGCGAAACCCTCATATTCCTGCAATTCTAGCCATTCTTCTAGATATCTTGAAGACCAAGAGGGTAGCCTGGGTTCTTATATCTCTGCTCTTGCTGAAGCAAGTCCTTCTAACCATTTGCTTCTCCCTTATGTGCCGAGATGGTTGTCTGGATTTTTTTTATCTCACCTGTCATTGAAATAAACTTCCTTAGAATAATTTTTGATGTGTGGTTGGCATGGCAAATCATGTGATTCCTTCAGGTAAAATGTTTTCATCTTGAATGAATCTATTGAAGATTTGCTAAATCTCTTTGATTTCATCATGTTTGGATGGCTGTTTGCTTAAAGAGTCTATTAATCAAACATGTAAAGTGTTAAGTGAATCTTTAAAATCGTGGTGAATTCTTTAAAATATTTTGATTTACATAGTACTAAAAGATATTTATGATTAGATTGAAGGTTTAAACTTCAAATAAGGATTTATCAATTTATCAGTTACCCACTGTACTTTAGTTTTGCTAGTTACCTAATTAAGGTTAGGTATAGATTATTAGTTCTAGATATTTATTATCCCTTGATAATGTGAAAATAGTATTTTTGATTACTGTAATATGGAATAGATTTTGCTTCACACTGCATGGACTCTGAACGTATTGTGTTGTCAGGTATTGTTGATTAAACAATGAAATAAATGTTTATTCAGTACTAACAACACATAAATAAGTTTAGGTTCAAATAATTAGTTTTAGATATTTATTTTCACTTAATAATATGAAATTAGTAATACGGTTAACAGGAAATGCATTTCAGTTTCACATTGCATGGTCTCTGAACATCTAATGTACACAGGTGATTTAATTTTCAGTCAGGTTTGTTTTCAGTGGTTTAAGATGTCTTTGTTTTTGTTAGCAATCACTGTATTGTTGTACATTAGAATTGTTTGTGGGTGTTCATGATCCACATTATCTTTGTGGTTCATGGTGGGGACAATTTTTTTTTACTTTGTGAATCTTGTGAGGAGTTCGTAGGCCTCACTGTTCCCCACTAGAAGTGTGTTTCATGATCAACTTTAAGTTCAGACTTTGAAAGAAAGCTTACTTTTTGTTCAGGTTAAGTCCAGGGAAGGCTAAGCTTAGAAGCCAGCAGTGTCTACCAGTCTTTCCATTTTCCACCTACAATGGATTCATTTTGTAATGATGGGAGGTCAGTAGGATTCCACTCTAGAAGGCTTTATGCCAAAATGCCAGTAGGACAAGTAGACCTTATAGGTCTGTGATGGCTTTCTCAACTTCAATTGATAGGGAAAGTTTTTCCCTTTCTTAGATGACTTGAAGAAGACTCCTACGAATTCAGTTGGTATATTCCTTGTTAAAGGAGGCCTGTTATTTACCTCTGGCCTCCAGCCATCCCTTGTTCAGTTACAAGAATTAATTTTTATAATATATTGAAATTTTGGTTTCAGTTATAAGAAATGATCTATCTAGACTACAGAGGTTTAGACTGTACCTCAGAAACTAGTCTTATCAAGTACTGTATCAAGCAATTATTTTTTCACTAGATGTTAAACTCTATGTACCACATATACTTTTGGGGGAGGAAAGAATGATAACAAGGCCGATATATTGAGAGTAAAAGTTCTTAATTGTTTAATTAATCTAGATTTTCAAATGCCATCTACACTGAAATGACATTTTTTTCATAGCTAAAGGTTCAGTCACACAGCAAGTTAGATTCAATTCAGTAGAAGAACTTATAAGTTTAGATTCACAAATTGTAATTCAGCTACTTTTCCTTGTGTGGAAATTTTTTTGAAGGGAGTTATGATAATGACTCGGAGGTTTACATAGCCAGCTTTTCAATGCTTTATCTAAAGGAAACATATTTTTATTACACATTTACTGGGCATTAAGGGTTATCATAACTATGAGAGATATAGTGTAAGTAATTTACTGCTAATTTATTTGCTTAAGCTTAGTTTAAGTTATATTTTTATTTTTCTTAATGACAAAGTTTAAAGTTCAATTTAATATACAGTACTGTATAAAACTAGTTGTAAATGATGGATAATGAGTATAGATTTATAATCCATCTGGGAAATGCTATTATTATGAGTTTACCTGTGGTTAGGATTGGTTATCTTTAAAACTAATCTCATGTGGCAGTTAAATTTATTAGTCTAGATTGTTATTTCCCCATCTCTTTCCTTTACTATCCAACCTCCATCAGTGTGTGAATTAGCAATATGAACATCAGAGGAGTTTTGAAAAAATAAATGGAGTTTTAGTGATTACTATTATTTTTATACTCACTTGATGTACATACACATTTCCTTCCTCCTCCCCAGTTATTAGTGATGTCAAAAACTTTATGATTAGAGTTTTGACTTTGAGAACTGAAAAGTAGGAAGTAAAAGGTCATATCGTCAATTAGTTAGTTGCCATCAACTCCAGATTATGTGATGGTTTCCCGAGGAGGAGGCATTTTTATAATGGGAGAGAATGGGAAATGTTTATTTTGGGGGTAGACGTAGACACAGATTTGAATAGAAGGAATATGAACATCAGGCGAGTATAAAATGGATAAACTTCTATTATCAAAATTCTGTTTATTAAGGGACATTTTCATTATAGGAAGATATACAAGCTTATTACAGTAGAATGTCTACCATTTCTTAGCTCAAATTATTTTCTAATCATAAGTAAAGATATTTGGTTATATAGAATTGGAAGGAAATTATGCTTTTCAGGTTGGCATTTTGAAGACCAACACAAATAAAGGAATTTTAAACAAATTCATGATATGAAGTTTTATTTTTATTTATGTAGATTTGTTTCCCCCCCCCCCTTAGAGATAACAGTCCCTTTTCAAAGCTTAAAACTACTGTATAGTTCTTTTTGGAATACTAAGGACTTCATTACGATTTTCATTTTGAGAGCATAGTATACTATACTGTATGTTTAATATAATGAATGAACTCTATAGGTTACTGAAGCATCTTTAGAAAAATGGTGGTGCTTACTCCCTATACTCCTCAGAAATTACTATAATTCTTAAATTACAGATCGAGAGTTGGTTGATAAATGGATAAAGAGCAATGACAAAGACTCATTGATAATGGCTCGTAGACTTATCAAGGAAGAAGGACTCCTATGCGGTAAGTATCATTCTCTAGTGAAATATTGAACATGGTATGAAGATTAATGTAATCTCTAAAATTTGCATTTTATGTGTTATAGTATGACATCCAACATATGTATGAGTATTGCATGGGATTATGTTAGCAAAGGAAAGGAGCCATAACCACCAGTGGTATGGTATTCTTTGTACTGTGGGTATCTAATTATAATAAAGGTCATTTGTAGATTGTCCTCTGCCTCCAGTTTTGATATCTTTCCGTGTTATTAGATCTTCCCGTCTGACTCTTAATCTTTTTTAATTTCTACCTTCTCTAATTCTTGCCTTTCATCCAAGAACAAATTCTTTAGTCTTCTTAAAATATAGAAATTTAACCAATGGGCTCATTTTCACAATGAAAAATTGAGCACTGTCTCACGTGGTAGATATTATTGTGATTAAGGTTTTACTATACATTATTTCACATTGAATGTTTTGGTTGTTATTCTATAAAGATTAACCAAAGAATATACTAATAGATTAGGTTTAGATATGGCTGTGAAGTAATAAATAGCTTAGTTGTTATTTTTACAGTTCCTAGTCTTCTTGGTATATTTGTAGTGTATTTATTGTTTTCACTGAGTCAATTGTTAAATGTCTTTTCTCATCTCTTTGATGTATTTACATTGCTGAAAAAGGAAAACTTCCTCATCTTTTGCAAGCCCCAATGAGGAATTTGCCTTTGACCAATCTACCTTATAAATCTTTTTCAATATTTAACTTAGCCGGTGATTATAATAGCTGCAACTCTGTTGCTCGACAGAAAACTCTAAGGTAAAATTCGCCAGCGATCGCTACACAGGTTGCGGGTGTGCCCAACAGCGCCATCTGTCGTCCAGATACCCAGTACTCAATGTAAACAAAGAACTCAATTTTCTCTCTGTCGTGCTCCCGACAAGACGTGCTTATTCGCTGTTGCTAAACTGGATTTGTTTTCACAACTAATTGGTGAAGTACACTATTCTAGTTTTGAGCTTTCGCTGTGCAGGCTTTCTCTTCGCAATTCCTTGAACTCTTTTTGATTACGGATTCTTTGTTGATGACTTTTTGATAGTTTTTGAATTCCCCTTTGACCTATTCAAAATGGCTGACCCTTCACAAGTCCCAAAATTTAGGAAGTGTAATGCTAGGGACTGTTCAAGGCGTCTTCCGAAGGCCTCTATCGACCCTCACACTGTTTGTTCCAATTGTCGGGATAAAACCTGTCAATTGGAAGATCGATGTGAGGAGTGCGTTGGGCTTTCAGAATTCGATTTTATCGAATTCCAAAAATATACACGTAGGCTAGAGAGAGATAGAGTTAGGAGAAGTTCCTCTCGTTCTATTGACATTTCCTCTCCTCATGCCCCACAACCTATTCCTTCCCCTGTAGTGGTTGCTCCTAATCCCCCTTCTGGCACTCAGGAACCTTCGATGGCTGATATGATGCGTGCCATCCAAGCTCTGGGTGAGAGAGTTGAGTCCCTGGCTAGTGACCGTAATCAGCTCATGACGGATGTGAAGGAGCTGAAGTGTAAAAGTGCAGTGGGAAGTGTTAAAGTGAGTGATAGTGTTGTGGATAGTGTTGCGCTTGAGGGTTCGTCTGTTCGTGCCTGTCGTCCTCCTAGTCCGGGACCTCTTGCAAGCTCCCAAGTCCAGGGGAGAAGCAATGTCGTACGACAAATGGGTTCGAGAGGCTTTAATCAGCGAACAGACGTTCCCTCCGTGGTATCGGGCGTATCTACCCAAGATCGCCCCTGCCTAACAAAGACGAGAGAGCCCATTTATTCCTCGTCTTCGGAAGGGGTTTCTCGCAAGAAACCATGGACCAAGGTCTCACGACCGTTAAAGCGCAAGTTGGTCTCTTCCGCGCAAGTCCAACGGCCCAGCTGTAGCCACTGGGTCAGTTTGGACTCGCTGCAGTCATCCGATGACTGCTCACCTCCTAAGAGAGGCAAAGCGGTACCGCTTCAGACAGTTACACCGTCTGTCGCCGCACCTGCTCCTGTAGACCCTAAGTGGTCTTTACTGCAAGACATGCAGTCGCAACTAACGTCGCTTATGCAGGACTTTCGTGCGGAGAAGGTTGCTGCCGCACCAGTAGCTAGTGCAGCTCCTTGCCTACAACCACCCACACGATCGGTTGTGCGTCCTGGGGACGCTGAGGTAACCTTCTCACGCACTCCAGTTGAGAGAGTTCCGCCACCCATGCGTTCCAGTGTGATCTGCCAGCCGCATGTTGACGTTCAGCGACGCACGGAGGTATCCGTTGACGTCCGTGAGGTTCAACAACCGTCAGAGTTGTTTTGTTTTGACGCGGTGCGTCAACCTCCGCAACCCAGTGTGGTTGCCACTGCGCACCCACATCAGTCTAGACAGTCTGGAGTAGACGCTGTGCGTCCCCGCGCTGCTATGGTTGTTGCCAGCTCACAGACTGGGCAACAGTTCCATGACGTTGTGTCCGGCTCAGTCACGCATGCACCCGTGCGACCGGACTCAGCTATCCAGCCGTTACCCACTCCGTTGCCGCTTCCTCATCAATACTCGGATGAGGGACTTTCTGATGATGATGGTGCTGCACACGTAGATGAACCGCATTCAGAACTGGACGAGCCTAAGTCTACGCAACCCTCTTTGGACTTTAGGAAAGTTTTGGCCCTGTTCAAAGAGATGTTTCCGGACCAGTTTGTGTCTGTGGCTCCGCGTTCTCCTCCGTCAGAGTTTGTGTTAGGCATGCCGTCAACCACCCCTGCCTTTACTAGACTCGTCCTCGCACGCTCGTCCAAGAGAGCTTTGCGGGTGATAGGAGAATGGCTGCAGTCCAAAAAGAGTTTAGGGAAGACAGCTTTTACGTTTCCCCCTGCTAGACTCTCTTCTAGATCGAGCGTCTGGTATGCCACGGGAGAAGTTCTCGGCTTGGGGGTTCCTGCCTCTGCCCAGGGCGACTTCTCAAGTCTTGTAGACTCTCCCCGCCGCCTAGCCATGAGACGCTCAAAAATATGTTGGTCATCTTCGGACCTGGACCACCTTTTGAAAGGTATCTATAGAGCCTTCGAGGTTTTTAACTTCCTAGACTGGTGTCTAGGAGCTCTTAGTAGAAAGATCTCTCCGATGGAGAAGGAGACTTCCTTGCTCATTATGTCCTGCATGGACAAGGCCGTACGTGATGGGTCTAATGAGCTTGCTGCATCTTTCGTGTCCGGAGTCCTTAAGAAGCGTGAAAACCTATGCTCATTCCTTTCAGCTGGAGTTACACCATGCCAGAGATCCGAACTTCTGTTTGCTCCTCTTTCCAAGTGCCTTTTTCCAGAGGACCTGATTAAGGAGATTGCCGCTTCTTTGATACAGAAGGATACTCACGATCTTGTTGCGTCCTCTGCTCGCAAAGCCACCCCTTTGCCTACCTTGTCAGCTAGACCAAGGATGGACACTCCAGCGTCCCGTTTTATTCCGCCCTTTCGTGGCAGAGCCTCCAGCAGAGGAGGTGCTCGTGCCGAAGGCAGACGTGGAAAGAAGAAAGGAACCAAGTCCTTTAAGGGCAGAGTCTGACTGCCAGCTTCTTCAGACAGCAGTGGGAGCCAGACTCAAGAACTTCTGGCAGACCTGGGAAAAGAGAGGCGCAGATGCACAATCTGTGAAGTTGCTCAGAGAGGGGTACAAGATCCCGTTTGTACGAAAACCCCCTCTAGCAACGTCTCCCATCGATCTCTCCCCCAGGTACAGAGAGGAAGACAAGAGACGAGCATTGAAACAGGAAGTGTCTCTCTTACTAGAGAAGGGAGCGGTAGTCAAAGTCCTGGACCATCAAACCCCAGGATTCTACAACCATCTCTTCTTGGTGTCAAAGAAGACAGGAGGGTGGAGGCCGGTGCTAGACGTCAGTGCGCTGAATGTCTTTGTCACAAAGCAGACGTTCTCCATGGAGACCACAAAGTCGGTACTAGCAGCGGTCAGAAGGGAAGACTGGATGGTCTCGTTAGACCTAAGGGACGCCTACTTCCACGTCCCCATCCACCCGGACTCCCAACCTTTTCTAAGATTCGTTTTCGAAAAGGTTGTCTACCAGTTTCAAGCCCTGTGCTTTGGCCTAAGCACAGCTCCTCTTGTGTTTACGAGGCTGATGAGGAATGTAGCCAAATTCCTTCATTTAGCGGACATCCGAGCCTCCCTCTATTTGGACGACTGGCTTCTCAGAGCTTCTTCCAGTCGTCGCTGTCTGAAGGATCTAAAGTGGACTCTAGATCTGACCAAGGAATTGGGTCTCCTTGTCAATATGGAAAAGTCACAAGTGGTCCCATCCCAAGCTATTGTATATTTAGGGATGGAGATTCACAGTCTAGCTTTTCGGCCCCCAGAACAAGCCAAGCCCAGTTATGCATCCAGAACATGCTGAAGAAGGAACGATGTTCAGTCAGGAAGTGGATGAGTCTGATAGGGACGCTATCATCCCTGGAACAGTTCGTGTCATTAGGAAGACTACACCTCCGTCCTCTTCAATATCACCTAGCATTTCACTGGAAAAAGGACAAGACGCTAGAAGCGGTCTCGATCCCCGTTTCCGAGAAGATGAAGTCTTGCCTGACATGGTGGAAGGACAGTATCAGCCTCAGAGAGGGTCTGCCCCTGGCTGTTCAGACTCCCAACCACGTTCTCTTCTCGGACGCACCGGACGTAGGCTGGGGCGCGACATTAGACGGTCGGGAATGCTCGGGAATATGGAACTCGAGTCAAAGGACAATGCATATCAACTGCAAGGAGCTACTGGCAGTACATCTGGCCTTGAAAAGCTTCAAGTCTCTCCTTCAAGGCAAAGTGGTGGAGGTGAACTCGGACAACACCACGGCTTTGGCGTACATCTCCAAGCAAGGAGGGACCCACTCACTGACGTTGTACGAGATCGCAAGGGACCTCCTCACCTGGTCAAAAGGTCTAAACATTTCGCTAGTAACGAGGTTCATCCAAGGCAACTTGAATGTCATGGCAGATTGTCTCAGTCGGAAGGGACAAATCATTCCAACAGAATGGACCCTCCACAAGGATGTATGCAAGAGACTTTGGGCCACCTGGGGCCAGCCAACCATAGATCTCTTCGCAACCTCGATGACCAAGAGGCTCCCAATATATTGCTCACCAATCCCGGACCCAGCAGCAGTTCATATAGATGCCTTTCTACTGGATTGGTCACATCTAGACCTATATGCATTCCCTCCGTTCAAGATTGTTAACAAGGTACTGCAGAAGTTCGCCTCTCACGAAGGGACAAGGTTGACGCTAGTTGCTCCCCTCTGGCCCGCGAGAGAATGGTTCACCGAGGTACTTCGATAGTAGACGTTCCCAGAACTCTTCCTCTAAGGGTGGACCTTCTACGTCAGCCACACGTAAAGAAGGTACACCAAGGCCTCCACGCTCTTCGTCTGACTGCCTTCAGACTATCGAAAGACTCTCGAGAGCTAGAGGCTTTTCGAAGGAGGCAGCCAGAGCGATTGCTAGAGCGAGGAGAACATCCACCCTTAGAGTCTACCAATCGAAGTGGGAAGTCTTCCGAAACTGGTGCAAGTCAGTATCTGTATCCTCGACCAGTACCTCTGTAACCCAAATAGCTGACTTCCTCTTATACCTGAGGAAAGAACGATCTCTTTCAGCTCCCACTATCAAGGGTTACAGAAGCATGTTGGCATCAGTCTTCCGTCACAGAGGCTTAGATCTGTCCAACAATAAAGATCTACAGGACCTCCTTAAGTCTTTTGAGACCACGAAGGAGCGTCATTTGGTTACACCTGGTTGGAATTTAGACGTGGTACTAAGATTCCTCATGTCAGACAGGTTCGAGCCGCTACAATCAGCCTCCCTAAAAGATCTCACCTTAAAGACTCTTTTTCCTGGTATGCTTAGCCACTGCTAAAAGAGTCAGTGAGATTCATGCCTTCAGCAAGAACATCGGATTTTCATCTGAAACGGCTACATGTTCTCTACAACTTGGTTTTCTAGCCAAAAACGAGCTGCCTTCTCGACCTTGGCCGAAATCGTTCGATATTCCAAGCTTATCGAATATGGTTGGAAATGAACTAGAAAGAGTCTTATGCCCTGTGAGAGCTCTTAAGTTCTATTTAAAACGAACTAAACCTTTACGAGGCCTGTCTGAAGCTTTATGGTGTTCAGTTAAGAAACCATCTTTGCCTATGTCAAAGAATGCTTTATCCTATTTTATCAGACTGTTAATACGAGAAGCTCATTCCCATCTGAGTGAGGAAGACCAAGCTTTGCTGAAGGTAAGGACACACGAAGTTAGAGCTGTCGCAACTTCCGTGGCCTTTAAACAAAATAGATCTCTGCGAAGTATAATGGACGCAACTTATTGGAGAAGCAAGTCAGTGTTCGCGTCTTTTTATCTTAAGGATGTCCAGTCTCTTTACGAGGACTGCTACACTCTGGGACCATTCGTAGCAGCGAGTGCAGTAGTGGGTGAGGGCTCAACCACTACAATTCCCTAATTCCATAACCTTTTTAATCTTTCTCTTGAAATGTTTTTATTGTTGTTTTTGGGTTGTCCGGAAGGCTAAGAAGCCTTTCGCATCCTGGTTGATTTGGCGGGTGGTCAAAGTCATTTCTTGAGAAGCGCCTAGATTAGGGGTTTTGATGAGGTTCTGTTGTATGGGTTGCAACCCTTGATACTTCAGATCCTAGGGGTCGATCAGCATCCTAAGAGGATCGCGAGGCTCCGTAAGGAAGACGTACTTAAAAAGGCAGAGTAATTGTTCAAGTCGACTTCCTTACCAGGTACCTATTTATTTTGTTTTTGTTATTTTGATAACTTCTAAAATGAAATAAAAATTCTTAGCTCATAATAATGTAAACATATTTTGCTGGTCTCTACCCACCCCCCTGGGTGTGAATCAGCTATTATAATCACCGGCTAAGTTAAATATTGAAAAATGTTATTTTGATAATAAAATAAATTTTTGAATATACTTACCCGGTGATTATAAATTAAAGGACCCTCCCTTCCTCCCCAATAGAGACGCAGTGGGACGAGGAGAAAATTGAGTTCTTTGTTTACATTGAGTACTGGGTATCTGGACGACAGATGGCGCTGTTGGGCACACCCGCAACCTGTGTAGCGATCGCTGGCGAATTTTACCTTAGAGTTTTCTGTCGAGCAACAGAGTTGCAGCTATTATAATCACCAGGTAAGTATATTCAAAAATTTATTTTATTATCAAAATAACATTTTTACAATTAAAATTTGCTTGGTTTCTTGGAAGTTTTTATTTGCATAGTTTATTTTGGGAACTTGACTGCTATAACCATCTTGCCCCATTGTTCATGCTTAAATAAAGGAAATATGATTCTAACTTTAACCTGTTTATGTATGTAGTGTCTCAAGAATTCACAGGGTTTTCCTCACTTAATTAGATAGTATAAAGTTTTTTCCATACATTTTTTCTAAATAGAAATATAAATTCTTCCTCTACTTTGTTTACTGTTAGAGAGAGAGTTGCATTTTTTAAATGTTGTTAACTTGTATTTAAGTGTGAGGTATCCCCATAATATTTTTGCTCCTTAGGTCCTACAGAATAGTTTAAATGTTAGCTTCATTTTATTGTTCATCATAGCTAATTAGTCACCACAATCCAGACAGTGAAGATGATTTAGTTCAGATTTAGGAATTTCAGTACAGTATGTATAAAAGCTAGGTGAAATGTTTCTAGGTATAGCAGTAACAAATATAAGATTCTTTAATTCTTCATTGCTGATATTAATAAATATTTTATGTGAGTGATAGTTTCTCCCAGTGTGTACAGTATAAACCTAAATTGATTATTTGTGAAAATATTGTCCTCATGAGAATAGTATTACTGTACTATATTACTAAATTTCTTCAAGTTTAATGCAATATTTATATTTTTTTATCAATTTTTTCTTATTAATCATCTTTTGGAAGCAAGGCTCAAATTTTAGCTTAAAGCTAGAGAGGATCCTTGTGGTATATAGTTATGATTTCTCCTTCAATCAAAAACTGTTCAGTATAGTTTCTCTGTATTAAGAATGGGAAATAACAATATGATTTGAGTCTTCCAAACCATACTATAGAAATACTTACAGTAGATGTTATTGGAGTTGTGTGCACTTTTTCAGGTGGTAGTTGTGGTGCTGCCATGCATGCTGCTATGGAAGCAGCCGCAGATCTTGAAGCCGGACAACGATGTGTGGTACTCTTACCTGACTCTGTGCGTAATTATATGTCAAAACATCTATCGGACAAGTGGATGGAGGAAAGGGAGTTCATTAAAGAAAGTGAAGAGGAACAGAATAAATATTGGTAAGAGACACTTTCATGAGCATCAAATTTTATTATAATTTAATTCATATAACAGGAAACTGGGTAATTGTACTTTTAAGTTTCTAAGTTTCCAGCCACCCATTGAGATACTACCTCTAGAGAGTAATAGGGTCCATTGACTGACCAGACAGTACTACATTGGATCCTTCCCTCTGGTTACAGTTAATTTTCCTTTTTCCTACATATACACTGAATAGTCTGTTATATTATTTACATATTCTTCTCTGTCCTCACACACCAGACAACACTGAAATTACCAAGCAATTCTTCTTCTTTCAAGGGGCTAACTACTGCATTGTAATTGTTCAGTGACCACTCTCCTCTTGGTAAGGGTAGAAGAGACTCTTTAGCTATGGTAAGCAGCTCTTTTAGGAGAAGGACACTCCAAAATCAAACCATTGTTCTCTAGTCTTGGGTAGTGCAATAGCCTCTGTACCGTGGTCTTCCACTGTCTTGGATTAGAGTTCTCTTGCTTGAGGGTACACTCGGGCACACTATTCTATCTTGTTTCTCTTCCTCTGGTTTTGTGAAAGTTTTTATAGTTTATATAGGAAATATTTATTCTAGTGTTGTTATACATACATACATACATATACCAAGGCACTTCCCCCAATTTTGGGGGGTAGCCGACATCAACAAAGAAACAAAAACAAAAAGGGGACCTCTACTCTCTACGTTCCTCCCAGCCTAACAAGGGACTCAACCGAGTTCAGCTGGTACTGCTAGGGTGTCACAGCCCACCCTCCCACATTATCCACCACAGATGAAGCTTCATATTGCTGAATCCCCTACTGCTGCTACCTCCGCGGTCATCTAAGGCATCGGAGGCAGCAGCAGGGCCTACCGGAACTGCGTCACAATCGCTCGCCATTCATTCCTATTTCTAGCACGCTCTCTTGCCTCGCTCACATCTATCCTCCTATCACCCAGAGCTTCCTTCACTCCATCCATCCACCCAAACCTTGGCCTTCCTTTCGTACTTCTCCCATCAACTCTTGCATTCATCACCTTCTTTAGTAGACAGCCATTTTCCATTCTCTCAACATGGCCAAACCACCTCAACACATTCATATCCACTCTAGCTGCTAATTCATTTCTTACACCCGTTCTCACCCTCACCACTTCGTTCCTAACCCTATCTACTCGAGATACACCAGCCATACTCCTTAGACACTTCATCTCAAACACATTCAATTTCTGTCTCTCCATCACTTTCATTCCCCACCACTCCTATCCATACATCACAGTTGGTACAATCACTTTCTCATATAGAACTCTCTTTACATTCATGCCCAACCCTCTATTTTTTACTACTCCCTTAACTACCCCCAACACTTTACAACCTTCATTCACTCTCTGACGTACATCTGCTTCCACTCCACCATTTGCTGCAACAACAGACCCCAAGTACTTAAACTGATCCACCTCCTCAAGTAACTCTCCATTCAACATGACATTCAACCTTGCACCACCTTCCCTTCTCGTACATCTCATAACCTTACTCTTACCCACATTAACTCTCAACTTCCTTCTCTCACACACTCTTCCAAATTCTGTCACGTTATCCCTGCGTGTCGTAAGAGGCGACTAAAAGGGACGGGACGAGGGGGCTAGGAACCTCCTCTCCTGTATCTACATCCTGTGAGACATCAACAAAGAGATGGAGCTAATGTTGTTAGTTCTTAAAATATTTTATTTTTCCTTGTTTCCTTTCTTTGCTGGACTATTTTCCCTGTTGGAGCGTCTGGGCTTATAGCATCCTGCTTTTCCAACTAGGTTTGTAGCTTTGCTAATAATTATAATAATAATAATAATAATAATTAAGATTTTGTCATGAATTTCCACCATTTGAAGGGCTTAGAAAATTTTAGTCCTAAAAACATTATCTCTGTAAATTATTTTTTTTTTCCTTTTGAACAGTTACTGAATTGATTGGTAAACTTCAAACAACAGGTACAGATTCTTTATTGACAGAACTCTTAGCTTTGTTCCAATCATAGTAGACATTCCTTTGTCTTTGAAAAGGAATATTGGTAGAGTATCTTTAGTACCCATAGCAGACAGTCTAGACATTTTCAGAAACCCTTTGTTTCAGAGAATACAGTGTATAATCTCCATTTATCTAGATATAGCATGTATGGTTTTGGATAAATCACCTTTAAGAGAGGTTCATTATGCATATACTAAGCTTTGTATAGCAACATTATTGGACACTCCGACAGCAAGTGTTACAGGTCTATGAAATATTCCTTCTATGGTCAGGAAGGACCTATTAACATCATCTTGCCATTTTTATAAATCTTGAACATGTTTAACACCTGTTGAACCATTGCAAAATGTGGAAATGATAATAAGTAAAGATTTTTATTTCACAAGAAAAAGACTAAATTATCTTGCTAACATCTCAGTGTATAAAGTATAAATATAATAAAGCATTGGACGTACTGTAATTACTTTTTGGAGAGGTGAGAGATATAGAGATTAGGGAACCAGGTTACCATCTTAGTTTATGCCCAGCAAATTCTAGGTGTCTAAAAGATCAGCTTGAAAAGTAGAAGAATCATATTATATCTGTTAAAGGGTAAAGTAAATACAGAATTAAGGCCCTTTAATAATAACTTTGATATGGTAGATACCGTGACAAGTGCATTAAAGCCCATAGTTACCAATTGAGTTATGTTATGGTTTGATTTTGGTAGGTTATGCTTGAAATAATACTCCAAACCGAAAATTAAATAGATTTCGTAACTAGTACAAAAGAAGTTATTGACCTCAAAATCTGAACATAACAAAAACCTAACCACATAGGCTATAGCAAAAACAAAGCCTGAAGAGAAAGAAGCATCATCTTCCCTCTATAATCAACAAGCCTATCCTTTTCAGTTTAAATACATCCTTCTAAAACATAAGAAATACAGTACCTGCAAAGGAAAATATAAATTAATGCAATAGACATATATACAGCGTATTAAATAGGCATAGCGATGTACTCAAAGGAGGAAATTATAAAAAATATTTATAACAAACTGCAAAGACTTAGAGACAAAGGAAAACTAAAATAACTGCCATTCTTTGTAACAGTGATAACAATATATACATATCCACAATGAAAAGTAGGAATTGAGGTTTTGAAAAGGTACTTTAATCCTAAAAACTCATATTTCCTGCTTGTATGTTAGTGCTGTACCTATTAGGAGGCGCTTGGACAAAAGGCATAGCCTAAGTAATGTCACCTCCCAAATAAAAGCAATGTAATATTTGCTAATTGAACTTTTTCTCGGAGTAACTGAAGATCTTCAATGAATACAAATTATTTACTATGTTATTCACAACTTTATTATAACCACTCGTGATGATAAAAATGCACTCGTGTTAGAATTTACCAAACTAAATTAATCCAGTGATGAGCTATAGGTCGAGCTTGCAAGCGAACTGGAGATGTGGTAGTCTTCCGACAGTTAAAGTACGAAATTACTTTGAATAACTCTGGTTTTGTTCTAAAGATTATTGAATTTTGGACAATGGCAATAGGTGTGTAATAGTTTTCTCGTGTTTAGGAAAACTGTATGATGTTTTGGTTGTCAGTTTTAATACAATACTAAAGAAACGAGTTTTGCTTTATTAAAAGTACAGCAAGAAAAGTTACTGAACATTGCATAATCAAGACAAACATTTAATATTAATGATGTTTATTAGGCGAGATATATCAAGTGATTTGAATGAAGGGAATGATAAAACAGACTATACTGGATATAAAACAAAAGCCCGGTACTATAAAAAGCTGTCAAAACAAACTATGGTGCTTAACATTGGAAAGTGTGAAGATGGAGCTTCGGACATGACAAAATAAATCCACGATTGATAAAAAAGGTCGAGAGCACCACAAAAAAATTCAACACTTAAGAGTCCAAAAAGAAGGATGTAGTTCAGATGGCGCTCGCGTCGTGGCGTGGGTGGTGTGGCGCTGGGGGTTGGCTAGGGCCTTTGTATCGGCCCATCCCTTTGACGAAGGAATTAACTAAATGGAAGACAACCTGTGAATAGTGGATTTCACGCGCCTTTGCTTTATACACGACACCCAAAAGGTGCTCGCGCGAGGGTTGTAACCTCAGCATTCCATGCTTTTATCTTTCTCTGGTATAATTGGAAGGTTTTATCAGAAAAGATATATAAGAAGGACTCTTTTCACCGGCCGCCACAGGTCTCTCCCCAGAAATAGATTTTTCCTTCGTCAAAATCCCTTTTATTTGAAAATTGCTTTATATCTTGTCTATCTCCATCACTTAGCCACCTTCAAAAGAGTTGGGTAGCCAGCAAGGATTCAAATAAACTGAATTTTGATAATAAAATCTATTAGTTCAATGCTTACATTGTAGTCATCAATGTCTTTCATGGAAATAAATGAAATTTTAATAATGAAAGCTATTATTTCAATGCTTACCTTGTAGTCATCTATTTCCTTCTTTTCTTGCCACATTTTAATGATGTCAAGAGATTTTTATGTAATGTAAAGACCTATGTCAACTCAACATTGTATGAAGTTCTAGGTACTCTCTCTATTAGGGGTTAGGGTTTCACCCTGTAGACGTTGCTTTGGGATGACAATGTACTTCCATGAAATATGTATAGGGAAGGTAGAGAGAGAAAGAGAGATATTTCATTTTTTATTTAGAATACTTTAAGCAGTCGCTCGATGATATTAGCCGGATGACTACAAGATAAGTATGGAAGTAAATTCTTATTATTAAAGTAAATTTTTTTTCAAGAAATTATAGTAAATATATGATTACAATTCTTTCAGGTGGTCTGGAGTGAGAGTATCAACCCTTCCTCTCCCTGCTCCTTTGACAGTATTACCAACTATTGCTTGTCAAGATGCCATTGCTATCATGCAACGGGAGGGATATGACCAGTTGCCAGTTGTAGATCAAGAAGGGTAAGTAGTTTGACAGGTTTAAAGTACACTTAATGATACTGCTACACTGCATTCATAAAGTATGAGTGGTTATGTTTAGAAAAATTAAGTAAATTGGTTGTGATACATAATGGTTAAGAAAGAATTAGGCTCTCCAGTAGTGCTTTCAGACATTTTTTTATTACATTCCTTGTTATTTTGTGCGTTTTCATAAATGACGTCACTAACATGGACTAAATAAATATTTAGAGATACAGTCTGTTTGGTATGATCTATTTTATTTCACTAACTCCAATAAAATTGTAGTTTTAAAAATTTTGTTTATTACCGTAGTAAATACTGTACAGATTTACTCATTATTCTTGAAAAATATTGAACATCTTGCCATAAATTGACGGGATTAGATTATGCATGAAATGTTTGTTAATTATTGTAACATTGACATTGTTTTTATCTCATTCTCATTCTATAGAAATAATAATTACTAGACATAATCTCTAAGTAAAGCATTTAACTTGGTAGCTTAGGTGAGACTAGCAACCTTAATTTCATTCACAACCTCTTAAGTTTCATAAGTACTGCCAACTATTTACGATATATCACAAGGTACTGGCTCTAAAATTCATTAAGACCTCTCATGTCAACTTAATGTCGCTAAACTGTGGAATGAAACCTAAACATACATTATAGCTGTAATCTAATAAATTTTTGACGTATAAATTTTTACTTAAACTTTAAATTTTTAATATGATACTCCACCACAGTGTTGATTCTTCATTCCATGAATTTATTTCAGAATTATTCAAGGAGTTGTGACCTTAGGATCTTTAATGGCTAAGATGGTGTCTGGCAAAATTGAAGGTTCTAGTCCAGTTCAACAGTCGCTATATTCCCAGTTCCGTAAAATCAAGCTCAACACTACTCTTGGCAAACTCTCGCGCATCTTAGATCGGGATCACTTTGCCCTTGTTGTTCATACGCAACGTTTATGTGAGTTTACTGTTGAGGTTTTTTAGTATTCATAATTTTACAGTTTGTTTCAGGCTTTGCTGGATTTTTGTTTTGATGGAAATTTATAATATTCACCTGGTAGGCCTATTCCTCGGTAAAATTACAGAATAGTACAGCAAATGGTTTAGAGAGACTAAGTCTGTTACCTAATGTATTTTCTGGTATTTTGAATGAATTCGATAATGTTTTGTGGCAGAAATCCATAGTTTTTGAGTTATGGTGGGTCAACTACCATAAACAAAAACCTTTGCATTTGGTGTCACCTTCAGTAAGGTTTGAAATGCATTGAAATATACCATATACCAGTCTTATTTTATGTTACTTATATTATGTTGTTTAAACTTTTCTGCCAGTCATTGTCTTATAAAAACCAGTATTCTTAAAAACAAGTTATCATAATCAATAGAAGTAACAGTAAGGAAACGTGATGAAAACACTAGAGCTTTTGTTTGCCTGACCCTACGGATGCATACAAAACGGGATTTTTCAATCTCATTTTTTGTAGAGCTGTATGTAACCGTGTTCATCGTACTAAGTAAATCTCTATACTGTACTTAAATGAGCATATTTAGCCATATGTTGGTATGCCAAATGAACACTATTTAATTATATATTAGCTTTTGCTCGCTTCATTCGTGATTTAATATTATTTCATTATTACAGTGTTCTGGTAAGAGGATATGTTTCATTATGAGCATCATCACACAATGTGTAGAAATTGGTCACACGGTGCCCATGCCCCACCCACGCTGTGATCACTAGATTTTTACCCAGTTTTGTTTTGCATTAGCTTGCAACTCCCTCTGGCTCAAAGCAAAACTTTTCCACTCTCCTTACAGCACTCATAGAAACATTATCTCAAAACTTTGAAACTCTTCTTTGTACATCTGTGACAGTGTGTTCTTTGACGAGTTGCGATCACTATTGTTCATGATAGGCATTTTGTGGGGCATTATAAAGCCAACAATACAGTATCAGGACAATGGTCCCCAAGATGGTTAAGAAAGGCAGTAATAGACCAATTCTGGTCACAAGGGGAATGGTCCGCTGATCTGTGGCTTCTGTTTTTAGAGCGTCCAAGAAGGTTGCGGTACACACCAATCTGGTCAGACACTCAATTCTAAGGTCATTCATCAAAATCCATTCATACTTAATCTAGCTACATGGAGACTATTCATTGCATTATCAGAACATGGAGTCTTTGCAGCCTTGTAGATTGTCCTTAATATGTTCTAAAAGACACTGGTATTATTATTTTTAATAGTGCCAATTGAAGAATGTATCAATTAATAGAAATAGGCTAGGATAATATAGGTAAAAATTTATACATAGACCTTTTATGAAAAAAATTTTCAGTCTTAGCTTTTAAGGGATATAGATGAATACTAAATTCTGTACTCAAATATCTAGGATTAAATCTATCCATCCCAATTATTATAAAGGATGTCTTTAGGACGTTTAGAATTAAAAAGGCCTCCAGTAATCAGGTTTATTTTTTGGCATTTGGATGTGGGTTTACACTATTTAAAAGGTTCCACTTTTGAAATGTTAGAAAATCTTTCACATATGAATTTCACAGCTAAAACACTTTTCTTATTAGCATTGGCTTCAGATAAACATATAATAATCTGTAAACACTATCCTTTAAGGTATGCTTTGGAAGCATAAGATGAATTTGTCTCTTTAGCCTTCCTTCAGAGCAAGTATAAATCCTGTGAGGATCGGATGACACACTTTGGCATCATCCCAGTGCTTGGCTTAATGCCTAAATCCCATATTCAATTCAACTTTGGCATCATCCTTTCATGTAACCACAAGTACTATGTTGAATATATATTCAGCTTTCTAATGCAATTTTCCGGTTCTTTTTATCTCTTTTCCTTTGTTAGTTACCGTACGCTATGAAACGTTTAAATAGGTTAGCACATGCCATTGCTTACTGGCCAAAAATCATAAGCCCGACAAATTTTGTCATGACTGGGATCACGAGAGTCCATCACAAATTTTTCATTTCCTCTTTGGAAATAAATGTAAGTATTGCATCAGAAAACAAAATATTTCTTTGTCAAAATGTAAGTATTACATCAGAAAAAATATTTCTTTGTCCAGTAAGAGCTGCTTACTAATATTTGGACAACTATGGAAATTAATTTGATATGGGGTATTAGAATACTAGTTTGTTCTCTATCCAATAATACATATCATTTCTAGTTAAAAGTTTGGTCACCAGAACTTTCAAAGAATTAGATCCAAATTTTATAAAAGGTATGAGGATTAAGGTGCAGGATATTAGGAATACACCTACAGTGCATTTACTTTTTACAGAAATCTTTCTTCGAAAATGATTTTAGAGGGAGCTCAATGGTGTAGCAATATGGTGTTTGCTCGAAGTTATCTTGATGAAACCTGTTTTTTTTTTCTCTAGGTACTATACTGGCTACTGACAATGTGTTTTTTTAACTTTTAGAGTTTGGCTATTTTATTATTTTCCTTTTCCTAATTTTTTTCAAATATCTTTGTTACCAGTAATCTCGACCAGTTGAGTCTTGAGTTTTGATTATTTTATACAGTTTTTTTTTCTCTCTTCCTTTACTGGCATTCAACCTCCATCAGAGTGTGGGAGTCAGCAATATGAACATTAGAGAAGGGTTGTAGAAATGAACAAAATTTTGTAAATAGAATTTGTTATTTCTATACTCACCTGATGTTCATATACATGCCCAACCTCCTCCCCACTGACTTGTGGTATTTAGAAGACAAGGAGTAGTTTGACTTCCAAACAGAGATAGCATAGGTCCCGGTGCTTCGCTTCTTACCATTAACCATTAGAGCGTCTCATTGCTTTACTAGAGGTGTTAGGTTATTGAAAGGAAACAAATTGGGAATTTTTTAATATAAATTTTTCAAGTGAATGTTAATAAACTGAGCTTCTAGAGAAGAAGCACTATAAACATCAAGGAAGTATAGGAATAGAAACTTCTTATTAAAATTCTATTTATTGCCAAGCATGAACATGGTATGCTTGCAGCATACCTGCTAAAATTTTGGAATCATACTACAATATTCACGATTGGTAAAGTAACAATTCTGAATAAAAAAGAAGATATCAAATCATTTAACATTATGACACAGATGCCAATGTGTTCTTAATGTCAAAACATTTCTGCGTATCTAGATTGATGAGAAGCAGTTAGCAGGGATACAATTACCAAAAACATTATTTGTGTAAAAGCAATGATATTGGAACTA
Organism: Palaemon carinicauda; assembly: GCF_036898095.1. NCBI lineage: Eukaryota > Metazoa > Arthropoda > Malacostraca > Decapoda > Palaemonidae > Palaemon > Palaemon carinicauda. The sequence continues at coordinate 147,648,677 of NC_090727.1, read as the reverse complement.
CATGAGGGGTAGCATCAAGAGAATTTGGAGGAGATTTCATCTGAGGTGAAGGAACATTGTGACAAACCTCTATTCAAATGAGGATGTGATGATAAAAATGTGGAAAACCCTGCAAGGTTTTGTAGAAACACCTCACCCAGACAAGGCTCTAACAGTATGAGTAGCAAGTCTATTTACCAACAATATAAGAATGCAGAGAAGATTTCATCTGAGGAGGTGAATGAATAGAGGGCCAAACCTCTCACTTCAAGTGAATTTAGGGAGATGTTAAAGAGTGTGAGAAACCCTGCAAGATTTTGTAGAAACACATCACCCAGATAAGGCTTTGGCGGGGCGAGCAGCGAATCTATTTACTGATAGTGCACTATCTTCTTTTCATGCCATTTCAAAGAAAAAAAAAACAGTCATCTCTAGATAGGTTCCACCTATTGCTAACATGTCCAACTAATATACTAACTAAAAACATGCCTTGGGACTTGACCTCTTATTTCAGATGGTTCAACTAAGGTTATTGGTTTATCTTGTAATTATCCACATATTTGTATTAATTCTTGATTATCAGTACGCTCCCTTTATATTAGCTTAAACTTATGTATTGCTTGTTCATCATTTATTTTCTCACAATCAAAGGACCCTCTTTCTTCCTTTACATGGTATGATTGGTTAATATAAAATTCACTATACAGTATGCAATATTTATTATTATTGTTACTGTACACATCTGGGAGCATATGTCGATGACTTTTCATACATTTACAAAAGGCAACTTAAGGTTGAGCTGTATATTGAATGTATATACAATTTTGTAAATATAAATTAGAGGTAGAATCATTTGAGTATTTAAGGAACTATGATCTCCAATACAGGGTCATTAGAATTAAAGTTCAGTGAAAGGTTGAAAAAAAGCAAATCAGACAATGGCTAGGTTAGGTAAAATTTGGAAATCAAATTGCCTGAAATTACATATAAAAATCAGACTATATATCAGTTTAGTGAGATCCGTTTTCCTGTATGGACATGAGTCGTGGTATGGCAATGAAACAATCTCCAACAGATTTAGTAGATTTGAGAACAAAGCCCTCAGAAGAAAATTGGGAGTTAAATGGCAGGACAGGATTAGAAATAAAACTATGAGAGATTACTTGAGTGCTATATGTGGATGAGATCATGTTGAGATGTAGATGGAGATGGTTTGGGCATGATTTCGCACTCTGCAAGAGAGATTAGTTCACTAAACGTTTAACGGGCCTCCACAAGGCACTAGAAAAGTTGAAAATCCCAGGCCTACATGGCTGAGAACTATGAAGCGTGAAGTAGGAGATGATGAGTGGAGAAGTTTGAGATAGAGACGACTGGCAAAATCTAACCAAGGCCCTTTGCATCAATAGGCATAGGAGAAGATGATGATGATGATGAAATTAGAGAGTATGTGAAAGACATTTTAGAATACACATCTGAAATAGAATCTGGGCCTAATACTAAACTAAGAGAAAAAAAGAAGTTGAATGGTGGGTGGTCCAGTATTGTCTAAGGCTTGGTGAGAGTTGTATTTTACTAAAATTACTGTATACTATATAGACAAAGGTTCAGAAGAGATGCTCTGTTTTTTGTTTCTAAAAGATATCTTGTATTACATTAGTAAAATTAAGACTTTTTGAAGAGGCTTAGCCTACACTAGACCTTATTTGAATGTAGTATATAACCATAGACTACGGTAAAATACACATGTTCTACAAGTAATAATCATATACTGTATACATTCAATCTACAACCTCACCTTAACTTTACATTGGCAAATGCAAGAAAAAAATTCCCTATTACAGAATGTCAACTATTCATTCCAAATATGAAGACAGCATTGATGATGGGTTGAAAATTAAAGTAAACAAAGCAGCAGATAATTAATGCATTATGTACTAGTGCCATCTTTTGTAAATGCACCCTACCAAAGAGAGCAAATGCTCACATTAATTCAGCTGATGTTCTGGTCTCCCCTTTGTTGTTTTGATTGCCAGAAGTGATTCATAGATCATGAAAGAGTGAGCTAAAGTACATTAATCTTGATCAAAGGACATGAAAAGAAATTAGATGAATTTGTACAGTATATTATTGGGCGTTTTTGTATTTAATGGTATCGCTATATTAGTTGTTATTGGAGTTTTGAATACAATGAGGGTCTCAGCTTTGTTCCAAAACTTACTATTTTAAATGGAATTTTTCCAATTTAATAAACAGTCCAAAAGTCGACTTGGCGTTGACAAGACATGCACCCCAGATTGTCAGGTTTTTGGTTTGGTCTGGAATTATTCAAGTGGTTTAAAGATATCTTTTCCAGGATTTGTTAGCAATTGCTACATTTTTGTGCATAGGAATTTTATTTTGAGTGATCATGATCCGCATTCTCTCTGTCTCGTGCTAGGGACATTTTTATTTTCCTATCTAGAAAAACTTAGGAGGAGTGCAAGGGCCTCATTGTTCCTCCGTGGGAAGTATGTCCCAGGGTTATTATTATTATTATTATTATTATTATTATTATTATTATTATTATTATTATTATTATTGCTACTACTACTAGTTAACTCCAACTGGAAAAAATAGCAGTGAGGAAAGGAAATTATAAATTGATAAATTATATTAGGAGAAATGAATAGAAAATGTAAAATCTCTCAAGATCAGTAACAATGTTGAAATTATCTGCCATATATAAACTATAAAAAAAGACATGTCATCCTGTTCAGCATAAAAACATACGCTGCAAGTTTGAACTAGTGAAGTTTCACTGATTCAACTGCCTGATCAGGTTAAAGTTCAAACTTACTTTTAGTTAAGGGAAAATCTAGAAAAGACTAGTCTAGATGAATATATAGAGAATGATGATGATAATACCTTTGACTTTGCAACAGTTTGAACGAATAGTTTTGATAGTCATGAATGTATAAAGAATTTATCTTCATTAGCTTCTTTTTTTGGAACTCAGAAGACCAATTAGTGTTCGATTAAGGGTAATTTTTCAAGCTTAACCTGACTTGGTATGTAGTATGCTCTTTTCTGAAGAAAGGAATGTCATAATGCTGTGCCATAACTTTTGTCTAATTCTCTTTCAACTTTTCTATATTAATGTAATACTGTTTAGTTCATATCTTCTGGGGATATACCGTATGTATTAGTGATTTAGTATGTGCTACACTTGTAGCTTTTTCTTATTATGTAGCTCTTAGGTAATCAAGGTTAATACATGTTCTCCTTTAAACAGAACACTGAGAAATCTAAGTAAGCCTTTCCAACACAGTATAGTATTTGAAAGTTCATTGAGACCATAAGTCATTAAAACAGTTTTAGAATTTAGATTTTGCCTTTGTACTGATATGCAATTAAGGGATTTGATTTAATATTCTAGCCAAGGCTGTTTATTAAAGGAAATTCAGTGTACATACTTCACATTCACCAGATCTGTTTTAGGTCTTCTTGAAGTTGAACCCTTTCTTATGTATATTTTGATATTTGGAAAGCTTGATGCCAGAATTTTTTTACATTACATTTTATCATGAAAGGTGAACTTGTCTTAGTAAGGATAATATTTTGAGCATATTGCATAACAACTTGTAATTTATCTTTTTCACTAATGCACATGGAGCAGGTCTAGGATCTTCCGGTAAGATTTCAGTCACATTTGTATATAATTTATATTCTTGCTTCAATTTTTATTTAGCAATAATATTAGATGAAATATTGATATTTTTTTCTCTAAAGGTTATGGTTGAGGATAAATATATTGTGTAATAGCCATAACTTGGAAACGTCTTTTGTAGCTCATAACTACAGACACAGCTTTCAGTGTTTGCTTGGCCTTAAAGCTACATTATCCTCTTATAACTGTTTTTGTTTGTTCCTTTTGGCTGCAACTTCCTATTCTAAATATATTCTAAAAAAAAGCCCTTAAAGGAATAGGAAAATATTAGTACATTAATCAATATTGCTGCAATGGCCTATTTTTGCTGAGCTTTATCCAGGTACAATTTTGATCCTAGAAATCCTAGAAGTATACCAAAAATTATATTTTTTTGTATAAATTCTCTCTCTCTCTCTCTCTCTCTCTCTCTCTCTCTCTCTCTCTCTCTCTCTCTCTCTCTCTCTCTCTCTCTCTCTCTCTCTGTGCGTGTTTTCATCTTTCAATGTAATTATTGCTTACTGCCTGTACAGTATTGGATATTACATACAAATTCTCATGATAAAAATATTTCATTCTTGGTTCATATTATCAAAGTCCTTAGAAGCGATCAGATCAACAGTATCTGATAATTTTGTGAATATAATATAGTACCTCTTTTAAAACATAATTTACCTGCAAACCTAACAGTAGTAGTTTGTCTACCAAAACCGAATTTTAATATAAAGTTTTTCATTTTTATACTCGCCTTACGTTCATATTGCTTCTACTTGAAGATGTGTTGACAGTTAGTGTTACTTTGTAACTGAACTCTATTTTACTAGAAACAAAATGTAATTTTAGGATTATCTAAAACTCCAGATTCATCAACCATTTAAGACTTACTCTCAATATGTAGTATACTGTATGTCTTTTCATCATACAGCTTACATCTCTCTGACCTATCACCACCTTTACTCCCCAAAAAGTGTTCTGGGCACATACTGTAGGGTCTAACATTTAGTGTAAAAAATAAATGGTTCTGAAATAAGGTTGAGAGATAAAATCAACTTTCCACCCTCAAATTCTCATTGCATGAGGTTACCTGAAATCTATTAAGATGGTTATATATTCCCTAGTATGCCTTTTACGAAGGATTTGGAGCATGTGATGCCCTTCTTACTATTTCCAATGCTATACAGAAATTCCTTGGTTATGGTCAGGAAGTTCATATGATTGACCTTGTTTGTAGTGCTGCCTTTGACTGTGTTAATCATGTGGCTCTTCATTTCATTCTCAAACAGATGGTAGTAGGTGGTTCTTTTCTTAGCATCTTTATTGAATTTTTAATTAATAGATTCCGAAGTAAAGTTTTTGATGGGCACCATAGTGACTATAGGCATGTAATATCGGGTCTTCATATGGGTAGTGTTTGTGGCTCTTTTTTTTCCATACTATATGCGCTTGGTATGTGGTTCGGCATAGAAAACAAGGTTGTTTCATATGCATGTAATGCTACAGTACTTGTTTTTGCATCAATTCCATCTCCCCGATGCAAACCTATGGCTGCTGAATCCCTTAACAGAGATCTAGCTAAAATTAGTGTGTGTTGCAAATTATGGAGCATTAAGTTGAACCCTAACAAAACTTATAAGTAGGTTGAGAAAAGTGGATCCTCAATATCCAGTTCTTTTTATTGATAATGTTTCTTTAACTATATACAACTCCTTAAATGTTTTAGATGTGATTCCTTATTGCAATTTACTTTTGAGAAGTACATTCAATCTGTTTCTTCTTAAATTGCACAAAAAATTTACTTATTGAGAATGGCTTCCTGAGATTTTGGGTGATCAATCTATTCCAAAGAAATTTTTAAATTCTTTCATTCAACCTTAATTCAGGTATTGTTCTTCTGTCAGGTTTTCAACTGTTGACTCGCATCTTAATTTGTCGGTCAAAAACTTGAACTCTATTAAGTTGTTATTCCTGATCTGGATATAGATTTTTTGTAATTTTGACCATCCTTTGCATTCAGATATTCCCAGACTGTACCATCCTGGATGTGTTACTAGGTATGCAGTTAATTCTAACAGTCTTGCCTTCTCCATCATAAGACTCAATACTACTCAGTATTGTAGAAGTTTTATTCCAGCTGTGACTAGATTGTGGAATGATCTTCCTAATCTCACAGTTGAAGCAATGGAATGTCAGAAGTTCAAACTTGCTGCAAATGTTGAACAGGTTGACATGTCTCTTTACAAAGTTCTATTTTGACATTGAAGCAGGGTACGTACCTGAGAGATGGTCAACATCCGGAACTTGTCGCAGAGGATGTAAGAATTTAGCTTTGACAAGTCCAGGACCACTCTCAATGCCGACGAGCCTTTCTTCGGAACTGTGAACAGGCGGCCTTGGAACTTCAGCGATCGAACCCGTTTGATTGCTTTTTTCTTTAGTAACTCGGTGGTGTACTCTCTCAGAATGGTTGTGGGTCTCTGGAAGAAGGCCACTGGTGGAGGAGGAGAACCTTGTGACCATTTCCACCCCAAGCCTTTGGAGACTATGCTGTGAGCCCACGGACTGAAGGTCCAATGGTCTCGAAAGTGGTAAAGTCTCCCCCCTACCGGAACTATATCATTGCGAGGGAGTGAATCTAGGTTCTTTCCCTCCTCGAGAACCCCTTGTCCTAGGTCCGCCTCGTTGACGGAACTGTCCTCTAGCCCTGTAGCTACCTCTCTGGTGTCCACGAAAGGGACCTGAGGGTCCGTAGCTAGGGTTGTATGCGGGTGAGGGCATCCAAACGGGGTTGGGTTGGGTACCTGGGGGAGCAGTGAGGTAGACCACCTGTTGAGGGTGCTTCGGTTGTAGAGGAGACGAAGCAGTGGGAGACTGTGAAGACGAGTGGGCAATCGGCGATTGCTGGTAGTGACCTCGGCTCGTCTTGTAAGGGGCAAACCTCTGTTTCTTCCTGAAGAAGGTTTGTTTTTTACCCTCAACCCTCTTTTTGGCAGTGAGGCCCCACCTCACTTGCAAATTTTGGTTTGCTCTCGCAGCGTCTTGTAGTACCTTGTTCACCTCCTCCTGAGGAAAAAGGTTCTTACCCCAGCAGGGGGAAGCTATCAGCCTATTCGGTTCATGCCTGATCGAGGCCTCAGAAAGAACGTGTTTCCTGCAACTAACCCGAGCCGAACAAAACTCGTGTAAGTCGATGTGGAAGGACAGAGACAGGTTCTTTGTGAATACCCGGAACAAGGTCTCGGTCGGATAAAGTGAGGTTAGGGACTCCACGGAGGTAATGGAGTGGAGAGACCTAGCTAACCTATTCCGTGCCTTAAACTCAGTCTTGAGAAGAATATCTGGTAATTTAGGAAGCTTCTCGGAGAACAGATTAGAGGCACAGTCTGGGTCTAATAAAATAAGAAAATTAATAAAATTGATTGCTTTTTCTTAGTAATTGTAATAACGAAGAATAACGACAACGTAACAAATAAACAAGGATATAGTCTAAATCGAACCCTCCTGAGGCGAGTAGCCTACAAACTAACAGACTAAATCGCTAAACTTTAAATCGCTATTCTTTAAATCGCTATTCTTTAAATCGCTATTCTTCGTAGGTCCAAATTGGACTTGCAAGCAAAAAAATACCATAGTAAAAACTAATAATAATTAATGATAACACAAAAGGCCATAAAACGTAAGCGATATAACCTAGCTGACAGAGTACCAGATGGGCAAAAATAACTAGAAAATTTACCGAAGCGAACATAACCCAAAATGGCTGCCGATACCTCAGCAGGACAATCGCTTCCAAAACTAAAAACCACCATATTGGAAACAGAACAAATGCCCGGTACTGCCAAAAGCTGCCAAAACAAACTATGGTACTTAACATTGGTAAGGGTGAAGTAGCAACGTCAGTCATGTTGAAATAACGAGAAACTCTTCGAAAAAACACTGTGCCCAAAAAACTCGACTTGTTTGCAAGTCCAAAATCAGAAGGATGTCCTAGAGGGCGCGCGTGGTAGGTGTCGTTGGGGAGTTCAACTATGTTCTCTAGGGCCTGTCACGGCCCTCCCCATTGATGAAGGGATTATCTAAATGGAAGACAACCTGTGAATAGTGGTTTTTGACACGCCTTTGTTTAATACACGACACCTACAAGGTGTTCGCGCGAGGGTTGTAACCTCTGCATTCCATGCTTTTATCTTTCTCTAGTATATTTGGAAGATTTATATTAGGAAAGGTGTAAGGAAGGACCTTTCTCACCGGGCGTCACAGGCCTCTTCCCAGAAATAGATTTTTCCTTCGTCAAAATCCCTTATTTTTTTTCATTACTTCTTATAAATAGTTTATTTACTTCCTTATTGACTTTCCTTACTGAGCTACTTTACCTCTTAGAGCCCTAAGGCCAGTAGCACCCCGCTTTACCAATGAGGGTTGTAGCTCACCTAATAATAATAATAATAATGATGATGATGATGATGATGATGATATTACCCCATCTGTCAATGGTAAAAAGCAAACCATTGTATTCTTGCAAAGAAAAACTTTTCAAGATTTTAAAACAGAAAACATTTTAGAAAAGTAATTTAACTTTTTAATTACCCTAATCTCATGTAAAAAATTCAAGCAATTAAAAAGTAGAATGCCCAAATACCTACTCAACCCTGAAGAAAAACAGAATTTTAATAATAAAATTTCTTATTTCTATACTTCTACAGAAGCTCAGCCCAATCGATGTTAACCTGTAAATTTTTTAAATTTCAACCTTTCATAATGTCTTCCCTTCAATAAACACATGCACATAGTAAAGGAATGAGCATTCTAGCAGTAAGTAATAACCGCCGCACCATTCCCTTTTGTGATCTTGGTTTTTGAAGTCAAGATTATCCCTACCCTCTTGACAACACGAGGCAGTGGGGAGGATGGCGGGCATGTATATGAACATTTTATTATCAGAATTTTTTTTATTTCTATGAACCTCCCCTGAGGTTCCTATTCCTGACTCTGACTCTTAAATGGAAGTGGGATGCCAGTGAAGTTAGTACAGTAGATAGGTTAAATTTTATTAGAAGTAATATATCTTTGTTAAGACTTACTAATCTGGGTTAGATTACTTTTAATAAACCATCTCAAAATACAGGTTGAAATATAGGACTCTGGATTATTTAATAAAGCTATTCAAAAGCGAAATCCTTCTGTACTTGATATGTCAATGAGCTACTACTAAAACTCTTTCCAAAGAAAGGTTTCTGGAAAATTTAAGAGAAGTAGATGGCATACAACAATCATGTACCTTCAATATTAAATCTGTTATTAGATTTATATTTAATTCTTCATGAACTATTATGAATAATGTTGCATTTTTGGTCATTGGGCGATTAAGGACCTTAATCCCAATACAGTAACTGAAGTTTTGTGGGATTAATAATGAATAGCTCTTATTGGACAAATAACCATATTTCTGCTGAAATATTTAGTAATGTTATCATAAGGTATGTGAATAATTGAGTAAAATTCGTAGCCTCAGAATCACTTTTTTTTTGCTCTGAAGAAAGACAAAAGGAAAAAAATCATCTTGTGTTCCCCTAAGGTTACTTTAACATATAGAAAATGTAGCCAACTTATATGTTCAGCTGAAGGTAAAGCCAACAGTAAAAGGGAGTTAACTTTTGATATCTTAAAAGAGAAATATTTCTACTGTTAAAAATCCAGAAAAAAATGCAAAAAATAAATAAGATATAGAAATTGATTATGTAGAATATAAGTACTGTATGGAGGTAAATGTATACTGTTTTACTTTTTAAATACATCACTGTAAGACCACAATCAAATTTTGGAGAAATGTCCTTACTACTGTAGGATTTGCAATACTCAATGATATAATACAACCACTATAATGTTTTGAAGGGACAGAACTAATCCCAGATTCCTGAGCACAGATCATCATCATTATTATTATTATTATTATTATTATTATTATTATTATTATTATTATTATTATGACAAGCTAAGCTACAACCCTAGTTGGAAAAGCAAGATTTTATAAGCCAAAGGGCCCTAACAGGGAAAAATAGCCCAGAAAGGAAACAAGGAAATAAATAAACTCATCATCACCATCATCTCCACCTACGCCCATTGACGCAATGGGCCTCGATTAGATTTTGCCTGTGACCTCTACCTTGAGCTTTTAAATCAATACTTCTCCATTCATCATCTCATACTTCACGTTTAATAGTCCTCAGCCATGTAGGACTAGGTCTTCCAACTCTTCTAATACCTTGTGGAGCCCTGTTGAAAGTTTGGTGAATTAATCTCTCTGGGGAGTGCAAAGAGCATGCCTAAACTATCTCCAGCTACCCCTCACCATGATCTCATCCCCTTATATGGCACTTAAGTAATCTCTTATGGTTTCTTTTCTAATCCTGTCTTGCCATTTAACTCCCAATATTCTTCCGAGGGCTTTTTTTCTCATATTCTACAAAATCTGTTGGATATTGTTTCATTGTCATACCACAACTCATATTCATACAGTAACACTGATTTCACTAAACTGATATATAGCCTGATTTTTATATTTAATTTCAGGCAATTTGATTTCCAAACATTATTTAACCTAGCTATTGTCTGACTTTTTTTTTCAATCTTTCATTAAACTCCAATTTTAAAGACCCTGTATTAGAGATCATTGCTCCTAAATATTTAAATGATTCCACCTTGTTGATAATCTCTCTTTCCAATGATATTTCATCTTCCATTGCCTATTCCGTTCTCCTCATCTGTCTTTCTTCTATTTATTTTGAGCCCAACCTCATGTGATATTTCATGCATTCTGGTAAGCAAGCTTTGCAAGTCCTGTGGTGTTTTGCTAATAAGGACAGCATCATCAGCATACTCTAGGTTGGCTGATTTCCTGTTACCAATCTAGTCCAACTCTTCTCCACCATCCCCAACTGTTCTATGCATTACAAAATGCATGAGGAGATAAACAGTATAGGTGACAACAAATTCCCATGGAGTACTCCACTGTTCACTGGAAATTCATTTGATAGGACTTCATTAATATCAACTTTGCACTTGCTATGCTCATGAAGAGACTTAATCAAATTTATATATTTAAGAGGAACTCCATAATAATGCAGGACTTCACAAAATTGGCCGGTGCACACTATCAAAGGCTTTTTCATAGTCTACAAATGCCATAATAAGTGGATTTCTATATTCTACACATTGCTGTATGGCTTAAAATGAAAATTTGGTCAGTGCAACTTCTACCATTTCAAAATCCTGCTTGTTCATCAGTCTTTCTCTCCAGTCTCTTTCGAATGAGCATACTGTACAGTACTATATATTTTCAAGACAACTGACGTAAGTGTGATGCCTGTGTAATTATTGCAATCATTCAAATCTCCTCTATTTTGCCATTTTCACCAACACTCCTAGCTCCCATTCATCAGGTTTTGCATCTTCATACCACATTCTACAAAATAATCTTGTAAGTATCGTGGGAGTCACTTAATTTTTGGCCAAAATCATCTCGGCAGTTATTCCATCTTATCTAGGGGCTTTCCATCTCCATCTCTTGAGTTTTTTAATGAAAGCTTCAACTTCAAACACACTGATTTCATTCATGGGCACATCTAGGTCTTCCTCAGCTTCAGGTATATCAATCAAATTATTCTCTTCATATCTCAGGTATATCAATCAAATTATTTCCTTCATATCTCCTATTCATGGATGCACTGAAGAGTTTCATCCAACATTGTCTTTCTTCATTTTTTGTTTAACAGATCCATCTCTCTTTTTAATGGGTATATGAATAAATTATAAGAAAATATTTTACGAATAGTAACAAGAATAAATTAGATCTTTCATGTATAGACTATAAAAACTTAAAAAACAAAAAGGGAAAGATAAATAATATAGAATAGTGTGTCTACCTCAAGCAAGAGAACTCTAACCCAAAACAGTTAACTGCGTCATTTGTTATATTATTGTAATATTTTTGTACAAAAATAGAGTGTGAAATTTGCCAAGGGGTTGGGTGGTTGAATGTAGAGGGGCCCAAGGAAGCATGAAGCCTAAGGGCCCTGCCATTAGTTGATACGGTACTGGGAATTAGGTTAAATTAGCAATGGGCGGGGCGGAAAAATTAAATTTAACAAAGAAGGCTAGTGATGTCAAGAGCTATTGAAGCTCGATTATTATTGAAAGTTGGCTGATTATGTGAATTGTCCAAAGATGGAGGGTTTTCATTATCGTCATCATCCCCGCTGCAATCAACTACCCTAGCACTCCACTGCCTTTCTTTTCCTCTTAACTAACAGCAAGTTTCCTTTAGTGGTTGCACAAATTTGTTTTTCACAATCTAAATTGAATCACAGTACATTATTGCATCTGAGATTCACCAAGGGATGCAAATAATGAACTTCTAGAAATAATTTTGTCTTTCTAAGCAATTACTAAACCAGAAGACATCTTGAAGCATAGTAATAAATAAACTATCTATAGTAGGTCTTGTCAGTAGCCGTCGACTGAGGTGACAAAGTGAATGGCGTGTCAGTTACCACTAACTGCTAGAATGCTCATTCCTTAACTAAGTACAGTACTTGTGTTTATTGAAGTGAAGAAAATGGGAAAATTTAAAAATTTTACAGGTTAAGGTTGAATAAGCCGAGTTTCTGGAGAAGAAGCAGTATGAACATCAAGTTTATAGAAATACTAACTTACACCAAGATACAGTAATTGATAAGACTAGCTTTCCAGATACAGTCTAAACATCTATTAGTCTACTTGGATAATTTCTTCTAACTAAAACCAAAATTTCAACATTTTATCCAAACTAAATCTTGTTCTGGAACAAAGGATGGTTAGAAGCTAGAGGAATTTGATAGACCTCATTTATCATGGAATATACCCACTGAACTGGTAGGAGTCTTCCCCAAACCAGATAAGATTAAAAACTTAACTTATTAGGATAATAGGTTCTTTTAGTCCCCTTGGTATTACTGTACAGCATAAAGCCTTCTGGAGCCGAATCCTAGTGGCCTTCGACTATTAGGTAATGAATCCATTGGAGATGGAAATTCTAAATCCTTGTAACCAATGGCTTATAAACCTACCCTTCTCCCCTTTATCATGAAAGAAAAGCTAGCTTTCTTTTAAGCTTTAAACTTAAAGCTAATCAAGAAACACACTTCCATAGGTGGATCAAGAGGCCTATCCACTCCTCACAAGATTCACAAAGTAAAAAATTGTCCCTGGCACAAGGCATGGTTTGTGGATCATGACCACCCGAAGTAAAGTCATATGCACATCAGCACTAGGGCTATTAATAAGAAAAATAATTCTAAGACAAACAAAAAACTGCCTGAAAAGCTATCAACAGTCTGAATACTTGTTAGTTTTTAATGAACATTCAACTTAACTTTCATTAGTCTGAAAAACAATATTTGACTGCATTAGAAGTTCAGATACCATGCAGTATGAATATGAAATATATTTCATATTGACCAAAAATACTACTTTCATATTATGAAAGGGGTAATTATTATCAAAAGATAATTAACATCTAGAAATAGTAATCTGGACCTAACCTCAATTGGGTAATTGGCTGCCCTAAAATAACTGATCAAGAGATAAATAATCATTTAAAGTTAAACCTCAGTCTAATCATAAATACTATGTAAGTTCAAAGAATCTAAAGAATGCTTCATGTTATTTGTCTAATTTTCTAGCTGATGGGGACAAGGTCAGGCAATAGATTAAGGGAAATACTTTTCTTATTCCTTGAAGGAAATTAATGTCTGGGTTTGAATTTACTTTAAATAGTTTTAGATAAATTGTCATGTCAATATGGAGGTAAGGAGCAGTCAGGCATATATATTGTCAGTCTATTGATTGGTATAGTATATTTTTTTATCATATGGTATGGTTTACTGTGCTTTTTCAGTTGCATGTTATTGAAAAAAATTCTTACTTTAGCCTTTATCTTCCTATAGAGAAATTAGATAGTTGACATTGAAAAATACTGTTTATAGATTATTTTAATACTTGTTTGAAAAACAAATTTGTTTAATTGTTTTGTAATATCATTAATATTTCATAGGGATTTGGGAAGCTTTTTTTTATTTTTTTTTTTTGAGATTTTTGTGTACCATATAAAATTTTTACAAATCTTTGGTGAGTTTGCATTTCATAATATCAGAACAGAACACATTACTTATTTTTTTAACATACTTTTTATATTATTGATAAATATTTTCAAGTTAGTGGATTTATTCATATATAATTTATATTATTGTATATACCTTTTTGCTTCCATCTGATAGTTACTGTATTTGTTTACATATTTTTGCTGGACGGCATGGAAAGGTATAACGCAACAATGTCCTGTGTTGGTTAATGGAGAATGATTTTATAAACAGAGATGCAGCAATTTTCATAGCTTGTTAGCTTTATATATATCAACCCTAAAATTCAGTGAAGTGAACTTGAGCATTTTATTTGTATTGTTGCAGCATACTTTTTAATTGCATATACAAAATAATGTAAAACTTTGCCTTTATAACCTTATTGGCAGTGTTGAGCTATGTTTTTAGTTTTTTTATATAGTTGAATTAGAGCTGTTGATGGTATTAAAGTAAAACTTCACATATTAAATGAGGATGTGAAAAAACAGATAATTCATAGTTATAAGCTTGTTGCATACCATTCATGACAGACCATGAGGAACGAGAATCCGACGTGCCAAAGGAAACTGCACTCAGTCCAGGCCAGAACTGTGCTCCTTCTAGCAAAGGTGGGGATGTAAATCAAGAAGATATAAGATACTATTAGTTAGAGGTGTGAGATGACAAATGCTATACAGTACTGTACTTCTCTTGTCACTTGAACACATGTCAGATCACCTGAATTTAGATTGACATAATTCAAGTTTAATACGCTTCGTTACAGATGTTATTTTAGAAGTTTCCTATAGCATTCCCATTTAATGCACCAATTTTGCTTTTAATGCACTGTAGTTTTTTCTAAATGTTGAGTTCTATCCATTTGTAGAGCTTAACTTGCTTGTGGTTGATTATATAAAAAAATTCAGTACCTTTAGCTGATTGTACAAAGGATACAATTCAGATTGTTGATCTAGTCATGGAATAAGTTTTGGCTATCAACAAATATGTGGCTGCTGTTGACATTTGTATTTTTAGTGTACTTTACACTGCAAGTAGAATTTTATATTCTTATCAAGTATGTTTTGTATTGATTTCAGGTGTATGTTTGATAATTTTCATTCACCACTGAATAGTTTTGAGGATTGTCATCCGAAAAATTATTCTGTGAAAGCATTTGTTTTAAATTGTAGTTAGATGCATTGTAATTACTATTGGGTTTTAACCCTCTCATCCTTTTGGAGGGTCCACTAACGCTATGAGTTACAATGCTTTTGCCCGAGTAGAAAAGTGGTGGTCTCGCAGAAAAGTCTTTTGTGAGGATCTCATTTGGCATTTTATATCAGGAATGGTTGAACATTTTCATGATGCTACCACAATATGTTTGCGATAATAAGAAATGATAAAAATTGTGTGATTAATATGTATTTTTTAGCGAAAACATAGATATTTTTTAAATCGTGAAAAATATATGATGTATGTTTGAGGGATTTAATTTTTATGAATATTGTGTAGAAATGGTTGATCTTTCGTGGCGAGTCAATTATTTTGATACAAATGTCATTGGTAAAAATCGTGACTCATTACAGAATGCAGAATTTTTACAAGGTACAATGTTGATATTTTTCAACCTACTTATGGTTACTTTTCGTATCGTACCTAACTAAGGAGGGAAGATCGAAAGAAATAAAGTCAGAATTAGAAAGCTGAATAAATTTCCTACATAGGACATAATTAAAACGTGTGTTGTTAGAAAAATATTGGGCAATTGTCGTTAGATTACGAAAAGTATTTCTTTCTTGGTCTAAAAAAATGTACGATATAGATTTTTGTAGAAATGTTCATATTGTAATATAATCCCATATATCATGGGAAAGTACAAAGAATCAAAAGATGAAAAATCTTTTATGCTCTTCAGAATAATGCCTATGCTTTTCCAGCCATTATATTACATTATTGTACAATAACTTTTTGGACATGGGCAAGCTTTATACATAGACAGAAACTTACTTTGCACCCCGGAACAGTCAAACTATAACAGATATGAACTTCTTCTTTATTGCATTATGTTGAGGAATGATTTAATATTTTCATGAGGTAAGCAGAATATCTCAGTAATGAAACTCAAAAAATATGTGAAAAGCATAAAATTATTTTTTTAATACTCTTAAGAAAATATAATGATTATGTTAGAGGATTTTGTTTTATATGGAAAGTGTGTAAAAATCACATTTTATGAACATAAAATGCAAGAGAACTTCCTGACCATCATCAGTACACCGTAAAAAATAAATTTATTATGCCAGCTCTTGACACTTGTAAACAAGGCGAATGCTTGCTAAGTACAGTACTGAACGTTTGCTTGACCAGTCCTGTGTGTGCACTGTTGCTATCTTTTCTGTACACATTTTAAACTAGGCCCAGCACCTGACATCATTCAGATACAAATCTTGGTTTCCTTGAATTTCCATAAAATAAGTATTGGTTGACATGGCAATTGTATCATTGGAGCACTTAGGAGAAAATATTTATAGAAGAAGAATTGCGTCATCTGATCACCAGAGGGTTAGGATAAAAGTAAGAGTTTATATTACAGTATAACTTAGTTTTTACCTCTCAAGTATTATGTAAAACTCTTTGATACATTATAGAATCAAGAATTTTTTATTCAGATATTTCAATTCAATTTTTTAGTTATTGATTAGTTCCCAAATCCTAAAACAAATTGTTTATTGAATGGCAAGGTTTTATTTTGAGGTTCTGCTAGTGTTGTTGATTTCTGACTTCAAGTATCTTAATATAAAATATTTATTCTTATTTTAGAGAGTTATATATAGTAAATCAAATGGTACTGTACAGTGTTCTGTCCCGGAAATTCCCTCGTGCACTTGAGTGTATGAACTGGATTCTTGTCAGGATATGACAGATGTTTTTTTTTTTCTGTTGTGGTTGATCTGGCTTGATCCTTTATGAATTTCGATACACAGCCTGTATAAAACCATATCCTAGAAAAAATGTCAGCCCTTGTCTTGTACTAGGTACAGGAGGTCCTCAAGTTATGAACGAGATTCGTTCTTACGATGTGTTGTAAGTTGATTTTCATTGGCAGTCAGATTATATATACTGTACATAATATACTGTACATACATGCATACATACATACAAGCATGCATGCATACTGTATATGTGTAATAACTGCACCATATACATGCAAATACGTGTACCCTACGCAGTAGTGAACCTACACTAATACAGTACTGTACAGTACTAATAGACAATAAGTAATACTGTACATATAACAACTCCTTGCCTTCATTCCCCCTTTTTTTTTGCTTCACTGTGTACACTTTCAGTGCCATCCTAATAGTTCTCCTCTTCTTGGGTGCACTGCCATTAGAAGAATCTCCCTTATGCTTTCCAGACATGATGCACAGCATAAAAAGGCACAAAAATATTATAAAAAGAGAAGCACTGATATCTTTTATGCATACCGTAAACAAAGATGACAAACTGCTAAAGTGATGAGTAACGGGCTACTCTGTGGCCAAACAACGGCATTAGCTGCTCTCCGTGAGAGGAAGTGGTTCGTCATATTAATGAACCAAATATTTTAATTCAAAATTGAGTTAAGATGATTATTTTTATCTCATGGGAGCCCATTTGTAATGGCAAATCATCATGATTATAACTCAAGACAGTCATAACCTGAGCACTGCCTGTAGCTATCTGTAAGAATGGCATTCAGTTTGAGGGCTCTTCCACATTACAGTACAGGTTACAAATATCATGAATGAAGGACAGTATATGCAGGGATCATAAAGGTTAGTCAATCATTTATTTTCCAACATAAGTCTCTACTAATCCCTTCAGTGTCCTGGTCTCTTGATAAAGTGCCAATTTTTTGACAAAATTAGACTCCCTCCAATTCCTTTAAATATGCTCCAAAAAGCTATTTTAAATATTTAACTTAGCCGGTGAATATATAATAGCTGCAACTCTGCGGCTCGACAGACAACATACTTAAAAAACTCGCGAGCGATCGCTATGCAGGTTGCGGGTGTGCCCACCAGCGCCAACTGTCGGCCAGATACCACTCTCGAATGTAAACAAAACCTTCAATTCTTCTCTGTCTACGTTGACGACAAGACGTACTTTTACTCGCTGTAAAACCTGGAGTTTTCCCATCATATTTGGTGAAGTACTTTAATTTGGTTTGAGCTTTCGCAGTACAGGTGTTTTATTCAACATAAACTCTTGAACTCTTTTTTGAATCGGATTATTTGTTGATGACTTAGATCGTTTTTGGAATTTTCTTTGACTAATTCAAAATGGCTGACCCTTCTCAAGTTCCTAAGTTTCGAAAGTGTAATGCTAGGGACTGTAATAGGCGTCTTCCAAAGGCTTCTCTCGACCCTCATACCGTTTGTTCCAATTGTCGGGGTAAAACCTGTCAATTGGGAGATCGGTGTGAGGAATGCGTGGGCCTTTCGGAATTCGATTGGATCGAATTTGATAAATATACACGCAGACTAGAGAGAGATAGGGTAAGGAGAAGTTCATCTAGGTCCGTAGATTTTTCCTCTCCACATGCCCCTGAACCTAATCCTTCCCCTGTAGTGGTTGTTCCTAACCCCCCTCCTAGCACTCAGGAGCCGTCTATGCAAGACATGTTGCGTGCTATTCATGCCTTGGGGGAGAGAGTTGAGGCTTTAGCAAGTGACCGTAATCAACTCATGGCTGACGTGAAGGAACTCAAGTGCCAAAGTGCCACGGCGGAAAGTGGGAAAGTGCTTAGTGTTACGCAAAGTGTTGTGAACAGTGTTGCGACCGAGGGTTCGTCTGTTCGTGCCTGTCGTTCACCTAGTCCGGGACCTCGTGCAAGCTCCCAAGCCCAGGGGAGAAGCAATGTCGTACGACTTATGGGTTCGAGAGGCCTTGATCAATGAACAGACGTTCCCTCTTTGGTATCAGGCGTATCTCGTCAAGATCGCCCCTACCATAAGACGAGAGAGCCCATTTTTACCTCGTCGTCCGAAGGCGTTTCACTTAAGAAACCATGGAGCAAGGTCTCTAGACCTTTGAAACGCAAGTCGGTCCCTTCAGGACAAGTCCAACGTCCCGGATGTAGTCACTGGGACAGTTCGGACCCGTTGCCGTCATCTGATGACTGCTCGCCGCCTAAGAAAGGCAAAGTTGTGCCGTCTCAGTCGCTAACCCCGTCTGTTACCGCACCCGTTTCCGTAGACCCTAAATGGGTTATACTGCAGGACATGCAGTCTAAGCTTGCGTCCCTTATGGAAGACTACAACGCAGAGAAGGTTTCCACTGAACCTAGCCGTTTTTCTCATGGAAATACTGGCCGTCAGCCATCCAAGCGTTCTGTTGTGCGTCCTGTTGACGTTGATGTAGCTTTCTCGCGTCAACCAGTTGGGGTTGTACCTCCCCCGATGCGGTCCCGTGTGGATTTCCAGCCGCACGTTGACGTTAGGCAACTCACTGATGCGACTGGTGACGTTCAGGACGTTCACCAACCATCAAAGTTGACTTGTTTTGACGCGGTGCGTCAACCTCCGCAACCCAGTGTGATGTTGACTGCACAACCCAGACGGTCTAAACAGTCTCGGGTGGACGCTGTGCGTCCTCGCGCACCTGTTGTTGTTGACAGTTCCCAGACTGTTCAGCAGTTCCAGGACGCTGCGTCCTGCTCCGTCACTTATGCACCAGTGCGGCCGGACGCTGCGGGTCAAACGTTGCCTACCCCTTTGCCGTTTTCTCATCAGTTATCAGATGAGGAACTTTCAGATGAGGACATTGCTGAACCCCAGCCTGAGGATCAGCCTTCAGATTTAGATGAGCCTAGAGCAGTTCCACCATCTATGGACTTTAAAAAAGTCATGCTTGTTTTTAAAGAGTTGTTCCCTGAACACTTTATCTCTGTGGCTCCTCGTTCGCCGCCGTCGGAGTTTGTTTTAGGCGTTCCTGCTGCTATGCCAGCCTTTACAAAACTCGTTCTCTCTCGCTCATCCAAGAGAGCTTTACGGCTGTTAGGCGATTGGTTGGTAACCAAGAGGAGTTTAGGGAAGACGGCCTTTGCCTTCCCCCCATCTAAACTCTCGTCTAGATCGAGCGTCTGGTATGCCACGGGAGAAGTTCTCGGCTTGGGAGTTCCTGCCTCTGCCCAGGGCGACTTCTCAAGTCTTGTAGACTCTCCCTGCCGCCTTGCCATGAGACGCTCGAAGATTAGTGGGTCTTCCTCAGACCTGGACCATCTACTTAAAGGCATCTTTAGGGCTTTTGAAGTTTTTAACTTCCTGGACTGGTGTTTGGGAGCCCTGAGTAGGAAAGTCTCATCAGCCGATAGGGATGTCTCCTTACTCATTATGTCCTGCATGGACAAGGCCGTCCGCGATGGATCTAACGAGCTTGCCGCCTCATTCACGTCAGGAGTCCTAAAGAAACGAGAGTCTCTGTGCTCTTTTCTATCAGCAGGAGTGACGCCCTGTCAAAGATCTGAGCTACTCTTTGCGCCTTTGTCTAAGTTCTTGTTTCCTGAACTCTTAGTTAAGGAAATAGCCTTGTCTTTAGTGCAGAAGGACACCCACGATTTGGTTGCGTCCTCGGCTCGCAAAGTTCCCCCTTTGCCTGCCGTGTCTGCTAGACCTAGGATAGACACTCCAGCGTCCAGGTTTATTCCGCCCTTTCGTGGCAGAGCCCCCAGCAGGGGAGGTGCTCGTGCCGAAGGGAAGAGAGGAAAGAGGAAAGGATCCAAGTCCTCGCGGGGCAGAGTCTGACTGCCCGCAACTTCAGACAGCAGTAGGTGCCAGACTCAAGAACTTCTGGCAAGCCTGGGAGAAGAGAGGCGCAGATCAACAATCTGTGAGGTTGCTCAGAGAGGGGTACAAAATCCCTTTTGTACGCAGACCTCCTCTAGCGACGTCCCCCATCGATCTCTCTCCCAGGTACCGAGAGGAAGCAAAGAGACAAGCCCTGAAACTGGAAGTGTCTCTTTTACTAGAGAAGGGAGCGGTGGTCAAAGTCTCGGACCTTCAATCACCGGGGTTTTACAACCGTCTCTTCCTAGTACCAAAGAAGACAGGAGGTTGGAGACCGGTGCTAGACGTCAGTGCTCTGAATGTCTTTGTCACAAAGACGAAGTTCACCATGGAGACCACAAAGTCAGTCTTAACAGCGGTCAGAAAGGGAGACTGGATGGTCTCTATCGACCTAAGGGACGCTTACTTCCACATCCCCATTCACTCAGATTCCCAACCTTTTCTGAGATTTGTCTTCGACGATGTGGTGTACCAGTTTCGGGCCCTGTGCTTTGGCCTAAGCACGGCTCCTCTCGTGTTTACGAGGCTTATGAGGAATGTGGCAAAATTCCTCCATTTATCGGACATCCGAGCCTCCCTTTATTTGGACGACTGGCTTCTCAGAGCCTCTTCCAGTCATCGCTGTCTGAAGGATCTCAATTGGACTCTAGATCTGACCAAGGAATTGGGACTCCTAGTCAACTTGGAAAAGTCCCAGCTGATCCCATCCCAAACTATTCTGTATTTAGGGATGGAGATTCACAGTCCAGTTTTTCGGGCTTTTCCGTCGGCCCCCAGAATAGATCAAGCCCTGCTCGTCATCCAAAAGATGCTGAAGAAAGAACGTTGCTCAGTCAGGAATTGGATGAGTCTGGTAGGAACGCTATCATCCCTGGAGCAATTTGTCTCGCTAGGAAGGCTACACCTCCGACCTCTACAATTCCATCTAGCTTTTCACTGGAAAAAGGACAAGACGCTAGAGGCTGTCTCGATCCCGATTTCCGAAAAGATAAAGACTTGTCTGACTTGGTGGAAAGACAATATCAGTCTACGAGAGGGTCTTCCCCTAGCGGTTCAGAAACCCAACCACGTTCTCTTCTCAGACGCATCGGACTTGGGCTGGGGCGCGACGCTGGACGGTCGGGAATGCTCAGGTCTGTGGAACTCGAGTCAGAGGAGCATGCATATCAACAGCAAGGAGCTTTTGGCAGTTCACCTGGCCTTGATAAGCTTCGAGAGTCTCCTTCGAGGCAAGGTGGTGGAGGTCAACTCGGACAACACCACGGCCTTGGCGTACATTTCCAAACAGGGAGGTACCCACTCACTGACTCTGTACGAGATCGCAAGGGACCTGCTCATCTGGTCAAGAGATCGAGGCATCTCCCTAGTAACAAGGTTCATCCAGGGCGACTTGAACGTTCTAGCAGATTGTCTCAGTCGGAAAGGTCAAGTAATTCCAACCGAATGGACCCTCCACAAGGATGTGTGCAAGAGACTTTGGGCGACTTGGGGTCAACCCACCATAGATCTCTTTGCAACCTCGTTGACCAAGAGGCTTCCAATCTATTGCTCTCCAGTCCCAGACCCAGCAGCAATACATATAGATGCCTTTCTCCTAGATTGGTCACACCTAGATCTTTACGCATTCCCACCATTCAAGATTGTCAACAAGGTACTGCAGAAATTCGCCTCTCACGAAGGGACAAGGTTGACGTTAGTTGCTCCCCTCTGGCCCGCGAGAGAATGGTTCACCGAGGTACTTCGATGGCTGGTAGACTTTCCCAGAAGTCTTCCTCTAAGAGTAGACCTTTTACGTCAGCCGCACGTAAAGAAGGTACACCAAAGCCTCCACGCTCTTCGTCTGACTGCCTTCAGACTATCGAAAGACTCTCGAGAGCTAGAAGCTTTTCGAAGGAGGCAGCCAGTGCGATTGCAAGAGCGAGGAGAGCTTCTACCATTAGAGTTTACCAATCGAAGTGGGAAGTCTTCCGAGACTGGTGCAAGTCAGTGTCCGTATCCTCGTCCAGTACCTCTGTAGCCCAAATCGCTGATTTTCTCTTATACCTGAGAAAAGTTCGCTCCCTTTCAGCTCCCACAATCAAGGGCTACAGAAGCATGTTGGCCTCGGTCTTCCGGCATAGAGGCTTAGATCTTTCCAACAATAAAGATCTGCAAGACCTCCTTAAGTCTTTTGAGACCTCTAAGGAACGTCGTTTGGCTACGCCTGGGTGGAATTTAGACGTGGTCCTAAGATTCCTCATGTCAGACAGGTTTGAGCCTTTACATTCAGCCTCCCTGAAACATCTCACTCTTAAGACTCTTTTCCTGGTATGCTTGGCCTCGGCTAAAAGAGTCAGTGAGCTTCATGCCTTCAGCAAGAACATCGGTTTTTCGTCAGAAAAAGCCACTTGTTCTCTGCAGCTTGGTTTCCTAGCCAAGAATGAGCTGCCTTCTCGTCCTTGGCCTAAATCTTTCGATATTCCTAGCTTATCGGAGATCGTAGGCAATGAACTAGAGAGAGTATTATGCCCTGTTAGAGCTCTTAAGTTCTATTTAGCTCGTACTAAACCTTTACGAGGTAAATCTGAAGCGTTATGGTGTTCCGTTAAGAAGCCATCCTTACCTATGTCAAAGAATGCTTTGTCATATTTTATCAGATTGTTAATACGAGAAGCTCATTCACACTTGAGTGAGGAAGACCGATCTTTGCTTAAGGTTAAGACGCACGAGGTTAGAGCTGTAGCAACTTCCGTGGCCTTTAAGCAAAATAGATCTCTGCAAAGTATCATGGACGCGACCTTTTGGAGAAGCAAGTCAGTGTTCGCGTCATTTTACTTGAAAGATGTCCAGACTCTTTACGAGAACTGCTACACACTGGGTCCATTCGTAGCAGCGAGTGCAGTAGTGGGTGAGGGCTCAACCACTACAATTCCCTAATTCCATATCCTTTTAATCTGTCTCTTGAAATGTTTTTTAATGTTGTTTTTATGGCTTGTCCGGAAGGCTAAGAAGCCTTTCGCATCCTGGTTGATTTGGCGGGTGGTCAAAGTCATTTCTTGAGAGCGCCCAGATTAGGGGTTTGATGAGGTCCTGTTGTATGGGTTGCAGCCCTTGATACTTCAGCTCCTGGGAGTCTGTCAGCATCCTAAGAGGATCGCTGGGCTCCGTGAGGAAGACAGACTTACAAGGCAGAGTAATCGTCTTAAGTCGACTTCCTTACCAGGTACCTATTTATTTTGGTTTTGTTATATTGATAACTGTCAAAATGAAAAAACTCTTAGCTTATACGCTGTAAACATATTTAACTCTGGTCTCTACCCACCTCCTTGGGTGTGAATCAGCTATTATATATTCACCGGCTAAGTTAAATATTTAAAAATGATATTTTAATTATAAAATAAATTTTTGAATATACTTACCCGGTGAATATATAAATTAAACGACCCTCCCTTCCTCCCCAATAGAGACGCAGCGGGACGAGAAGAATTGAAGGTTTTGTTTACATTCGAGAGTGGTATCTGGCCGACAGTTGGCGCTGGTGGGCACACCCGCAACCTGCATAGCGATCGCTCGCGAGTTTTTTAAGTATGTTGTCTGTCGAGCCGCAGAGTTGCAGCTATTATATATTCACCGGGTAAGTATATTCAAAAATTTATTTTATAATTAAAATATCATTTTTCTAAAGCGCTATCTTTGGGAGCAAGAGTCAGTGAGCTTGCAGAATTATGGAGATCAGAAATTTATCTCCATCATTCTTGTCAATATCCCAAATCTGACTCAAGATCTGTTTGGCTAAAAAATAGAAATCCTCTACTGAGGGTGGTCCCTCTTTATACTGTATTACAATCTTAAAACTGGGGGAAGGTGACATCTGTCCGGTGTCTACTTTACAACTATACCTGCAGAGATTCACATCCTTAGAAGGTAGTCTGTTTCAAATACCCAGACCAATAAGTCACTTTGAACAAGGGGCTCTCCATATTCTAATGACCCCCTTATAGAGAAAGCTGATCCTCCCTCCATCCCTAAAAACCCAGTCTTAGAACAATTGCTTAACCTAGCCATTGTTTTTTTAGCTAATATGCAATTTCAGGATATCCAGAGCCTTAAGGGTAGGTTTGGGCAAAGGGTGTTTATAAGGCACTATCTGAAGTAACTCCAATTAGTACATGTGTGTGTGTGGTACTTGGCTTGTTCATGGTTACTATGAGGGGAAATCAGATAGAAAAGGAGGAACATATTGACAAGCATTTAGCTTCTTCTCCATAGTTTTTCTCGTATGAGGTGAGTGTCACACTTGGTAGTTTTTCTTTTCACTTAAACGAGCATAATTGAGATGCTTGCATGGTTGTAGATGGTTGTCCTCTATGATACAATAATCTACTCGGTTATTGCTCTGGTATAAGTCCTTGGAGACCACACAGTGGGATGGTGTTGTGTGGTCTCCAAGACCCTCCCTCCTTCCTAGCCTTGTGTAGAGAAAGGGGATATTTGATTCTCACTCTGAGTAGGGAAGAAGGTGGCATGGCGTAAGTTAGTATACAAGTAGCATTGTTTCTAGATTTGTATTGGTTCTCGGTAACGATGTGTCATCGGTTACCAGATAATTTCAAGATTGGAGGTGCTGTGCCGAGTTCAATAGGGCTTCAACTGATGGGATTCCCTTATACATTGAAACCATGCTATGCGCGCTGAAACACTGGCCCTAGAGACAGGGAGACATTATTTCTTTGGTAATTTACAGTATGTCATACTGTACTGGATATCATGTTCTAGCCTTCTACAGGAAAGTCTTTGGAGACATAGCACCTCCCAAAAAATAGGTTTTCTTTTGTCAAAACCACTAGATTTTGTTTCTTTTAACTATTATTGTATTCCTTGTGGTGACATAAGGATTACATATATAATGTGTAATGAATGTAGTTTTTCATGTGTATACCTTTACATTAAATCCTGTTCACAAGTCATTTATGCATTAGATAAAACTTGAATGATTATACTATATGCTCTATCATTAATGACTGGTTAACTGAGAAAAGGATGCTAACATAAACAAATTCTTTTTATTGCTATATGCAAATAATGTTAGAGTATACACTAGTAAAGTAACAAATCATACAACCTATGATAACAAAAGAAAAAACAACTTAGCTAAAAAGAAAATCAAGTCTTGAAAACAACTACTGTACGGTACTGGGTATAATAGGGTTAAATATATCTGATGAATTTAATATCGCTACACCCTTCATGCAATTGGAGAGCACCATTGTATTAGTAATTATTTAATATGTTTATATATGCTGTTACTTTAGCTACTTTTCTGGTTTCCATTTATCCATCAATTTGACCTTATGGCCAATTTGCTTTAATATTGTGGTTAGTCATACTGCTAAGCATTAAATAGCTAGACAACTGATTTTCAAGACACCTTTCCAGTTTATTCAAATATTTCCAGTCTTACTTAAATGCCATTTAAATTCTATACAAAATCCCAGTCGGTAAATTGTTTCTTGACGAGGAAAATACGAGTCTAATCATTGTGTTAATCTGCCTTGTCATTTATGGATTTTAGTTGGTGTACAGGTGCAATATGACTTTTGAGCTTGTTCCCTTTAGTGGCCCAGCTATACTTGTTTGTGAACTGCAGTCTTTTGACTTAGTTTTCTGACTACTTACAGTTGTTTTTATATTTTGGTACAATGATAAAAACTTTTTCTTATGCATACCGTACTGTAAAATCTCTCTCTCTCTCTCTCTCTCTCTCTCTCTCTCTCTCTCTCTCTCTCTCTCTCTCTCTCTCTCTCTCTCTCTCTCTCTCTCTCTCTCTCTCCCCCCCTTGTAATATAAAATTGAAAAATATGGATTTAAATGATTTCAAACATAGTTCAAAATCTTATTAAGAATTTCAACCAAATTAATACCTATTTCATATTTCAAGTTGTTTAAAAGCAATAGCGCTAGCTTTAGTGGTTTGTTATAAAATGAAAATCACATCCTCTGACCTTTAGGTACAGTATTTATAAGAGATTCAAGGTGGTCCATATTTGTTACCCAACTCTACCTCTAGATTGGCAAGACCCTATGTTTATCACAGTGATCATAAACATGAAAGAGTAAGAGTTTGCTACTCCAGATATCTGACAACCCAGGAAACCATTTCAAATTTGTAGCTGAATTATTTAACTACATTACATTGCATTAGTTAGATCTGTACCAAGGTCATAATTCTTTATATTTAAATATTTACTTGCATTATTATGTTAGATACTGGTAATAATTACATCACCAAAACAAAATTATATGGAGCCAATTTCAGTTTTTTGGGGGAAGTTTTTTATTCTCATTTTCATAGTCTGTTTGATAGCATTTTCTGAAAATTATATCCATTGTATTTCATGTACATACTACCTAATTGATTTTGATTTTCAAGAGCAGTCCTGTAAGAAAATTAATGTATTAAATTTTTTTATTGCTAAAGAACATAAATGTACACTTATATGCTAGAGTATGTGCATTTCTAACTTTAACACAAGTTTTAGATTGTGACCTTTTTTTAAGTTTAGTAAAAACAAAAGACACTTATGTGCTTTTTTTTTTTATTGTTAATAGTAACATATTTTAGAAGAGAAGAACTTTGGTTTATAATTCCTTATTGCATTATTTTACCATATTATCAGTAAGTTTTGGGACATGCACATTCCTTTTGAAGTCCATAGTAGTGAACAAAATTTGTAGGTTTATTACTATGAACCAACCCTCCTCATATACAGGTTTGACATTAATCAAGGCATTTCATATTATGTGTACCATGCTCTGTTTGACACTTATCTTAATTCTTTCCATTATGAAAGTATGATGGGAATGGAAACTTTTAGTTAGCGAAACATATACAAATCCTTGGAGTACAGTATAGTATTCTTGATGAGAATTAAGTCCACACACTCCTTTTAAATCAAAATTATGGTAGGTCACATATCTCAAAATATTTACACACCATCAACATACCCAGGCCTTGGATCCTTGTACAGATACAGTAATTCTCTAATTGAATGGTTCCGTAATTCTTGAAAAATCTGTTTGTCTTGTTATAGATCACCTCTAAGGATGGAATGGTTTAGGTGAGAGGTAATTTTCAAGAAAGCAGATAAAATGGATCCTTAAAATACTTTACTGTTTAGTCATTGAATGATAAATGTAATATCTCTTGCAATTAAAATCAAATGTAGTGAAATCTCTCGAACCCTAATAGATATTTTTCCTTGCCATGATTGATAGAGGTGTTGCCTAATCTGTGAAGTTAAACTTCTAAGATAAGATCAACAATACTTTCTTAAAAGTTTGTTGCCATAGAGTACAATTTTGAGGGGCTTATCTCTTATGTGTCAATAAGAATAGGTAGGGAATTCAACTTGGCATTGGCTGATCTTGTGTATGGAGTGGCCTCGTAAGTATTAGATGGTTGTATTTAAAACTTTATGTTTTTGTTTGCTAATATAGCCCTCATAGGTATTTGTGTTAAAAGGCTTCAGAGCTGACTTGGGATTGGTATGAAAGTATGCATCTGTGGGACAATATAAATTCTCATTGTTTGAAAAAGGGGCAAAAGGTTATTTGCAATTTATTGTTTCAGATATGGATGGAACTGTCATTGAGAAGGAAGTTTGTATTGGCATCGTTACCCAGATTGATCTTTTGACACATATCACCCATCATCAGAAGGACACAAAAACTGAAGTCCCAGAATAAGAAATCTTCAGAATTAGCTCTTAAATATATTGGTTCAAAATGAAATCAAAATAGTTTTTTGATGTAATTGATATCTAGATTAGTATTTAATTATTAATAATGGGGGTCTGAATGCTTTTTTTATCAAACTGAAAATTTTTCTTCGTCAGCATGTGCACCAAGTGATGTGGAAAAAAAAGCATGGTTTTTGAAAAGGCACTTTTATTTTTTAGAGCTCTCTCTATTTTGCTTGTGTTTATATAAATATAAAGTAAATTAAAGAATTATCTGTGAATTTTCTGTGATTATGAAGGAAGAAATGTCATAAATTTGACATTTGTTAGTTTTGTTTGCATAGAGATGCACAGTAATGTCATTTTATTTAGTTTAATTTTGTATGTGTAGGCTCTGATAAACTGTAGTAGTTAACTACATAATAGTGTTATAGGGTAGAATAATTTAATTTGTTCAATCTCTTTTGCGGGTAAAATTTATTGCAGTAGTAAATACTTTCAAAGTGGGAAGAATAGTCAAGTCATTTTTATTTAAGACAGAAAAAAATTCATGTTAGGAACAATATATCAGGGGCCACAAATTACAGTTAGATGCTATTTTTCTTTTTAATTTCTTTCAAGATGTTTCATTGAGAATTTTAATTTATTTTACCAGTCAACAATTCACAAACTCATCCCTCACTCAATTTCTCATTAGGAATTAGCTCAGCATTTATTATCTCCATTTTGTTGTAGAAATATTTTAAGAGTTTTCTAAGCACTTTTCTTATCTGGCATCTGTACCAAAATTATATATACAGTGCCTAATTTATTCTTGATAATTTTTGTGCTTAGTATAAATTTATAAAGGACTGTATTAACAATCTATTTCTTGCAGTTATGTCCTCCTTTTGTATTATAAGGTTACTTTCTTCTCTTAATATAAAATTTGATAATTAAAAAACTTTAAAAAATTTATGCCTCTTTCTTTAGAAGTTATTTAATTGATTTTATTTATTAACTATAAATAGAAACATTTGGGGCTTGATTCATTTTGTATTTTATTACATTATTTCGTTAATTAATGTATATTACCTGGAATAAAAATTTTTTGTTAATTTATATTTTCAGAAGACAGTGGTTACCAGAATATATTATGATTTGTAGGATTTGGGGGCATTTAGAAATGTGATAATTATTCTTTTTTATATTTATATGGATGAGGGGAGAGCTAAATATATTTTTAAACTTATACATTCCATTATCTGAATTTTGCATTGCAGTGATCCATGTTAAAGTCATTCATGCATTACATATTTGACATTTTTAGTTGATATTAAATATTACACATGATAAGTACCATTTTCTTCTCCTGTTCCCACCATCAACTTTGTTGAAACGTTGAAGATATTTTCATCTAGGAAAATATATTTAGATAGTCTTGAAATAAGTCTCTAGTGGACAAAAATGCAATTTTGGAAATTATATAGGCCCTAGTCGACAGTAGATGAAGGTCCACGTCGGTTCTCAGAGGGTATCAGTCATTGCACTGGTTCCATATCAAAATCAAAAGAATATTGACAAAAAAAATCAAATTAGTTTTATGTTAACCAAATTAAGGTAGCCTCGGTTTAACAAGACCTCCATACCAAAATTCTCCACACAACCAGCTGGAGCCTAATTTAACTATACAGTCAGCCCTCAATATTCTTGGGTTCTATCTAAACTGATTCGGTCATTCGCTATACAGAGAATAGTATAACTTGAGTAAAAAATCACTTTTTTCAATATTAATCTTACCCGATGATCATGTAGCTGTCAACTCCGTTGCCCGACAGAAATCTACGGTCGGGATACGCCAGCGATCGCTATCCAGGTGGGGGTGTACTTCAACAGCGCCATCTGTGGTCAGGTACTCAAGTACTTCTTGTCAACAAGAACTCAATTTTTCCTCTGTCGTGCCGCCGGCAAGACCTACTTGGATACGCTGTTGATTTTGGAGTCTTTTGTTCACGATTTGGTGATGTATTTGCTCTAAAGTTTAGCCTTCGCTGTTCAGGAAGCTTTATCCTTAGCTTAGCAAGCTTTTGGAATTAATTTAACTCACTGGTTAACGAACTTTGCTTAATTTTGGAATTCCCCCTTGACTACTTCTAAATTCAAGATGTCTGACCATTCCCAAGTTCCTAAATACAGGCAGTGTAGTGTTAGGACTTGTACTAGGCGTCTTCCGAAGGCCTCTATAGATCCTCACACCGTATGTTCCAATTGTAGGGGTAAATCCTGTCAATTGGAAGATCGATGTGGGGAATGTGCTGGGCTTTCGGAATTCGATTTTAACGAATTCCTCAGATATGCACGTAGGTTAGAGAAGGAGAGAGATAGGAGGAGTTCTTCTCGCTCTGTGGATTTTTCCTCTCCCCATGCCCCTCAACCTTTTCCTTCCCCTGTGGTGGTGACTCCCGAACCTGCTACGAGTGCTCAGCCTGCAATGGCTGATATGTTGCGTGCCATTCAGGCTCTCGGTGATAAGGTGGAGTCGTTGGTTAGTGACCGCAATCAGCTCTTGGCAGATGTCAGAGAGCTGAAAGCGAAGAGTGCAGTGGGAAGTGTTAGTGCTAGTGATGTGCATAGTGTCAGTGTCAGTGTTGCGCATGAGGGTACATCTGTGCGTGCCAGTCGTCCTCCCAGTCCGGGACCTCTTACAAGCTCCCAAGCCCAGGGGAGAAGCAATGTCGAAGGACCAAAGGGTTCGGCAGGCCTTGATCGGCGCACGGATGTATCCTCAGTGGTTGCGGACGTATCTGTTAAGGATCGTCCCATCCACATACAGACGAATGAGCCCTTACATTCCTCGTCTGTGGAAGAGGTTTCCAGGAGGAAACGGTGGACCAAGGTCTCACGACCGCTCAAACGTAAGGTCCCTTCCGAGCTTGTCCAACGGCCCAGGTGTAGCCACTGGGTCAGTTCGGACTCGCCACAGTCATCTGATGACTGCACACCTCCCAAGAGAGGTAGAGTGGTCCCTCAACAGGCTTCTGCTCCGTCTGTTGTTGCTCCAACCACAGTAGACCCTAAGTGGTCCATGCTGCAGACTATGCAGTCTCAGCTTGCGGCTTTCATGCAGGAGTATCATGCCGAGAAGGTTAACACCTCTCCTGTTAGCCTACAACCCGCAGAGGTTGTGCGCTCAGCAGATACTGCGGCTGCCTGCTCCCACACACCACCTGTGAGAGCTCCTCCACCGATGCGCAGTCCTCCCTGCCAGACGCATGTTCTTGCTGCACCATCTGCTAACATGCGTGAGCTGCCGCATCAGGAGTTGCCGGGTTCCAGCACTATGCGGCATTCTCCTCAGCCCATGCAGCATGCTCTGCAGACCTTACAGCATGCTCCGCATACCATGCAGCATGAGCCGCATACCTTACAGCATGCTCTGCATACCATACCGCATGCTCCTCAGCCCACCGCAGACCCTCCCTCACGCCAGCCCTCTGCTTTTGTTGTTGCCAGCTCGCAGACTGTCCAGCAGAGGCATGATGTTGGATCCGCAGGTACGCATGCACCCGTTCTGCAGGATTCAGCCGGTCAGCTTGCTGCTCTGCCTTTGCCTCTCACAACTCAACTTTCGGATGATGATGTATCGGATGATGAAGCTGCTCATCTGGATGAACCTCACTCTGATGTTGAAGGACACAAGTCTTCGCCACCTTCCTTAGACTTTCGCAAGGTCCTTGCTTTGTTCAGGGACTTGTATCCTGAACATTTTGTGTCTGCAACCCCTCGTTCTCCTCCCTCCGAGTTTGCTCTGGGCATGCAGTCTGCTGCGCCTGCCTTCACCAAGCTTGTTCTCGCCAGATCATCTAGGAGAGCTTTGAGGGTTATGGGGGACTGGTTGCATTCCAAGAAGCAACTGGGAAGGACCTCTTTTGTGTTTCCTCCTCCCAAGCTTGCTTCTAAGTCGAGCGTCTGGTATGCCACGGGAGAGGAACCTGGCTTGGGGGTTCCTGCCTCTGCCCAGGCCGACTTCTCAAGTCTGGTTGACTCTCCCCGCAGGTTGGCTATGAGACGTTCGAAGATCTGCTGGTCCTTTTCAGATCTTGATCATCTGTTGAAGGGAGTCTTTCGTGCCTTCGAGATATTCAACTTCCTCGATTGGTGTTTGGGAGCCTTAAGCAGGAAGACTTCCCCTTCAGATAAGGACTCGGCCATGCTGATCATGTCTAGCATGGACAAGGCAATTCGGGATGGGTCTGGTGAACTTGCGGCTTCATATGTTTCAGGAGTCCTCAAGAAGAGAGAACATCTTTGCTCCTTCTTATCTGCTGGTATCACTCCTTGCCAGAAGTCAGAGTTGTTGTTTGCTCCTCTCTCCAAGTGTCTGTTTCCGGAGGAGTTGATTAAGGGGATGGCTGCCTCACTTATCCAGAAGGACACTCATGATCTGATGGCTTCTTCTGCACGTAAGGCTAAAACCTTACCTTCCGTGCCTAGACCCTTCCGCCCTGCAGCAGTTGATACACCTGCTTCTAGGTTCATCCCGCCCTTTCGTGGCAGAACCTCCAGCAGAGGAGGTACCCGTGCAGACAGTCACCGTGGCAAGTCCAAGAAGGGTTCCAAGTCCGCAAAAGGCAAGTTTTGACTGCCTTCCTCTCCAGACAGCTGTAGGAGCCAGACTCAAGACCTTCTGGCAAGCTTGGGAGAGCAGAGGTGCAGACGCTCAGTCTGTGAAGTGGCTAAGGGAGGGATACAGAATTCCGTTCTGCCGCAATCCCCCTCTAGCTACATCTCCCATCAACCTCTCTCCCAACTACAAGGAGAAGGACAAGAGGCTAGCGTTGCAACAAGAGGTGTCGCTCTTGCTACAAAAGGAAGCAGTGGTCATAGTCCGGGATCATCAATCCCCGGGCTTTTACAACCGTCTCTTCCTGGTAGCCAAGAAGACAGGAGGTTGGAGACCGGTGCTGGACGTCAGTGCTCTCAATGCTTTTGTCACCAAGCAGACGTTCACGATGGAGACGACGAAGTCGGTCCTAGCAGCGGTCAGGCAGGAGGACTGGATGGTCTCGTTAGACCTGAAAGACGCATACTTTCACGTCCCCATCCATCCAGACTCCCAACCTTTCCTGAGATTCGTCTTTGGAAAGGTTGTGTACCAGTTCCAAGCCCTGTGCTTTGGCCTAAGCACGGCACCTCTTGTGTTTACCAGACTGATGAGGAATATTGCGAAATTCCTTCACTTGGCAGACATCAGAGCCTCCCTCTATTTAGACGACTGGCTTTTAAGAGCTCCCACAAGTCGTCGCTGTCTGGAGAATCTCAGATGGACTATGGATCTGACCAAGGAACTGGGCCTCCTGGTCAATATAGAGAAGTCCCAGCTCGTCCCATCCCAGATCATTGTCTACCTGGGTATGGAGATTCAGAGTCGAGCTTTTCGGGCTTTTCCGTCGGCCCCAAGGATCAACCAAGCCCTAGAATGCATCCAGAGCATGCTGAGAAGGAACCGATGCTCAGTCAGGCAGTGGATGAGTCTAACAGGGACACTATCATCGCTAGCCCTGTTCATCGAGTTAGGGAGACTCCACCTCCGCCCCCTTCAGTATCATCTGGCTGCTTACTGGATAAAGGACATGACGCTAGAGACGGTCTCAGTTCCTGTTTCCGAAGAGATGAGGTCTACTCTAACGTGGTGGAAGAACAGCATTCTTCTCAAGGAAGGTCTACCTTTGGCTGTTCAGACCCCCGACCACCGTCTCTTCTCGGACGCATCAGACACGGGCTGGGGTGCGACATTAGACGGACAGGAATGCTCGGGAACATGGAATCAGGAGCAAAGGACACTTCACATCAATTGCAAGGAGTTGTTGGCGGTTCATCTGGCCTTGATAAACTTCAAGTCCCTCCAGCTAAACAAGGTGGTGGAGGTGAACTCCGACAACACCACAGCCTTGGCTTACATCTCCAAGCAGGGAGGGACTCATTCGAGGAAGTTGTTCGAGATCGCAAGGGACCTCCTCATCTGGTCAAAAGATCGAAAGCTCACGCTGGTAACGAGGTTCATTCAGGGCGATATGAATGTCATGGCAGATCGCCTCAGCCGGAAGGGTCAGGTCATCCCCACAGAGTGGACCCTTCACAAGAATGTTTGCAGCAGACTTTGGGCCCTGTGGGGTCAGCCAACCATAGATCTGTTCGCTACCTCGATGACCAAGAGGCTCCCGTTGTATTGTTCTCCGATTCCAGACCCAGCAGCAGTTCACGTGGATGCTTTTCTGCTGGATTGGTCCCATCTCGACCTGTATGCATTCCCGCCGTTCAAGATTGTCAACAGGGTACTTCAGAAGTTCGCCTCTCACAAAGGGACACGGCTGACGTTGGTTGCTCCCCTCTGGCCCGCGAGAGAATGGTTCACAGAGGTACTGCAATGGCTGGTCGACGTTCCCAGGACTCTTCCTCTAAGAGTGGACCTTCTACGTCAACCTCACGTAAAGAAGGTACACCCAAACCTCCACGCTCTTCGTCTGACTGCCTTCAGACTATCGAAAGACTCTCAAGAGCTAGAGGCTTTTCGAAGGAGGCAGCCAGAGCGATTGCCAGAGCAAGGAGGACATCCACTCTCAGAGTCTATCAGTCTAAGTGGGAAGTCTTCCGAAGCTGGTGCAAGGCCAATGCAGTTTCCTCAACCAGTACCACTGTAACCCAGATTGCTGACTTCCTGTTACATCTAAGGAACGTAAGATCCCTTTCAGCTCCTACGATCAAGGGTTACAGAAGTATGTTGGCAGCGGTTTTCCGCCACAGAGGCTTGGATCTTTCCACCAACAAAGATCTACAGGACCTCCTTAGGTCTTTTGAGACCTCAAAGGTACGTCGGTTGTCCACTCCAGGCTGGAATCTAGACGTGGTCCTAAGGTTCCTTATGTCATCAAGATTTGAACCTCTCCAATCAGCCTCTTTTAAGGACCTCACATTAAAAACTCTTTTCCTCGTGTGCTTGGCAACAGCTAAAAGAGTAAGTGAGATCCACGCCTTCAGCAGGAACATAGGTTTCACATCTGAAACGGCTACATGTTCCTTGCAGCTCGGTTTTTTGGCTAAAAACGAGCTTCCTTCACGTCCTTGGCCTAAGTCGTTCGAGATCCCAAGCCTGTCCAACTTGGTGGGGAACGAACTGGAGAGAGTACTTTGCCCAGTTAGAGCTCTTAGGTACTATCTAAGAAGGTCAAAACCTTTACGAGGACAATCAGAAGCCTTATGGTGTGCTATCAAGAAGCCTTCTCTACCAATGTCTAAGAACGCAGTTTCTTACTACATCAGGCTTCTGATTAGAGAAGCACATTCTCATCTGAAGGAAGAAGACCTTGCTTTGCTGAAGGTAAGGACACATGAAGTGAGAGCTGTGGCTACTTCAGTGGCCTTCAAACAGAACCGTTCTCTGCAGAGTGTTATGGATGCAACCTATTGGAGAAGCAAGTCAGTGTTCGCATCATTCTATCTCAAAGATGTCCAGTCTCTTTACGAGAACTGCTACACCCTGGGACCATTCGTAGCAGCGAGTGCAGTAGTAGGTGAGGGCTCAGCCACTACATTCCCATAATCCCATAACCTTTTTAACCTTTCTCTTGAATACTTTTTATTGTTGTTTTTGGGTTGTACGGTCGGCTAAGAAGCCTTCCGCATCCTTGTTGATTTGGCGGGTGGTCAATTCTTTCTTGAGAAGCGCCTAGGTTAGAGGTTGTGATGAGGTCCTTTAGTATGGGTTGCAGCCCTTTATACTTCAGCACCTAAGAGTCGTTCAGCATCCTAAGAGGACCGCTACGCTCAGTAAGGAAGACGTACTTAATAAAGGCAGAGTAATGGTTCAAGTCGACTTCCTTACCAGGTACTTATTTATTTTATGTTATTTTGAATAACTAATAAAATGAAATACGGGATACTTAGCTTCTTTGTTAACATGTATGCTGGTCTCCACCCACCACCCTGGGTGTGAATCAGCTACATGATCATCGGGTAAGATTAATATTGAAAAATGTTATTTTCATTAGTAAAATAAATTTTTTAATATACTTACCCGATGATCATGAATTAAAGAACCCGCCCTTCCTCCCCATAGAGAACCAGTGGACCGAGGAGAAAATTGAGTTCTTGTTGACAAGAAGTACTTGAGTACCTGACCACAGATGGCGCTGTTGAAGTACACCCCCACCTGGATAGCGCTCGCTGGCGTATCCCGACCGTAGATTTCTGTCGGGCAACGGAGTTGACAGCTACATGATCATCGGGTAAGTATATTCAAAAATTTATTTTACTAATGAAAATAACATATTTTCTGTTTTGCAACAAGTATTCTTGTGGCCCAATGATTTTAAACTGACCGCTTTCCTTTGCACCCAGCATACTTCTACTAGAATGGTCAAAGCTACAG
Source organism: Palaemon carinicauda (assembly GCF_036898095.1). Taxonomy (NCBI): domain Eukaryota; kingdom Metazoa; phylum Arthropoda; class Malacostraca; order Decapoda; family Palaemonidae; genus Palaemon; species Palaemon carinicauda. The sequence continues at coordinate 147,611,904 of NC_090727.1, read as the reverse complement.
ATCGGCTTGATTTATAGGCAGAGGGGTGTAATGGAGTAGTACCTATTGTATATAGTGCATACTCTGGTATATTATATTTTTAAGAAGTTTTTGAGTAACAATTCTATTGAGAATCAATACTACTATCTTAAGTTTCAAGGCTATTTTCTATTTGGTGAAGAGTTCTATGTTGGCAGGGATTCTGTTTGTGTTTGTTGTGTGTGGTGGTGGCATGTTGCACAAGGAAAATGCAATGAGGTAACAAACTGAACTGCATGTGGTCCAGTAATGGCTATTTACCTATTCCTACTGAATAACCTTATCCTTTTCCCAAATAACATTACCCTTCCCTATCCAATTCAGTCTCTCGTTACCAGAGTGTTGCTATAAGATACAGGTAAGCTGCAAGATATTGTTCTAATAGTACAGTATTTTTATTATATGAGCTATGTGATGGTTCTTGAGCTGTTAGCCTATTTCATGCATTATTCTAGAGAGTACAAAGTATCAAATATTTGGTTGTCGTTATGCCATTAGCAGCAGTCTAGTTTACCTAACCTATGCAGGACCTTATGTAACCTAGCTTTGTTTAATATTTGGTTTGAATGTTTAAGGCCACCACAAGCACTGTATATAAAATACCATACTTCACAGTAGTAATGTAAATATAGGCTACATGTAGTGTGAGTTTGGATGGTGCGATTCGACCTGCCAAAATAGCGATCACTTACAAGTGTTACCTTAGCTAATTAAGCTGAACTGTACTTGCCCTATGGTAGAGGTGTAAGAATACTACCACTATACGCCCTGCGTGTTGTAGTAAATGACTAAAAAATTAGGGGCTGCCTTGCAGTCTTGCTTTTTACCAAAAGGCTAAGCCCACTGCCAATAACTGGAAACTGCAGCCTTGCCGTTAGACTATTAAGTCAAAGGCTAGGTCTACCACCAAATAACTGTGGTTGATGACTGCAAGGGCATGTGATCGTAGAAACACTCTGCCAAAGCATAAGCCATGACTGATGCCACAACTGACCCCTTAATGTAGGGAAAGCTGTGGGAAAGAACAGTAGTGATAGTACTGTATGTATATTACAGTAATATATACTACAGTATCAACGTGTGTTGTTAGATAGGAACAACAGTGTTTTGTTGGTACTGTAAGTATAAGTGTGGTGATGACTTGTATTATGTGTACCGTACATACAGGTGTTTACAGGTATTGTACACTTACTGAAATGTATTCATCCATTAACACAATACTGTACTTATACTGTAATAGAAATCAAGTAAAAACTATATGAGGCCTTATAATGGGTTACTTAAGGTGTTAGTCAACCGTGTATGGGCAATTGGTAGTTTAGGAGTTAACCCACCCTAGGGCAGTTAGTATTTATGGATTCTCGCTTTTTGCGCCTGTCTCTGTTACCTAACCTCCGCAATTAAGGAGGTCAGACTCTAATACAAATTTTAAGTGTTATGGAAATTATTTGTTGAGGTAAATTTCTTCAGTAGTCAAATATTTTATGCACAGGCTGTTAAGAATAATAATGATAATGTTTAGTGATATTGTATACAGTTTATATTGTCTCCTGAAATCTTAACATTGAAGGAGATGCTTTCCCAATCATAGTCTTTATTTTTTTCAACTGTGTCTTACAAGGTAAAGGATACAAATATGCCCAAAATATGTTGCTCAACTGTTTTCTCATTTTTCATATATGTGGACGGCTTACATTACTGTGTAATATTATTTCAGATATTATTATTTGGTAAAAATTAATTCTAATCGACCAAAATAATGAAGAATTTAGTAAGGTTTCAATATATTTTTGTTCTTTCTTAGTTTTAAGCCAAATATGCTGAGAAAATTTACAGATTTTTTATAACATATTTTTCTTGGGGTTTGTTTTAACCATTTTAATCATGAATGGAAGTATGTAAAATTGGGTGTTCTTATGCGTATGCTTACCATTTGTCCTTTAAACTAGGGAATATCTTAAACTGAGCTTAAAAGGCTATTGATATAGATTAACGACAGGTTGTGAGTGTTGGCGAATAGCCCAACCTACTCTTCTGTCAAAGACTCTTCACTTTTGTCATTGGCAGTAATGAGTACAAAGGTCCAGTACTGTTGTATCCTATCCAAGACTGTTTGATCTCACACATTTTAGTTTGAATGGTTTATTTTGGCTTCATCTTAATGATAAAACAAAGCAGGAATTTGCATCCAGGTGAAAAACTGGACACTGCATCGGTTTATGGCTAGATCAGCGAAAGATACACACTTGCCCTGCAATTTTGTAGAGGTATGATTATTCACAATTATCCCTATATGACAAGTGTAGATCCTGGCCTCTCATTAAAGGGAAAGCATACTCTCAGGAGGATAGAAGGTTATGTCATCTCCGCTGTCATTCTTAGCAACGTCCAAGATATTGCATAAGAGAATGTACAGTATAGCACTTTGCTCTTATCATCGAAGTCACTGATTGCTGAAGTTTTTAGATGCATGGCCTCGGCTTGCTCCCGAGAAGTATGCATCAGGAGCAGGGAGACCTCTGATATATATCAGCAAATTCTTTCATGACTGATAGAACCAGAGGTAATCACTGCACTCTATCATGAGCTGGAAGCCTTTCCTATGCAGAAATGCTGTCAATGAGTTGCTAAGGAGGGTTTTACTTTCCCTAGGTCTTGCAGATAAGTCCTCTGTCATTATTGAAGGAGCTGGTAGCAAATACTACTTTGTCTCTTGTGTCCCCATTGCTAGTAATTCCAGTGGTGATTGGCAGTGATCCCAGTACAAGTGGCCTGGTGGTTATCCCAACAGTGTGCCCTAAGCCCAAGAAACAGCTAAATATACTGCTTGGAAGGTTCCCACCCCTGTGGCAGTTAAAAGGCTGAAACTGAAAGAGCATAAGAAGCACTGTGGGCAGTGAAACCTGTTTGAGTAACCCAATGCCCATCACCTCTGTGATTGTTTCTTCCTGTGACCCCTATTCCTGTGCCTGTGGTCCAGGGACCCATGGATCCCACCCTCCCTGTGACAGTGACCCCAAGTGTTGTGGTTTCTGAGAGAGCAACTGCTATTGCTTCTAATGGGGAAGCATCATCATTGATAGTTACTCTGACCTCAACTTCTTTGCTTGCAGAGCCTGAGGGGAAAATTGGTAAGAGGAAGAAGTGATTTCACTCTTTCTCACTCTTCCTCTTCTGATTCTGACATTTCTTTCAAGAAGAAGTCGAAGAAGAAGTCCCAAAAGGTCTGCCGTAAGAAGTTCCATAGGACTCTGTGGTGACACCATTTCTCTTTTGGGGGAACTGGACAGTTCTGAGTGGTCCCTAAATAAAGGTCCATTGCTCAGCCCTATGCGCTGGGTCCCAGGTGGCAGGCTTGACTACTATTTTATCCAGGTTGGCCGGAGATTCATGACCCTGTGCTGGCCGTGTACTGTTTCCATACGCCAGGCTTAACCACTGGCCAAGGCTTATGGACCATGACTTGACTACCCCAGTAGCCAGGCTGACCAGAGATACCTGTACATGACCAGTGATACCTGTACATGGGCCCGTGCTAGGCCATGCATTCTTTTTGTTGGCCAAGATGGTCCATAGCACCATCAAGCCAAAGCTTGTGGGATTGACTTAATGTACTATCCTGGTACCAGGTGAGCTGGAGATGTATGCCCACATAGGCCCATTCACTCTTTCCATTGGCCAGGTGATAGAGGAGCTTGGCAGCTCTCCTTCACATATTTTATGTGTATGAGGTGGACTACTACTCCCTTCTCTTTTAGGAATACTTTGTTTTTCAAAATTGAAAACATGGCACCTCTTGAGGACATTATTGCACACTTACTCAGAGCCTGAAACTACGGGATGGTGGCTGAGGTGACACAGGCCCAGGTTCATGCCCATGACCTACCATAATCAACAGAGAGAAGTGTACTTGGTACCTCTTATGCCTTTGGTTTGATTGATGCCAGAGATGCATCTCTCCCCAAAGACACCCTGATGACAACCAGCAGGTATGTAACTGGCTCCTGATTTAAACCAGCTGGTCTGTTAGATGTTAACAATCAAGAAGCACACTATTCAATCAGTTGTTACAGCAACATCAACCTCACATCTCTGTTTAATTATTAAAGTTTTCCAACATTCCTGCTGCAAATCTGTAAGTCCACTAGGCACCATTAGAAGTGCCAAATATTTCTTCCTGACTTGATAATACTCTTCATTAATTAGGTTAGCATAAAATTGGTCTCTATGTCCTATCATGATGTCTGTTCCACAACACTATGCTTGTGAGCACACTACTAGATGTGTAGGAGCAAAGCGCTGCAATCTGCAGAAAGTACATTATTATTAGTTACCTCCTACACAGACAGCATAGCTTGAATACTTTTATTTCTATCTTCCATAACCTGCCTAATATATGGGGCAACTTCTTTGTTGGGTGATTCTAATTTCCTTAATTCTCTGCTACTGTTTCTAAATTTTCCTAATTCTCTACAGATAAGAAAATGCTCTATTGTATCATCCACCTCTCTTTACAGCTGACAAGTCCTATTATTTTCAGTCCTATTTCTTCAATTTTGTTTTAATTATATCATATCCAACCTAATCTGCATTTCTGATTGCTATCACTTAAAAGATTTGGACTTTGCCTCTGAATCAGGATGTGAGCAAATCATAAGTGAAGCTACTCACAGGTCTGGTAACTGCTTGGACCAAGTATACACTGACTTCCCTGGGCCTGGCGTTAAAACAAGTGCGGCTGGTTCTCCAGCTGGGACATCTAATCATGCCTTAATTTCATTAATAGTGAAGGCTGAGCAGCCTATCCCTGATGTATAATTTTCATGTAAGATTTATATAAAATCTCTTAAAGATTGGAATGTCGTTTTGAGTGATTTTTTAACTTGAATCAGTCTCAATTTTGTAATAGTGTTGAGCCTGTTGTTCTTTTAAGTGAGAATCTGGTTACATAATTGATAGGCATGTCCTTTCTCATGTGCTAAGGTACCGAGTGAAAGACAAATCCTGGTTCAATGATAATTGTAAACATGCTTATTTGAAGAAGCAGGAGGCCTATCATCTTTGGAAGGGTGATAAATCAGATTTGACTTGGAATAACTATACTGTACTCACCTATGAGCTTTTGCTCAGAGTTTATGCTTTAACTGGAAAGGAATACAATTTAACCATAAAAGAAACCCTTTCTGGTACAATCCATGAACATAAGTGGTGTGCTACCATTAAATCTGCACTTTTTGGTGTAATTGTAACAGTTCCTCCTTTGCTTAAACCAGATAGCTCTGTCACTCACTGTCTAAAGGAAAAGACAACACTTTTGGTTGTTGTGTTTGACAGTAAGCAGAGTATTGAGAAACTTGATCTTCCTCATTCATGTTTTCCTAAGGCTAAACTAACTAAATTAGTTTAGTTGTCCGGTCTCATGAAATTGAAGCTCTCATATTGGACCGTGATGCTTATTAAGTTGTAGACCCTTTGTTTTTTTATATATATATAAAATCTGCAGATTTCTTAGCTAACAAGTTATTTGTTATTTTTTTTTCTTTTTGCAATTTAGCAAGACGAGGTTCTTTTACCACTTGGAGAATTGGTAATGTTACTCCATTATGTAAATGTGATTGTGGTAGCTCAAGTGCAGCTGATTACCACCCTTTTTCCATAACTCCCATATTATCTAAAGTTTTTGAATGTCTTTTGGCAAACCATCTAAATAAGTTTGCTGAGGGTAATCATCTGTTCCCTAGTTTGCAACATGGCTTTTGTAAAGGTATTGGAGCATGTGATGCCTTTCTTACAATCTCCAATGCTGTACAGAAATCCATTGATTGTGGTCAGGAAGCTCATATGAATAGCCTTAATTTTGGTGCTGCTTATGACCGTGTTAATCAAGTGGTCCCTGAATCTAAGCTTGCTTAAGACTCAAGTATGTGCATTCCACCTGAGAAACAAAGAAGCAAATCACAAACTCAAGATCCTCTGGCGTGGTAGAGAGCTAGAACATCACCAGTTTCCAGTGTATCTAGGGGTAACACAGGATAGAACTCTTGTCATTTGCCACCCATCTGCAAAATCTAGGGAAGGATGGCACCCTCAATTTCCAGCTAAAAAACTAGCAGGAACCAAGTGGGGAGCCAATGCTCATACACTAAGAACAACTGTCTTAGCTTTGTGCTATCCACTAGCCAAGTACTGTGGACCAGTGTGGAGTAGATCATCACATGCCAAGAAAATATATCCTATGCTCAATAAGGCATGCAGAGTCATCACAGGGACACTACGCCCCAATCCCACCAACACCCTCTGCAAACTTGCTGATATTGGCCGGCCCCCAAAAATGAGGAGGCATACAACAAAAACTGAAAAGAACAAATGAATATTGGACTCGAGACACCCATTGCATCCTCGTGCGCCAGTTCCAAGTAGACCCAAGTCAAGGAAGAGCTTTGCCACTATTGAGGAACTGGCAATCCATATCCCAGCGCAAGACAATAGAATTAACCAATGGAGGGACTCTGACAGGAAATTATCCTCAACAACGCAGCGTAGGACCCTACTGAAGAAATTGCTGATGGGACACTACTTCCCAGACATGATTGGTGTGTCCTCAACAGAGCTAGAGCTGGAGTGGCCAGATAAGATGACAATTTGGCTAAATGGGGCCTTAAAACTGACCAGTCCTGCAAAGAAGAAGAAAATATCCAGACCATCAATCATATTCTCTGATTATGCTGATTATCTCATAGTATGGACAGCTCTGACTTAGTTAATGTCATTGAAAGAATTCTTCAATGGCTGGCTGTTTGACGTGATAAGCTACAATGATGATGATAAGGCCCTTGTTTTTAACAGTTTAGAGTGGGTGGGCCTTTTCTTTAGCGTCAATGTTGATTTTTTAAGCAATAAATTGGAAAGAGTTGTTGTTGTTAGGCACCATAGTGAGTATAGGAATGCAATATTTGGTGATCCTCAGGGCAGTAATTTTTGGTCCATTACTTTTCATACTACATGCATATGACATGTGGTTTGGCCTAAGAAACAAGATCAATGCTTTTGCAGATGATGATACTCTCTTTGCATCAATTCTATCTCCCAAGTGTAGATTTGTGGTAAAACTTGTGCATGGTGCAAATTATGGGGCATGAAGCTGAATTCTAAGAAAACTCAAAATGTGATAGTAAGTAGGTCAAGAACAGTGGCTCTTCAACATCTAAGCATTGATAATTTTTATTTTTAATGTATGACTAAAAAATTTAGGTGGGATTCTTGATATCAAATTTACTTTTAAGAAATACATTCGGTCTGCTTATTCTTTAGTTGCATAAAGAAACTATCTTTTTGAGAAAGTCTTTTAGGATTTTCAGTGATCAATCTATTATGAAGAATGGTTTTAATACTTTCATTCTGCCTTGTTTCGAATATTTGTTATCATATCTAGTCATCAGCTGCTGAATCTCATCTCAATTTGTTGGACAGGAACTCAGTGCCTATTCAATTTCTTATTCCTGATCTAGATATTAGTCTCTGGCAATGTCATTCAGTTAATTCATAATGCATGTTGCATAAGATTTTTCATAATTCTTACCATCTTTTGCATTGAAATCTTCCTGGACAGTACCATCCTGTTTGTAAAACTAGGTGTGCAGTTAATTCTTATAGTTATGGCTTCTCCATCATGAGGCTCAATACTACGTTTTCTTACCTCTTCAATTCTAATATCATATTTTTTGCATATTCCTAAAAGACTTTTCGCCAGCATTTCCCATATGGTTCCCTTGTTTGGTCTTCCACTATCTCCATAAATAATTGTTTATCATCTGATGTAATTATGTTGTGAAACATCACCACCTTTTAATACTCAATTCTATTATCAACTGGCCATATTCCTTTTTCTGCTATGAACCCCCAATAAAGTATAGTTAAAACTTGTTTAAACATTCCTTTCATAATCTTGTACTGTAACTATATACCCTCTAGCTCTTTCATTTCTTTTCCCTTTATTACACCACATGTCTCAATGATTGCAAACCTTGTAGGTACTATTACAGTTTCATATATTTTTATTCTCACCAGCAATGCCAAATCCCCTACTTTGTTATCATCTCCATACTTCCTGTCTTTGTGCACTATGAATTCTATTTTGCCTCATGCTAACTATAGTTTCCCTTTTCTGAGTACCATTCTAAGTATTCATATTCCTCAACTGTTTCAATATTTCCATTTATAACCACCCCATTAACATTTCTAAATTCTTGTGTGTGTGTTTGTGTGTGAGTGTGTGCCTTTTCACTAATACCGCTGAATTCAACCTTAACAGCTTTTTACAGAGCAATTTAAAATCCCTGCAAGTTTCATTACTTTACTATTAAAATTGTGCTTGTATGGTTGATGACCGGAATTTGACCTTGACTTTAGACTTGACCTTGACCTTAATGTGTATTATTTGGCGTGGGTTTTCATACTCCCAAATATGAACCAAATTTGAAGCCTCTGTGACAATGATGTCCAAACTTATGGCTGACTACGTGAATTGAAAATTTTGCTCGACTGTGACCTTGACATTCCAAAATGTAATAATTTTCAGCTTTATACATAACAGTTAATCCCTGCAAGTTTCATTACTCTGCGATTAAAATTGAGGTCAGGAAGCTGTTTACAAACAAACACACACACAAACAAACACGCACTTACATAACCTCCTTCCAACTTAGTTGGCGTAGGTAATAATGCCCCAGAAGAATGCGTGTGTGGGCCTACTGATATTTCATTATTAAAGGTTCAGAGAAAAACACATACTGTATACATATCAATTAATAAAATAAACAGTTAAATAACATAAACATGCAATCAAATAGTTGTTATGTGACATTTTAATTGGACTGCATGTAAAGAAATAATATTATTTTGAGACAAATATGATTTACAACACTGACAATGATTCAATATTGAACCATGCAATACACGGGATATATATCTATTCGTAGCCCTAATCCTTCGATATATCTAATTTATTTCAATCAACAATAGTGCCATCAACGTATAAGGCAACATTATATTTCTCTGTCCATGGTTGAAATGAAATTAAAGAAAAGAAAACAGGACATTTTTACAGCTTGGTGCAAAATTTTACGACAAATAGACTTGATATTCAAATCACCATTTAACACTTAATTGATATCAAACAAATGAACATCGCAATTCAACTTCACGATGAACTGAGTAACGTTGCAATGAGAAGAGGAGCTGTGTTTGGGGAGCACAGCGGTGGTATGAGGGCCCTCGTTACAACATGCTGTGGGATGCGGTGTAGAGAGGCAACAAGTAAAAGCAGGTTAGAAGGTCTCAATGGGTCACAGGGAAAGGTCGTCTCGACGTGTCTCTGAAGTATGGCCTGGGCTCTTTCGTGTAGGGCTGAGATGAGTAATGTTCCTTCAGTTGAAAGTCCGGGTTCTGGAAGAATACAGGTCACTTTTATTCATGACTGTGATTCTATAATTATTTCTATGTATGAGTTTGGTTGAATTAGTATTCTAAGTATGAAATTCAGTATCAGTATTCTGTGTATTGTCTTATTATGGAGATAATAACAGTTGAAATATATGCTTGCTGGTAATGGATAACGGATAATTATCTAAAATATAAGTTCAGCCTATCCCAAAAACCATAACATTCTAAATTTTTTGACACACGTAGGAAGTGATTGTTGATTATCTCATCGTTTATCACATGATTTAAATATAAGCTACTTTTTCTTTTTTGTTCTTTTTATGTGAATTTCTGTTTCCACAGATTCACAATAATTCATTTACAAAAGCAAATGTCTACACGGAACGACGATACTTACGCAATCGCAATAAAATAACAGCTGACAAAAGGAGAAGTTCGGTAGAATCTAACGAATATTGCCTGCACATTCTCAACGCAGATGCCACCTGTCTATTATCGTCACTCTCCAGGACACTTTTCTGAAATAACGTAAGGAGCTTCACCTACAGGGATTTTAAAGTAGTTTCGACACCTGGTTGTTAAATTCTTACTTATTATATAACTAGAATAAAGTAAATATTTCATGTCTCATGGCACATAAAGGAACAAAAAGTACCTACCGTTATGTCGATGTCAAGCTTCAGAGAATCCTGCTGGAAAAGTAGGATGACATCCTGAGGCCAGTAGGAGGCGTGGAGGAGGAGTAACTGAGGCCATGCCCTGGTCAATAGCAGAAGCAGATCGTTGATGGGCATTGGGCTAAGAAGAGGGGACGATTTCGTTAGTTTCACCGCCCATCCTAATATCTGTACGCCCATTTCTTCTTTAAGTCTACCTAAAAAAGAAATGATTAAGGGTTATAAGTCTAAATCAGATGCAGTGAAAAAGAAAATTATTAAAACTTGACTCGCAGAACTCAAGATAACAAATTAAAGTGCAGTTGTAAAGGTCATGTCTTGGCGTAACGACTAGTTGCCTGTATATGCAGGATATGGAATTTGACAATACAAGAATACAATAACATTGTGATGTCTGTGACTGTGTGTATAACTAATGACAATGAACTTTCTGCGGATTGCAGTGCTTTGCCCACAATTACATTGTTGTGGAGAGGGCGCCAAGGAACTTGGAAAAGTGGAATTAAAGATTTATATTGTTTTTTGTTGTACTGAGAGGCTCTACGAACGTAAACAAGGAGACGCTGCTTTGCACATATTTGTCAGTTTTTAAAATGCGTGGCTTCAAGCTTGTAGTGTTGAATGATCAGTTCACAACCAGGAATCACAGGTCGTGAATCGGAAATAGTGAGTTGCGAGCTTTGTTTCTTTACTAAACTGAGCTGATAACAGAATGTTACCTAGTCATTATTTTTGTGTTCTTTTTTTTCGAACTGGTTAGTCTAATTTCAGTCTTAGAAATGAATCGTCTTCTAGATATAAAGCTTGTAACAAAGATTCCAGGCATTTAGTCCCGATTCCTCCTAGAGGTAGTAGGTTGGTCTGGGGCCCAGGGTACCAGCCAACCGCTGAGATATTACCACTAGAACTTGGGTCCTTTGACTGGCCAGACAGTACTATATTGGAACCAGCTCTACGGCTCATTTTTCTTTTGGAAACACATACATCAAATAGCCTGGCTATTCTCTCCACATTCTCCTCTGTCCTCATACACCCGACAACACTTAGATTGCCAAACAATTCTTCACTCAAGGGGTTAACTACTCCACTTTAGTTGTTCTGTGGATATTTTCCTCTTGGTAAGGATATGAAAAACTGTTTAGCTATGGTAAGCAGCTCTTCTAGGAGAGGTACACTCCAATATCAAACCATTGTTCTCTAGTCTTGGGTAGTGCCATAGCCTTTGTGTACCATGGTCTTTCACTGCCTTGGGGTAGAATTCTCGTGCTTGAGGGTACACTCGTACACACCATTTTATCTTATTTCTCTTCCTCTGTTTTTTTTTTTTTTGAAGTTTTTATAGTTTATATATGGAAGATCTAATTTAATGATGTTATTTTTTTATAATATGTTATTTTGATTTTTCATTACTTCTCATGTAGTTTATTTATTTCCTTGTTTCCTTTCCTCACTGTGCTATTTTTCCCTGTTGGGGCCCTTGGGCATATAGCATCCTGCTTTTCTAACTAGGGTTGTAGCTTAGCTGCTGCTGCTGATAATAATAATGATAATGATAATAATAATAGTAATGATGATGATGATGATGATGATGATAGTAGTAGTAACACACTGGGAAGTATTAATGTATATCTAAATGTGCAAAAGACAAGTTTGACTGATTAATACCAGAAATTTAACGAACTTTCTTTGGAATTTATGTACTGTATATATATATTATATATATATATATATGCATATATATATATATATATATATATATATATATATATATATATATGTATATATATATGTATATATATATATATATATATATATATATATATATATATATATATATATATATATATATATATATATATCATTAGCCGATACTAATCCCTTGCATAATAAAGGCCTAAGATATACCTTTCCACTTGCATCTGTTTATGGTCATCAATGCCAGTCCACACCCGCAAAATTTCTTAATTCGTCAATTCATTGTCGTCTCATCCTTCCCCTGCTTATATATATATATATATATATATATATATATATATATATATATATATATATATATATATATATATATATATGTATATATATGTGTGTGTGTGTATATTGTGTATGTTCGTATATATACGCATCCCGAATTTAATGCATAACTCAATGGACACAATTTGCGTTGTAGCTCCCCCACGATTTGTCACGGGAAACGAATTACAATTTATCATCATTTGTTAAGGGACCTCATGGAACAGCCAATTGACTTCCGACATCACGAAACACTTCACCGAAGCGTTTAACCAAGCATGCGACTCGTGGTTGACTATATTAAAACAGCTGTTTTTTTTTTTTTTTTTTTTTTTTTTTTTTTTTTTTTTTTTTTTTTTTTTTTTTTATAGGGCCTGAAGCATACTAGTTTTTGCACTGGGAGTACGGTCTGCCAATGGAATATGATTTTAGCGTTAAGATTGTGAAATTAGGTCTTTCTTCATCAAAAGAAAAGGAAAGTAATAAAATATTGAATCTTGATAATTAAAAGCGTCAAATATCATCAAACTTTAAGGACAACATAACCAGACAAGCTGACATTTGATATTTTATATAGGATTATAAAATTATAAATATAGGCCTATTCAATTTTTTTTTATATAAATGTGAATTTTTCAAATGATATTAAAATTTAAATTAGTGTTCTCATTTAGTTTACACTATTTTGAAGAGGATGAAAACTAGATTTTAGCCTTCTATAAGTATTGTAAACACTGTAGAGGCTGTTAAAAGAAAGAACTAGCAGTGACTTAAGCCTTCTGGAAGCGTAGTAAACGTTGTACAGGCTGTGCAGTTACTGTCAGTATTTGAAAATTTGATTTACATGTTGACTTTTTATTCAGGCGTCCAGCTATTTGGAAAAATCATTCAACACCTTACTCATACATTTATCCTTTAACATAGCTATTGTAAATAGTTACGATTACATAAAGTAACTCTACAATAAAGCTACAATTATATAAAGTAATGATATACAAGTAATTTTCCTTGATTATTTGGTCATCGTTACGACTTCAGTTTTACACTTGTTTCCACCGTTACTTCATTTCGCTGTCCAACCTCTTTAAACATTTTGTCGTCACAATTGCACCTGCTTATTATTATTATTATTATTATTATTATTATTATTATTATTATTATTATTACTTACTAAGCTACAACCCTAGTTGGAAAAGCAGTATGCTATAAGCCCAGGGGCTCCAACAGGGAAAATAGCTCAGTGCGGAAAGGAAAAAAGGAAAATAAAATATTCTAAGAAGAGTAACAACAATAAATATCTCCTATATAAACTATAAAAACTTTAACAAAACAAGAGGAAGAGAAATAAGATAGGAGAGTGTGCTCGAGTGTACCCTCAAGCAAGAGAACTCTAACCCAAGACAGTGAAAGGCCATGGTACAGAGGCTATGGCACTACCCAAGACTAGAGAACAGTGGTTTGATTTTGGAGTGTCCTTCTCCTAGAAGAGCTGCTTACCATAGCTAAAGAGTCTCTTCTACCCTTACCAAGAGGAAAGTGGCACTGAACAAGTATAGTGCAGTAACCCCTTGGGTGATGAAGAATTGTTTGGTAATCTGTGTTGTCAGGTGTATGAGGATAGAGGAGAATATGTAAAGAATATGCCAGACTATTCAGTGTGTATGTAGGCAAAGGGAAAATGAACCGTAACCAGAGAGGAGGATCCAATGTAGTACTGTCTGGCCAGTCAAAAGACCCCATAACTCTCTAGCGGTAGTATCTCAACGGGTGGCTGGTGCCCTGGCCAACCTACTACCTACAATTATTATTATTATTATTATTACTGGCTAAATTACAAGCCTAGTTGGTAAAGCAGAATGCTATAAGCCCAAGGACTCCAACAGGGAAACTAACCCAGTGAGGAAAGGAAATAAGGGAATGAATAAGCTACAGTATGTGAGAAGTAATGAAAAATTAGAATTATATATTTTAAGATCAGTAACAACATTAAGACAGATCTTTCATATACTGTATAAACTTTAAAAAGAGACTTATATCAGCCTGTTCAAAATAAAAAAAAAACATTTGCTGCAAGTTTGAACATTTGAAGTTCTACCGATTGAACTACCCGATTAGGAAGATTATTCCACAACTTGGTCACAGGTGAATTGTGGAATGGCTCTCCTGGCCCCAGGGCTGGCCCACAAAGCCCCAGTCTACGAAACTCAATCCAATATATGATCATTATCCCCCCCTCCCCCTCCCCCTCCCCTGAGCTGGGCACACCTATCATGGAGAACACGACTGTTAACAGGTTGCGTTTATGCCTTCATTCACCAATCAAATTCTGCATAATTACTATTCTTTCATCGCCATTAAAAGACACGTCCCTGCTTGGTTATATGCCAGACTGGGGTTCGAGTCCCGCTCAAGCTCGATTGTTTTTTGTAGTGTCTGAAACCTCACCATCCTTGTGAGCTAGGGATGACGTGTTTGGGGGAGCTTATAGCACAAGTCTACGCAGAGTCTTCAGCATCCATTGTCTAGCCCTCCCTGTTCCTAGCTTAGGTGGATAGGGTGCTTGATCGCTGATCATATGTATATATGGTCAGTCTCTAGTGCATTGTTCTGCTAGCTAGGGCATTCCCACTGTCACTTGTCCCCGGTAAAGCCAGTGTCCAATTATCAAACTCACCTGTTTGATACTTACACGTGTTTGTGCATAGTTGAAGGTTGGGTCGAACGGTGCTGAAGGCCGATTGCTGAAGGTCCATGACTGACGGCGTCGTATGGTCTAGGTGAAGGAGGGGCGGCACGATGGGCGTCAAGATGTTGGGCAAGACGGGCGTGGCAGCTGGTAAAGTGGGCGCGGGTGCCGGTAGGAAGGGTGCTTTTGATGGGAAGAATGGGTTGCCTCCTAAGAAGGATGTTAACCTGTAATAAATGGAAGAGTGGATTTTCGTGGTTTCGTTATATTTATTTTTTCCCCTTTTGTCATTCATTCTGTCGACGTTTATGGGACATATGCCTTAAATTTGATTAATTTACAAAACGTTTTCCTTTTGAGAGTCTAATGAGCAAATGTGGGATTAAAAAACACCTGGAAGAGATCTAGGGGACGATTCTAACGTGTGTGTGTGTGTGTGTGCGTATATATATATATATATATATATATATATATATATATATATATATATATATATATATGCATATATATATGCATATATATATGTATGTATATATATATATATATATATATATATATATATATATATATATATATATATATATATATATACACTATATACTGTGTATATGTGTACGTACGTATATATACTGTACTTATATGTATGTATATGTATATATATATATATATATATATATATATATATATATATAAACATAATACTTTTTTCAATACAGTATTTATACACTTGTTGATAATTCGAAAAGATTACGGTAATTGCTGACTGCTCTTTGGAGTAATATTTATATATCTATCAACAATTCAGCACTATAACTTTCATCTTTTTTTTTTCTCTTACGTAAGGCCCTTCCGTCTCTTCCATATAAATGCGTTCTCCGTAATGAATAATGAAAATGCAACCAAAACAATCACAAATGAGTACAATAACACTTTACACGATTTAAAGGAAATAATTATATTTATACTTACGGCCAATGTGCGTCCGCCAGTCTGGAGTGTCTCGCCCTACTCTGTTCGAGATCGCAAAGCAAGCTGTTCGGAATGGCATCGTTGATATCTGCAGGGTGCTTGTAGAGGGGTTGCAGGGGAGGGGGTCCTCTCTGGAGAGGTGGTGGGGGTTTGGGTATTGGCACCAACCCCGTTCTGTGAGGGGTTTCCATCTTGGATGCTGAAGAGGCTGGTTTCTCGTTCGCTGACTGTTCTCGAATTTTGGGTTTCCTTGGTCCGCGTTCCTCTTGGACGGCTAAAACGAAATGACGTCAATGATTAAATTATTTCATGTTTGTTGGGAGGAAGGTAGTAATTAGGATATTTTGATTAATTTGAAAATATTTGAACGTTTGAAATAATATATTATTCCTACTGTAAGGCTAAGGTAGTAGTTTCCAAGGGTTTATATTAACCCTTTCACTGCCATTGGTAACTTGGTCAACATTTGAAACTGGAATCATCTTTGAAAATCACCCAAACCGTAGCAAATTTGTATTTTTCAGAAAGGTCTTAATGATACCTATTCGATAAATATAAAAACGGCAGTATTTGTGTGGTCTTGGAAGATTTTGCAACATCAGAAGTTTTGTTGAATTCACCACTGACAGTGAAAGTGTTAATGATGTAAACTGCAATTGGTGCGGCAGGGTGGCATTAAGAACATTTAAGTAATAATTAACTAACTTTTTAATTTTGTTATCAAAATCTTAATAACAAAACATGTCATAAACACCAAGGCAAAGAAATTCATATACAGTTTATTGAGATTAAAATTGACGTTGGAATGATTAACAAATGCATAGGTGTGTTAAGTAGTTTAAAATGGAACAAGGACTCTTTTTTTGGAAGCCGAGAAGCCTGCCTCAAAAAGTATGGGAACCATTGAGCTAAGAAAAATGGGAAATAAGAATCACTTGTACATATACAGTACATAGGAAGATGGGCAGTGTTAGCTTATGGGAAAAGAAAGGGAGTTAAAAACCATGCATTTTATATGCTTCAATGACATCTCCAGCTTTTGATTTTAACAAAAATCCCCTAGATTATTTTAATAACCTTCTTGAAACTTTTTTTATTTCATGTTAGAGATGTATTTCTAGGGATTTGGATAATTTTACTTTTGTTCATCTTGACATTTATAAAGGGTTTTGTCTCAGCAGCTGCAAAAGTTGATATTCCATGCGTGATGCTGTGACAGCTTCAATCCTTTTCATATAGATATTTGAATAACTCTTCTGGAACTTTGTTACTTGAATTTGCATTAATCATAATTTAACTTCAGACAGATAAATTTAATGTATGCGACTACACCTAAAGGAAATCTCTCTCTCTCTCTCTCTCTCTCTCTCTCTCTCTCTCTCTCTCTCTCTCTCTCTCTCTCTCTCTCTCTCTCTCCCAGTTTGACCTATTTTATTACTCAGCATTCCTTTATCGCCTGATATGTTTTTATATGTTTATGTCCTTTTAACCCTTAACCCAGTAACTGAATGACCAAATTTACTATTTAAGGGTGTAATACTGTCGGTGCACCACGCGCGGTGCACTGCAGGCATTACCTAAGGGTCTTTGCAGTGTCCCTTTGGCCCGCAGCTGCACACACTTTTTAGTCTTCTTCTATATCTCCATATCTTTATCCTAGGGGATGAATGACCTCCAAGACTCTAACACCTGGTCTTATGTCCCAAATAATGCAACTAAATACAAACAAAACTATAAGTAACTTTTCTATTTTAATTTCATATTGGTCATCTCTCATAATATGAGAATACAAGGTTTCCTGTTTCTTAATAGTAAGGCCACATGGGCTGCTAATATAATGTCCTTAAATAGTAAGGGAAATGAGGAAACGGCATATTAGAATCAAAAGCACAGAAGCATAAATAGGACTCCAGAACCTGAAAGTAGAGGGGGTGCAGTCACCCAACCGTTTTAATGGAAGATTGCTAAAATATATCATCATCATCATCATCTCCTACGCCTATTGACGCAACCCTTTGTTAGAATTCGCCAGCCGTCTCTATATATAAAGAAAATTTGGCAAGACTTCTCTTGATGGGTAATCTGCTCCCGAGGCTGCTGGATGAGTTTGGGTTAATGGAACCCTTTTTGGGGCTTATATAATAAAGATATAAATTGAACCATCAGAAAAGACGAAACTTTTACCAGGGTTGCTATAGAGCAAGAGCCCGTTTTGACAATTTTTTTCGCTAGTAATCGACTGATACTTGCTTCTCTAAATGAAAAGGCTATGGCAAAGTTTCGAATCATTAAGCTTTTTTTTTTTTTTTTTTTTTTTGTCATTTACCACAAAATTTAAAATGCTTATCAATAAGAAGACAGTAGTTCTATTTAATTTGTTAAAAATGGAAAATTAATGATTGAGGACATATGCTACAATTAGTCGAAAAACTCAACACTTTCAGATAGTTTTAATCAGCAGGTTAAGTTGAGCGCCTTCGTCCCTACACAACATTATTTCAAGTTACAAGTATTGGTAATCAGCTACTTTAATGTTTATATCACATCCATTTTGTCCTACCAATAATTCATTCCAGGACGATACAGAAAAAAATATGATGAAAATTACTTCAAACGTAATATTAAGAGTATTGATGCTCATCTGTTACTTTTTTTTTCCATTACCCATCCATCTTGTCTAAGTTCTTCCATTTATTCTTCATTTTCTCCGTTTTGCTGTCCGGCCCATTTTAAGTTTTCCGTCAGGAGGAAACCGTCCCCAGAACTGAGCCATATAACCAATATTCAATTAACACAATCTTAATGTTTTCTCTTATTTTAAATCCTATTTGTTTGTCTAAGTCATCTTCTCGGGATCATTTATTTTAATGTTGTTACTCTTCTTAAAAATTTAATTTTCCTTTTTTTTTCCTTTCCTCACTGAGCTATTTTCCCTGTTGGAGCCCCTGGGCTTATAGCATTGTGCTTTCCCAGCTAGGGTTGTAGCTTAGCAGTTAATAATAATAATAATAATAATAATAATTACGATTGCAATAATCAAATAATCATCAATATTATCTGATATCACATCTATACTTCATGTCGCTAGAAAAGAAACAGGTATGATATGTGTATATTTATGTCCTGCAACTTTTGTAACCTGGGTATCATCTCTCATTTCAGAGTCCTCACCTGTCCACTATCGCGTGAAACGGAGTGATTGGCCGGAGCAGCGAAGCGGCTAACGAGTTCACAGGTAAATATTTGATTGAAACTCACAGTCGAATTACGAGACAGTAACCGTTTTAGCCCCGATCACCCTTAATATTTGATCCCTTGGTCGTGATTACTCGAGTAGTGCTAAAAGCAAAGGGTTTTTAATAGTGGTCGCGGTTCTAATTTTCGTTGGAGTAATATACACTTCGCGGAATTAGGGATCTTCTTTACTTTTTAATGTGGGAATCTTAGATGAGTTGTCATTCTACGGCTTATGGGACTCTCTCTCTCTCTCTCTCTCTCTCTCTCTCTCTCTCTCTCTCTCTCTCTCTCTCTCTCTCTGCCAGACGTTCATACGTACGCCTTTATAATTTTCCCTTTGATATCAAATATGCACATTCTCTCTCTCTCTCTCTCTCTCCTCTCTCTCTCTCTCTCTCTCTCTCTCTCTCTCTCTCTCTCTCTCTCTCTCTCTTTTCTTCTTCTTCTTCTTCTTCTTATTACCGTTTATAAGTAATCACTCCTATACTATATTTCTCTCATTTTTGCTTGCTAAACACCTTTTCTCTCTCTCTCTCTCTCTCTCTCTCTCTCTCTCTCTCTCTCTCCTCTCTCTCTCTCTCTCTCTCTCTCTCCTTGCCTGTTATAATTAATCACTCCTTTACTTTCTTTTTTCATTTTTGGTTGCTAAATTCTCTCTCTCTCTCTCTCTCTCTCTCTCTCTCTCTCTCTCTCTCTCTCTCTCTCTCTCTCTCTCTCTCTCTCATGGATTCGCTGAATCACACCGTCATCCGCTGTTCATCATTCGATAATAATCGGTTTAGGAAATTTTGTCATTACGGCAATGATCGTTACTCCGATCATAATTGATCGCATCCAGGTGTTAAATTGTTTACGTAATTTTTGTAATACTTTACTGAGTTTATTTCATGTCATTGCAGCGCAATGAATAATAGTAATAGTAATAATAATAATAATAATAATAATAATAATAATTATTATTATTATTATTATTATTATTATTATTATTATTATTATTATTACTATTCGCTGTGCTTGAATTTTTTGAGATTCGTGTTTACAAAACGAGAGAGAGAGAGAGAGAGAGAGAGAGAGAGAGAGAGAGAGAGAGAGAGAGAGAGAGAGAGAGAGAGAGAGAGAGAGAGAGAGAGAGAGAGAGAGAGAGAGAGAGAGAGGTGTTTAACAACTAAAAAAGAGAAAGAAAGTATAGGAGTGATTAATTATAAAAGGCAAGAAGAAGGAAAAGTAGAGAGAGAGAGAGAGAGAGAGAGAGAGGGGGGGGAAATATATTTTTTTTTTTCATTAGCATTATTTTTTCTCTGACCATAGGTAGTGTGATGACACTTTATCGAACAGATTTAGTTGTAGTAATGTCTCTCTCTCTCTCTCTCTCTCTCTCTCTCTCTCTCTCTCTCTCTCTCTCTCTCTCTCTCTCTCTCTCTTCTTCTTCTTCTTCCTGCTTTTTATAATTAATCACTCCTATACTTGTTTTCTCATTTTTGTTGCTAAACACTCTCTCTCTCTCTCTCTCTCTCTCTCTCTCTCTCTCTCTCTCTCTCTCTCTCTCTCTCTCTCTCGCTCTCTCTCTCTTCTTCTTCTTCTTCTTCTTCCTACCTTTTATAATTAATCACTCCTATACTTGTTTTTCTCATTTTGGTTGCTAAACACTCTCTCTCTCTCTCTCTCTCTCTCTCTCTCTCTCTCTCTCTCTCTCTCTCTCTCTCTCTCTTCTTCTTCTTCTTCTTCTTCTTCTTCTTCCTGCCTTTTATAATTAATCACTCCTATACTTGTTTTCTCATTTTGGTTGCTAAACACTCTCTCTCTCTCTCTCTCTCTCTCTCTCTCTCTCTCTCTCTCTCTCTCTCTCTCTCTCTCTCTCTCTCTCTCTCTTCTTCTTCTTCTTCTTCTTCTTCTTCCTGCCTTTTATAATTAATCACTCCTATACTTGTTTTCTCATTTTGGTTGCTAAACACACTCTCTCTCTCTCTCTCTCTCTCTCTCTCTCTCTCTCTCCTCTCTCTCTCTCTCTCTCTCTCTCTCCTTCTCTTCTTCTTCTTCTTCTTCCTGCTTCTTATAATTAATCACTCCTATACTTATTTTCTCATTTTGGTTGCTAAACACCCCCCCCCTCTCTCTCTCTCTCTCTCTCTCTCTCTCTCTCTCTCTCTCTCTCTCTCATGTAGAGAGGGATTAAATCCAACCCAATCGTTCAGTATCGCCTAATACGATAAATGCAGTCCGACATTAGCCATCGGACTGGCAACTAAAACTGTTTTTAACTTCACTAATAACAAAGTCTGAACTGCATGCAGCATGCACGCTCTTTCAGAAAAACTGAAACATAGGTAATATATAGTTTGCACAAACAAAAAACAAAGAACAAAATGGATATCCTTCTATTCTTATATCACTTTTAACTTCACTAATAACAAAGTCTGAAGTGCATGCAGCATGCACGCTCTTTCAGAAAAAAATGAAACACAGGTAATATGGAATTTGCACAAACAAAAAGCAAAGAACAAAATGGACATTCATCTATTCTTATATCACTTTCTCTCGAGGTTTTAATGTAAGGAACGCAAATAGTTTGAAAATTTAATGAACGTCATTACTGTGGAAAAGGAAAATTAGTCTGGGACGCAATGATTTGATCTTCTGCATTTTTTACGTGAGAAACATTATTTCGCGAGTGGAAAAAAAGGGGTCTTTTGGTACTTCGGGCCCAAAGAGGGATTACGTATCTAAGGTCACGCTAACTTGGTTTTTAGTGGGTCGTTTATTTACTGGTGGAAAATGCGATTTATTTTGTATACACTTCGGTGAATTTTCGTTATCGTTAAGTGTTTTTACTCATTTCAAGTTCTGCTTAGTTTAATTAGTTTATTATGATACTTCTATATTATTATCTATTTATTTATTTATTTATTATTATTATTATTTATTTATTTACTTGTTATTATTATTATTATTATTATTATTATTATTATTATTATTCTGACTACTACGATTACTACTACTCCTACGATTACTATTACTACTATTATTATTATTATGGTTATTATTATTATTACATTATTATTATTATTATTATTATTATTATTATTATTATTATTATTTAGAAATTTATCCTTATTTACTATTAATACTTAAAAATCTATTTCCATTATTCTTCCCTTGATCTTATATTAATTTAACACGAAAATTTCCAATAGTACCTTTCCAATACAAGCTTGAAAACCTAAAGAATTCTTAAACCAACTTCATCTCATTGGCAATATACCACGAGTCTCGCTCAAACTCGTCAGTTCCTTTGATCGCTGCAACCTCACCATCCTTTTGAGCTAAGGATGGGGGGGGGGAAGTTTGGGGGAGCCTATAGGTCTATCTACTGAGTCATCAGCAGCCACTGCCTGGCCCTCTTTCGTCGTAGCTTGGGTCGAGAGGCGCTTGGGCGCTGATCATGTATATATGGCCAGTCTCTAGGTCATTGTCCCGCTTGACAGGGCAATATTACTGTACCTTGCCTCTGCTATTCATGAGCAGCCTTTAAACCTTAAACCTCAGACGATTCCAAGTGCTGAACCTTTCGGAAACGACGCAAAAAAAAAAAAAAAAAAAAAAAAAAAAACCGGAAATGATTGCGTGTGTTGTCAGTGCTAATGGAAGGTAATTGACAGTAACGCGGATCATAGAGAAACCTTCATTAAATGATGGAAGGCTCTGTATCGGGAAAAAGGGTCATAACTGTGGATGGCCGTTGCACGCGATCGGGAAGAGCCGATATCAGTCAGAAGGAGAGAGAGAGAGAGAGAGAGAGAGAGAGAGAGGGTGTACACGACCCGTCTAAAATAAAAGCTAAATATTTAGATAGATATGCACACACATGTCCACGCATCTCCTTCCCACCAGGTTATGACTACTCTATCTCCTCCTACCCGAGGGATAGGAAAAACTTGCTGTTTATTGTATAGGGAAGATGTGTGTCTTATATATATATATATATATATATATATATATATATATATATATATATATATATATATGTATTATATATATATATTTATAATCATAAAATACGTATTTTATATATATATATATATATATATATATATATATATATTTATAATCATAAATACGTATTTTATATATATATATATATATATATATATATATATATATATATATATATATATATATATATATATATATATATATATATATATACACACATACATGTAACATTTCCACATGCCAGTTATTATCAAATTTTATCAGCATAACAGTTTTGTCATTGTGTATTTATGTGGACAATCGAAGATGTGATACGAAATGAAATTGTTAGCATATCAATCACTTAACCTCTTGCCTTAGAAGCTTAGATCCTCTTCGACCCATTGACGCTTGAACCAAACAGCCTAAGGTTTGTTGCAAGTGTAACATTATTTTTGTTTGCCTGGCTTTGCAATAGAAGGCTACTATATAAACACCCATGGTAGAGTTTATGTGCATGATCTGGCCTCCGTATATACAACCGCCTAAATTCCTCAAGAGATCTCATTACAGGGGAATGTCAAATCTGAAGCTATCCCGCTTCTATTAACACATAAAGGGAACAGTTTAAAGGTTACTCATGAATGGCAGAGGCAAGGTGGCAGTGCCAATGCACTAGCTAGAAAGACAATACCCTAGAGACTTGACCATATATACATATGATCAGTGACTAAGCCCTTCTCCATCCAAGCTAAGACCGTGGAGGGCCAGGCATTGGCTGCTGATGACTCAGCAGGTAGTCCTATAAGCTCCTCCTAACCCCTCATTCTTAGCTCACAAGGATGGTGAGGTTGCAGACACTACAAGAAACTATCGGGCTTGAGCGGGACTAGAACCACAGTCCAGCAGATCACCTGGTAGGGACGTTTCCAGTAGGCCACCAAAAGTTTGTCAGAATCTCAAATTAATGTAATATGTCAACTTCTGAAGCTAACCGAATTTGTCAACATTTCAAACTAAAGTCTAGCATATTACCTGGCAGAGACGTATCCAATTAGCCGCCAAAAGTTTGTCAGCATTTCAAGCTAATGTAATATGTTAACTTCTGAATCTAACCAAATTTGTCAACATTTCAAGCTAATCAAGAATGTCATCTGTAGCCAGCAAAATCTGTTAGTATTAAAACCTGACCGCAACATTATATCAAAAGCTAAATTGAATTGTCAACATCTAAAGTCCTTCTGATCTGACAATATCGAAACATAACATTAAGGTTTTATTGTATATAAGATAGATGACTCAGAATGCATAGTCTCATTGCCTGTAATGCTAAATTGATTGGTTTGTGGTCGATATTCTTTTGATTGCAGCCATTGTTGATAAAGGCAACGGTTTTTATCCAAAGACAAGGCAGCTATAATTTGAGCTTTTAGGTGGCGTTATATCCCATACAAACAGCCAATCAAAGAAACTTGCTGCACAGTTTATGGTTCTGGTGAGAGCTATGCGGCCTCAAAAATAACTGATTAGGCGAAGGGGGCCATTTCAGCAATGCCAGACCAGCCTTGTTAATGAAGTTATATTAAATTATATAATCGCATTCAATGGATATCTAGATTATTTGATTGTACTAAAAACTTCAAATTGACACTAACTCCCACATACGTTAAACCCCCATGGATGAAGACTTGAGTTACACTTAAGGAAAGAATATTGATGAGAAAAAAGAGCAACATGGTTACGAGAGCAAAATTAATTGAAAGGATATACGAACATGTAAAAAAAATAAATGGAAATAGACAAGATATGGGCATTAAGTATAAAAGAATGGGTCCCTAGAGATTGGAAAAGAAGTAGGGGATAGGAAGAGAAGACGATGGTTTGACTAAGAAAATTTCCGGGGATAGACTGGAATTGAAAGATCATAAACAGACGTGAGTGAAAGGAAATATCTGAGGCCTTTGTCTTGCAGTGGAATAGATGCGGCTTGTATATATATATATATATATATATATATATATATATATATATATATATATATATATATATATATATATATATATATATACACACACGTAGATAGATAGATAGATACATACATACATAGATATATAGATATCCACTTATTTGAGCTATGGCGAGATTTGTTTCTTATACAGAAAAAGAGATTCACTTGGCCCATTGAGTGATTGATTGATTTATTTAGTGTCCTGACCTTTCGATACGACACCTGTGATTCTGGAGGGCCGAAGCAAGGGCAGTTTTATGATAAAAAGATGCATTCTTAGCGGAGATACTGATGTAGAAAGGAAATAAATAGTGAAATGTAAAGGTAATCATAATCAAACAATTTTCTTACAAATGGGGAAAAACAGAACAGAGCCAGTTGCTAGTTTGGTATTAGCAAAAAGCAGTTTTTTTTTTTTTTTTTTTTTTTTTTTTTTGACTTACAGCAGTGAGTGTAATACAAATTTATTCATGTTATATTTCCGCTTTTATTTTTTCTATATCCCCACCCTCTTTCAGCGTATCAACGTCGTTTGCTTTACTAGCCAATCATAACCTTGTTTTATTTTTAGCAGGCAAATAAGCACGATAACGACAGGCGATTTCTTCATTCATTTTTCCACGTATGACTGATATACTAAATCTTCCCTCTATAATATTTCCATTGTTTCACCTCAGCAATGAGTTTAAAGATACAGCAAATTTGAAATGCCAGTGCACCATTAGCTTTACGTACTGTAAGCACATGCATTGGTTTGCTACGATTATTACAGGGGAACCTTGCTGTCACACTTTTAAAATAGCGAACCTGAAAGCTTCAAGAGAAAAAAGCGCCATTATACTCTATATATATTATATAATATAAATTATCATATATACCGTATATATATATATATATATATATATATATATATATTGTTTTATAATATATATATATATATATATATATATATATATATATATATATATATATATACTGTATTTATATTACTAGATAATGAAAAAAACAAGACTCACTATACAGTTTGTGCAAATCATAGAAATATATTTTCATAAAAACTAATCTTCTCTTTTCATACTTTAACTGCTGAATCACGTTTGTTTCTCGTGGGCAAACAACTCTCATATAAGCTGTTTTTTTTTAATAGGGTTGTGGTGGCAAATGCAGTAACGTCCCTGACTGGTGAACACCAGACTGGGGTTCAAGTCCCGTTCAAACTCATTAGTTCCTTTGGTCGCTACAACCTTCCTGGTGAGCTAAGGATGGGAGTTTTGGGGTAGCCGAAAGGTCTATCCGCTGATTCATCAGCAGCCATTGCCTTGCCCTTCTTGGTACTAGCTTTGGTGGAGAGGGGCCTTGGGCGCTGATCATATGGGCGCTTGATAGGGCAATGTCACTGTCCCTTGCCTCTGCCATTCATGAGTGGCCTTTAAACCTTTAAATCTGTAGCGTGTCTTATTTTAATTTTTCTTCTCCATTATATATCGTCGTCCAATCTTCCCACATGAACAGATCTTCCCAATTCTCCATAGTTCTATATGTTGCTAAGTATATTTATCAGTTCTTCCTATCTCTAAACTTCCTACCCTTACAAATCTTCCTACTTTACATATACTTTTCAAATAGTTCATCTCAACAACATCAACAATTTTGTTTTTTTATTCATATCAATCACCTGCATAAATATTCATTATTCAAACATCGTAATAAAAGTGACATACCGAAATTCATCCTAATATCTTTATAACTCAGTTTTAGTATAAAAAAAAAAAAAAAAAAAAAGATACCTACCACCTTAGGGTACTGGTCAAGTATCCTGGGCCACTAACCCCCACCCTTTCGTTACCTTTCAGTCCAATGAAACCCCGCTGTCACTTTCCCTTTCAGCGGTCATTTAACTACATAGTCCAGCCACGTGCTCTGATGAATATTCCTGATGAATACCTCAAAGGCGTGGCTGATCTTAACAGCGGCAGATAATCCAAGCCGCGTGGACGCTAATCCTCCCTCATTCTGAGTCCACGTGACGGGGCCGTAAAGTGGTTTCGGGAGAGTCACGCTTCGCTCTGGCCCTTTTTTTTCGGCCAGTCGGAAGTGTCACGTGATTAGATTACACCTCCGTGTGTTTATTGTATTGATGAATGGCCTGATTGATGGCGCTGTAGTATATTTTTTTTTTCTGTTTGACGTGTCGATCCGCTCTTGTTTGATTTCCCTCGAATAAAGAGAGGGATCATAGATAAATTCTAAAAGAAAATGTAAGTAGCGCCAAATTGACTCTCGTTATAGCACTGCGGTGAATCACCCTTTTATATATATTTTTAGTTTATTTGCATTAGATTCGTCCGTTATTGATTTCCTATTTGATTCCGAAAATAAAAATGTTCTCTCGCATAATAGATTTCAACTATTTTACGACGTGGTTGCACTAGTGATCCCTAAATATGACCAGCACTTCTTGTTCATATATTATTCTTTATTTAAAAGGAGCAGCTGAATTTGATAGGGTTTTGTATGCGCGCTGGATTCACTTCATTACCTTAATGCGCGCGTCGGTCCAAACCCATAGTTATAACGAGGAAGCTTAAGTGTTAACACACAAGAAAAACTTTGATAAAACTTGTAGTGCTCCTCACTTTCACTTTATTGGCTGTTTTTCTGGCCCTATACATCAGGGGAACCGTAGGCCTACTCTCTACAGAACCTCAACAGTTATTTTATCATGTTCGTTCGAAAGCATTCAACATTTCACATCGCATATTGCTCGTTTATTGTCAAATCCACACTATCGAAAGTCTTCAGTTTCCTCTTGAAAGCCTTAATATCTTCAATCTTTCGGATGTCTCGTGGGAGCTTATTGTAGAGTCTCGGGGCCTTATATTTAAAGGCTCTAGAGCCAGCAGTAAACATACAGTATATCTTGGTTCCAATAATTTGAAACCATCTGTAACATGATTTGTTGGCTGCACAATATGTAGCAATTCTCCTAGATATTTTGGACGTCCGGTTCTGATAACTTGGTGGGTTATTGTACATATTTTAAACTTAATCTTCGCTTGAATAGCCAGCTAGTGTAAATCAATTAGCATAGGAGTGATCCTTTCTTGAGGTGGGACACCTTTAGCGTTCATGTTGAAGCAGCCATCTACGTTACCCCCGTTGTATATATAT
The DNA here is from genome assembly GCF_036898095.1 of Palaemon carinicauda. Taxonomy (NCBI): domain Eukaryota; kingdom Metazoa; phylum Arthropoda; class Malacostraca; order Decapoda; family Palaemonidae; genus Palaemon; species Palaemon carinicauda. The sequence goes on along the minus strand of NC_090727.1, from coordinate 147,583,718 downwards.
ATATATATATATATATATATATATATATATATATGTATATATATATATGTATATATATATATATGTATATATATATGTATATATATATATATATGTATATATATATATATATATGTATATATATATATATATACATATATATATATATATATATATATATATATATATATATATATATATACACATATATATATATATGATACACATATACACGAAAAATACCGTCAGAAGACTTTTATTATATTTCTAAATTTGGGTAAATATTAATAATTTTTTTTTTAGGTGATCAGAATTTCAAAAGAAAATCGGTATTGTATGTAACTCTTATTTTTTAAATTTTTATCTCCATTAATCTGGAATCTTATTGGGATTAACTTTATTCTTATTATAACCCTCTTGATATCTGCTCTTTGCCTTCATGGATTTTTATTCATGACAGTCATTAAGTTTCATTTATGACCACTATAGATTTATATTCATAAACTTCATGAAGCTTCATGCATGACCTTCATAGATTTTTTATTCATGACCTTCATTTAGCTTCATTCATGACCTTCATGGAATTGTATTCATAAACTTCATGAAGCTTCATTCATGACCCTCATGGATTTTTTATTCATGACCTTCATTTAGCTTCATTCATGACCTTCATGGATTTTTATTCATAAACTTCATGGAGTTTCATTCATAACCACCCGGGATTTTTATTCATGACCTTCATTAAGTTTCATTCATGACCACTATAGATTTATATTCATAAACTTTATGGAGTTTCATGAATTCATGGATTTTTTATTTATGACCTTCATTTAGCTTCATTCATGACCTTCATGAATTTTTATTCATAATCTTCATTGAGTTTTATTCATGACCTTCATAGATTTTTAATTATGACCTTCATTTAGCTTCATTCATGACCTTCATGGATTTTTATTAATGACTATCATGGGTTTCCATTTATGACCTTCATAAATTTTTATTCATAATCTTCATTGAGTTTCATTCATGACCTTCATGGATTTTTATTAATGACCATCATAGGTTTTCATTCATTAACTTCATGAATTTTCATTTATGACCTTCATGAATTTCATTCACGAGTCTCACTGATTTTCATTCACGACTTTTATTAATTTTCATGCATGACCTTCATAGATTTTTATTCCTGACTTTCATAGATATTTATTCATGACCTTCATAGATATTTATTCATGATCTTCATGAATGTTCATTTATGACCTTCATAGATATTTATTCATGACCTTCATGAATGTTTATTTATGACCTCCATAGATATTTATTCATGACCTTCATGAATGTTCATTTATGACCTTCATGGATATTTATTAATGACCCTCATGCCACTATTGCCTGATGCCTTACCTAAATATCTTCCCTCTGTCCATGTATTAATTTACTTTCCACAGTAATCATCGTAACTATATTTTACAGCATGTAGAATGTACTAAATATTGGAATGCTAACCAGTGGCTTTAATATACTGCGATCACGTTCGTAAGCAGTTTTACCAGATATGGGGATTTATCCCTAGATTTGGGGATTTTGGGTGTCTGATGGGGATATTCTGTACAAATTTCTAAGACGAAACAAAGATGAGTAAACCTTTATATTGTTGCGATTAGTTTGCTTGCACTAACTGTATATGAAGTGTAGGGAGTAATTTCTTTGTTAGCAAAGCCTACATGGTCAGAAGAAAATATATTTGTGGATATGGGGATTTTTGGGTTGTTTTGGGGATATTTTTTATCATGAGTTTTGGGGATTTTTAGACTAACCCATCTGGCAACGTTGCTCGAAAAAGGCCAAACTGGCAACCCTATACTGTGTTGGTAGGGGTGGGGTGAGGAATGTTACGCTTTTTTGGCTGGGTGAGTGTCATTTGTTAGATTGAAATAAAGGGTCCTTGATAGTTTGTTATATTAGGATTGATGAATTCGTTTTAATCATGAGTGGTCGCCCTCAAATGAACTCGCCTGGCCATTTTCGTCGAAAACTAGACCAAGTTAATGAATGATTTTCTTTTGCACTCGCTGGAAAGTATTTTTGGTCATCTACTAGTATTTCAGTCTTTTTTGTTATGGAGGTCTAGAATTAGAACGTAATGTTCATACAAATGGAGAGAACGATGAAGAGATGGAATCTTGAAAAGATAGATCAAATTTGAATAAAATTAGGAATAGAATATTAGAACATGCCAAAAATTATCTGGACATACGAGTATTCATAGTGAATATTAAACTGTTCGTAGCAATGATGTACAATTTTAAAGTAAAATTTTCAGGAAAATACTCTCTCTCTCTCTCTCTCTCTCTCTCTCTCTCTCTCTCTCTCTCTCTCTCTCTCTCTCTCTCTCTCTCTCTCTCTCTCAGTTTCGAATTTAGTACGAGTACCAAATTTTGTAGGATTTAATTAGATAAGAAATTTCAAACAAAAGAGATAAAGAAAAGCTTACATACTATAAATTCCACTCTTGATGACCTTCGACAATGAGTAATATTTGATTGTAAACTTTTTGACTGAATGAATATCACAGCTAGCTAACCATTTTACGCAAATATCCAAAAGCCTTCTAAGTAAGCAGGAAGTCCAGCAAAGTAAAGGACATTCTTGTCAAAGCCATTTCCACCGAACCTGCTGCTTACAAAACGTTACCATCTTGCGTTCCTGCAATTTAACGCCAGCTCATAAAAAAAGCGAGATATTCCTAATGTTCCCGCGAGAGAATTCGCAACATGTAATATTCACGTTGCGTAAAAGCATTGCAAGAATTCGTCCCGGACTGACTTTGCCTTCCCGCTCGTTGCCGTATTGATAGGAAAAGCTGTTTTCTCTCTATTCGCGCCATTGTCGAGATTTCTCTCCTGAGACCTGATTTCTTGTCGTTTTGGCATCGATTCTTAGTGGATTTACGGGGCTTCGAGTCTTTAGACGTTTCCGAAGTGTTGTGCAATAGAAAGACTTCCTTTTAAGGGTATTTGAGGAAGGTTAGATTTAAAAGGTTCGATATGACTCCAAAGAATTTTGTTTATTTTTGGTTTTGTGTGCTATTGTGCGGTTGTAGGACCAAAGTGCGTATGGATAGTTCGTATCCATAAAGTTTGTACGCAATTGTTACGTAAATAAATGCTCGAATAAAGTTCGTTTGATAAAAGTAAGTACGTATAAATGCGTACGGTAAATTTCATACGACCTAAAGTATGTGCCTATAAATTGGTATGTTAAAGTTTGCATACAGATTATATACTATTATTATTATTATTATTATTATTATTATTATTATTATTAGTCAAGTTACAACTCCAGTTGGAAAAGCAAGATGCTATAAGCCCAAGGGCTCCAATAGGGAAAAAATAGCCCAATGAGGAAAGGAAATAAGGAAATAGATAAATGATGAGAACAAATTAACAATAAATCATATATATACAGTATATATATATATATATATATATATATATATATATATATGTGTGTGTGTGTGTGTGTGTGTGTGCGTGTATATATATATATATATATACATATATATATATATATATGTGCGTGTGTGTAAATATATATATATATATATATATATATATATATATATATATATATATATATATATATATATATATATATATATACATATATATATGTATATATATATATATTATATGAGAGAGAGAGAGAGAGAGAGAGAGAGAGAGAGAGAGAGAGAGAGAGAGAGAGAGAGAGAGAGAGAGAGAGAGAGAGAGAACGCTTACCCCATTATCTATTGTACTATTCTTAATAGAGCTATTCTCTTCCCGCTGTCAAAGACTAGATCCAAACATGACAAGACTCACCCATTGAACATTCCTTGATCTTGACAGATAGTTTGAAATTCCGATTTTCTTTTATTACTAAAACTGCAGAACGGATTACTGGTCAACATTCAATTCGCTCAAGCGTTTTAGAAAATTGTGTACAAAATTGTGCAAAATTACACAGAGTCCCGTGTTTGTTTGGTATAATTTAAGATACTTCATCAATGGTCTTAATTGACATCTTGAGGTGCTTAATGTTACTTAATGTTTCTTAGAAATTCATAGAAATAAAATAGATGCTTATTATGAATCAGTATTGAAAACATACTTATCATAGCTAACAGTTATTTTTTTAATTACTAAATTCCACTTAACAAATAATATTCTTTAGATATTATTGGGAGTCAATATTGAAAAAAAAATATATATTAGGTTCAAATCACCTATTTCATTACGTTTTTTCAAAGAAATATAAATTTTTATTTATTAAATTCTCTATTACCTCTCATTAGTTTTCGTTTTAAATTTCAAAAGAAATAATGAAAAGAAATGGGAACTAGAATGCCTTTAATATGATATTATCGACCGTTGATATGAGTAAATAAAATTACCGACATTGTGTAGTGGAGAAAATTTTAAAGTCAACAGTACCCTCAGGATTGCTTATCCTTTGAGAGAGTCATCAGGATTTGTTAAGGAAGTTAAAATGAATCTATTTTGGACATATTGAAAAAAGCAACTTGCTTAATAAAAGTAAAGAAAATGTCTTTATGACATGGGAGAACAATATGAGAATATTATAGATACTCTACGTATTATACACCCTTATGAACTTTTCCCATACAAAATTTTTGCTTGTATGAACGCTTTTAATACGTTTTTTATTACATATTGTTTTTCATTACGTTTTTTCCATAAGGAATTTTTGACGTGACGAACTCTATACCCTACGTACTTTATCTTAACGTACTTTAATGAAACGAACTTTTATCCTACAAATTATTTCCATAAGAAGTTTTTCTATGCGAACTTTGGTCCGGAACCTGGATTGTTTATCGAGTTCATGACGTTTAAAAAAAAAAAAAAAAAAAACCTTCGTTATTTTTTTTTCATAATCTTTCAAAAAAATTTCTTGTTTCATAAGCATAACAACAATATCCATTCCATATTCCCCGAAATAAGTCATTGCTCTGTGTTCAGTCTGAAAGCCTCTATTTTTAATTAAAGGTAGAATGTAAGAATAGCTCGCTTAGTTGGAAGTCCATTTGTATTGTGAAGACATTAATTTAGAAACATTCGTTAAATGGGATTGTTGAGGGAATTTGTATTTGTAAAAATTGCAGGATCGTCGTCCTCTTTATTTCTTTTATGGTCTTTTTTTTTCATCTGAGTTTACTTTAACTCACTTTTATTTCCTTTTATGTGTATTCTGTTTGAAATACGATCTGTCTCTGCTTAACATTTGGGAATTATTATTATTATTATTATTATTATTATTATTATTATTATTATTATTATTATTATTATCGTTGTTGTTGTTGTTGTTATTATTATTTTTATTGTTGTTGATGTTGTTATTATTATTAGCTAAGCTACAACACTAGTTGGAAAAGCAGGATGCTGTAAGTCCAAGG
>NC_090727.1:147558281-147573281 GCF_036898095.1 Palaemon carinicauda | reverse complement strand
TTGTTTGAATAAAGTTATTATTGATAGTTGCGATAAATTACCGCAGTACGGTTGAAGCAAAATCTGATCATAGTGTTTTTATCTATTCTAAAGCTTACATTGATTAAAAATCGTTAGATAGACCTATACATGAGCATTCCAATCCGGAAGAAATTAATGCTTTCCGTAGAAGTACATCAAAACCCATTAATATACATGAGGTACTGCTAGTCACCAGCTCGCAGCGAAAGAAAACAGCTCCTCGTCATGGGTCAATAAAGGTCAAGAGGTTATGTCTCGCTAAGGGGAACACGCGAGGGGTTAAAATTTGCCTAAAAGGGGAGGTCTGGTCAGGTGTGAGGTACTCGCATGATTTATGCGTGCAGGTGCAATGGGGCTGGCGGAGTTGGTGGGTCCCTGGGCCGCGGGTATCGGAGGGAGGCCGTTGAATGTCGTAAAGAAAGGGAGATCATGAACCGAGGCAGATATTATGGCCTTGGTTCTGTCCCCTTATTGCCTGCATGAAAGGGGCTCTGGTGAGTGCATAAAAAAGGTAAATGTCAGTCGATCTTGTAAACTATTGTGTTCCAAATCTTTCATTCTTTTTTTGTCTTTTCATCTTTCTTGTTGTTGTTTTCATTTTCACGCTGTCGCACCAGGGACTTATTACAACTCAACGCCACTGCCTTCTGAAGGCTTGTAAAAGAAGTGTACCAACCGTGTGTCACACGATCGTACATAATTCATTTTGTATAATATTATGCTTGTATCTTCGCTCTTCCCTCGCACTAAAAAGAACCAGAATAAACATGTCTGCGTTTCTCCTATGTAACATTGTCTGTTTCTTGAACATGTAATTTCCTGTTGCCTTGAGGTTTTGTATATAAAGGAGAGTGTTCTATAATAAATTAACTCAGTTGCTTTCACACTGCTTTTGAGTTCACAACCTTCTCTCGGCCCGTCACAGAAGCAGGAGAAGGAAGAGACGACGATGGATTGACGAACTAATAAAGTTTGCGGGTGTGGACTGGCAGAGAAAAAACATTTAACAGACACAAGTGGAGGGACAAATCTGGGGCCTTTGTTCTACAGTTAATTAGGAAAGGCTAGTTTAATGGCTAGCTTCACTTATCCATTATCTGTTACAATCCTGAATTAGTCAGCAATCCTTATGGTATAATCCTCCATTATTTCTCTCCAATTAGTATCGCATTACTTTCCTAAGTTTGATATTCTTCAATGAGTTCATGATTAGATATGTTTATATCATTAGCTGTCTGTTTGCATTTCTCCCAAGTTTATGGCAAGGAGGCTACTTATCCAATTGCCCGTGGTGTCTTTCGTCAACATTACGTTTCCACCATTTAGCGTTAGTTTGTCAGAAGGTTTTTGATAAGATGTACTCTGATGTAAACTTCAAGGGGGAATATTTCCGTGGAGTTTAAGACAAGTTTTTTAAGTAAAGTAATACTAGCATTTGTCTTCTAGTAGTGTTTGTTGTTTTAGGCTTGCACGGGGTCTAAGATATGTGAATTTTTAGGCTGTTGTTAAATAGATATTTTTGGTAAGTTATGTTTGTTTTTAGGCAGGTGTAAAATAGTTATGCTTTTCAAAAGGCAAGAGTAAAGTAGATGGTATTTTAGACAGGGGAAAATAGATTATATTTTAAACAAGTTTAGAATAGATCTTTTATATAGGGAGGTGTGAAATAGATCATGTTTTTATACAATGGTAAAATATATGATGCTTTCATACAAGTGTAAAATAAATAAGGCTTTCAGGAGGTCTAAAATAGTTAATGTTTTAGGCCGATGTAAAACATTATTTTTTTTAGGCAGGAGTAATATGAATGATGTTTTTAGACATGGGTCAAAAAGTTTCTGTTTTTGAGCCAATTGCAAAATAGACCATTTTTTAGACTGTTGTAAGATATTTGATGCTATTTCAGGACGGTATAAAATAGATAATCTTTCTAGAAGGGTTTAATACATATAATGTTTTAGGCAAATGTAAAATAGAGCGAGCTTTGAGGATGGTGTGAAAAAAATATCACTTTTAGGCAGGTGTGAATTAGAAGTTTTTCATTCTAATCTTTTATGAAATAAATATTTTTACGGAGATGTAAAATATTCCTTTATTCGGATTGGCAATTATTAAATGGATGAACGTTTAACACGTGAGATTATAAGATTAATCTTTAGATTTATATTCTAGTTATTTTAAGCTTTTTTTATATAGATTTTCATGATCTTACTGGATATCATTCTTATATTTTTCATTGTTTCGGCAAAACGGAAATTTCTTGAATAACTTTTATTATTGATCACAAAATACAAGAAAATTAATATTGAAATTAATCTTACTTTAATTCTACAAATATTAATCTTGTATTCCAGTTCTATTGGATGATCAATCTAGTAAATTACTTACTTGGTACCTAAATTAAAAACAATCCCAATAGAGCTTAAAGAAATATTTAAATTGTAAATAATCCTATGGATAAGTAAGAGGTAGCGATGCACTCTCACGAAAACTTTAACAAGAAGAATTATATCAAAAGTTAGTCATAAACAAAAGAACTGTAAATGGAAAGCAAGATTTAGATGTAGAATATCGTATAACGTGGAAATTATCAACGAGAGAGGCTTAAGTTATCGTCAGGTTAGTGATTTTTAACATAATTTCGGGGCTAGTAAGTCTCTAGTAAAATTCGAAAACATCCCAAAATTAGTCATTTGGTAGACAAACTCCATTATTATTATTATTATTATTATTATTATTATTATTATTATTATTATTATTATTATTATTATTGTTATTACTAGCTGAGCTACGACCCTAGTTGGAAAAGTAGGATGCTATAAGCCCAAGGGCTCCAACAGGGAAAATAACCCGACGAGGAAAGAAAATAGGGAAACATAAAATAGTTTCACTAGAAAAGCAAAACGTAATGGAATTCAGACACAAATTAAGACCAGAACAATTTTTTTTTTTTTTTTTTTTGGAGAGGATCTTTTTTCATTAACAGTTTGATAACAGGTTGTGGTGGCCTGTTGGTAACGTCCTTGCCTGGTGTTCGCTAGACTGGGGTTCGAGTCCCGCTCGTTAGTTCCTTTGGTCACTGCAACCTCACCATCCATATGAGCTAAGGATTTGGGGTTTGGGGGAGCCTATAGGTCTACCTGCTGAGTCAGCAGCCTTTGCCTGGCCCTTCCTGGTCCTAGCTTTGGGTGAGAGGTGGCTTAGGCGCTGATCATATGACTATATGGTCAGTTTCTAAGGTAGCCTACTGTCCTGCTTGGTAGGGCAATGTCATTGTCCCTTGCCTCTACCATTCATGAGTGGCCTTTAACCATTTAAACAACAGAATAATCGTTCAGTTTTTGGAATAAAGTGTTTACTTATTCTGAGATCATTTTATCTATCGTAAGAGGATCACGATGTGGAATGATCTTCCTAATCAGGTAGTTGAATAGGTGGAACTACGAGAGTTAAATCTGGCAGCAAATATTTTATATTGAACAGGCTGACAAACTTGAGTCTATTTTTATAGTTTAATTTTGAAAGATCTATCTTGATGTTTTACTGTTCTTAAGATATGTTATTTTAATCTTTTTTTACTTTTCTTGTGTTGATTTATTTCCATATTTCCTTTCCTCACTGGGCTATTTTCCCTGTTGGAGCCCTTGGGCTTTTAGCATCTTGTTTTGCCAACTAGGGTTGTAGCTTAGCCAATAATAATAATAATGTGACTCCAGAATCCCATCAGAGTACAATACGACTGAAACTTTGCACATGACAATTTTTATTTTGTAAGGTAATCTATTGTGTAAAAAGAATTTCAGAAATTGTAACCTTATGTAAAATTTCTTATATAATAATAAATCCAACATCAAACGATTTTCATAAAAAACACGGAATCGTTTGCAATTCCTATTTGTAATCCATTACATAAACTAGAAAAAAATAGAGATCATATATATGTCAATTAAAATCGTCACGAGGTTAAGGATTTTAACAGAAGGTTTATTTCAAGATCCCCAGAGATTGAGTTTTTTTTTTTTTTAACTTATGTTTGGAAATTCTTTACTTAATTTAGCTTCTATCAACCGATGAACGAATTCACTTTATTGAATCAACGAAAAAAGATCGTTGTTATATTAATGATTACTTTTCCTTAGCAGTGGACATTAACTTATCCATAAAATCAAAAGCAAAAGAAATGTATTTGCAATATTTTTTCCCGCGCTGAATTATTAATTCTGAGTAAATCTTACTTTTTCTGTCGAGAAGCAAGAGCAAATGTATCAGTTTTACAGTTCATTACCTTATAGTCCTTAAGGGAATAGTGAATTATTAATATTACCCTGGCGTTGCAGTTGATTCACGTTAAGAATATAGTACCGGTATTGAAGTTCATTACTTTATAATTTATAGTGTTACTGAGTGAATTATGAATAATTAATTTTATTAAATTCCATATTAAAACAAATATGTCCACGTATTAATGACTAAAAGATTGTGTACTTCACTCTTCAAAATCAAAGTTAAATTTAAAAATCTAAAAAATTATAGTACTATCGAGTGAATTATGAATATTTCTTTTTTGTATTAAATTCCACATTACAAACTAGCATCACATTAAAACAAATATATCAGCATAATAATGACTAAAAATGGTATGTACCTCACTCTGCAAGGTCAAAGTTAAGTCTAAAAATCGAAAATATTTTGGTACTATTGAGTGCATTATGAATACTAATTTTGATTAACTCCCATATTACAAACTACCGTAACATCAAAATAAACATATCCATATATAAATAAGTAAAAAATATATGTACCTCACGTTGCAAAATCAAAGTTAAATCTAAAAATGGAAAAATTTATAGTACTGAGTCAATGATGACTACTTTTTTATATTCCCCAATATAAACTAACGTCACATCAAAACATATATATCCACATATTAATTATTAAAAATGATGTGTACCTCACGCTGCAAAATCCCTCAAAGGGTTAACTACTTCGCTGTAATTGTTCAGTGGCCACTTTCCTCTTGGTAAGGGTAGAAAAGACTCTTTAGCTATGATAAGCAGCTCTTCTAGGAGAAGGGCACTCAAAAATCAAACCATTGTTCTCTAGTCTTGGGTAGTGAGTGCCATAACCTCTGTACGATGGTCTTCCACTTTCATGGGTTAGAGTTCTCTTGCTTGAGGGTACACTTGGGCATACTATTCTGTTTCCTTATTTCCTTTCCTCACTGGGCTATTTTTCCCTGTTGGAGCTTTTGAGCTTATAGCATATTGCTTTCCTAACTAGGGTTGTAGCTAGGCTAATAATAATAATAATAATAATAATAATAATAATAATAATAATAATAATAATAAAACGAAAAATACTTGACGCCTCTTAGGGATTCCTGTGTAAGGGATAATAGGCCACAATCATCGAGACTCAACATAGAGATTGAATGCACAAAGGGGTTGTGAAGACAAAGCTCTTTGTGATAATTCCTTGCCAGGGAGTATGCTTAGGGTGACCGTGTGGACGCCATTCTTAACCTGAGTCAAGCGTTAACAAAAGATATCGACTTCCCGATGTAAATGTCAGATACGATACAACTTGAAGCCAACTTCGTGTCTTTTAGTACTTCAAGACTCCTTGTGTATGTAAACCTTCCTACAGCCACTTATTTATGTGAGTTCTCTTGCTTGAGGGTACGCTCGGGCACACTATTCTATCTAATTTCTCTTCTGGTTTTGTTAAAGTTTTTATAGTTTATATAGGAAATATTTCTTTTCTTGTTACTGTTCTTAGAATGATTTATTTTTCCTTGTTTCCTTTCCTCACCGGGCTATTTTCCCTGTTGGGGCCCTGGGATTATAGCATTCTGCTTTTCCAACTAAGGTTGCAGCTTATCAAGTAATAATAAATATATATATATATATATATATATATATATATATATATATATATATATATATCCTTTTCTGAGTGGCAATACCTTAACGAAGTAAAAGGGTTTGCATGTCGCCATGTTCAGCAACACTGAATTAGGTAGGGTTACCCATACTAAAACAAAAATCCTCCATCATCTGCGCTGGCCAGGTTGATGAGAACTGGCCAAACCCCTGACATGATGAAGCCTTTGTCCACCAGTAGACTAGAAACGGTTGCATGTTCTGTTGTTGTTGTTGTTCTTGTTGTTGTTGTTCTTGTTGTTGTTGTTCTTGTTGTTGTTGTTCTTGTTGTTGTTGTTCTTGTTGTTGTTGTTCTTGTTGTTATTGTTGTTATATATATATGTTTGTATATATATATATATTTATATATATATATATATATATATGTATTTATTATTCTATATATATATATATATATGTATTTATTATTCTATATATATATATATATATATATATATATATATATATATATATATTAAGACAACATTTTCCTTGTTTTTCTTTATCATTTCTTGTCTTATGAAGGGAAAGTTAGAATTTGTTATTGGTGTGCTCCATTATTCAACTTTTACTGACAACTGTTTCAGCCAATAACTAATGGCTTTCATCAGGGCATAGCCACAAATAAATTATTCATACTAGCGACGATTAAAACAAATCTAAAAAACCTAGAAGCAACTAATATGAAAGTTTGAAGATATTTTGCATAAAAAATCGCGAAAATACTACTCAATGCATCTGAATCTTTTATAAAGTTTCAAAATTCCATTTGGAATTCCATAGACCATGCATTGGAGAAAAATCTTGATTTTCAATGAAGTCCCACAACACTAGTTCCTAAGGCTTTAAGATAAATTCTGGAAACTTGCTTGAGGGCACACTCAGGCACCACTTTTCTATCTTATTTCTCTTCCTCTTGTTTCTTTTGAAGTTTTTATAGTTTATATATTATAGATCTATTTTGATGTTGTTAATGTTATGAAATATTTTTTTTCAATTGTTTATTAATTTTCTTGTAGTTTACTTATTTCCTAATTTTATTTTCCTTACTGGGCTATTTTTCGCTGTTGGAGCGTTTGGACTTATAGCATCCTGGTTTCCCAATTAGGGCTGTAGCTTAGGTGGTAACAACAACAACAACAACAATAATAATAATAATAATAATAATAATAATAATAATAATAGGATCATATATCTGTATTCCGTTTGTTTACTTGTTTACATATCAGGAAACCTACCTTAAATTACCTTATAAGGAAAACAGTAGATGTTCACAAGGAGTATAACTCTAGGAGACTGAGGATTGCTGAGCAGCGTGCATGAGAATACAACAGCCTATGTTGAATGTTCAAGTTTTCTCAAGCTTTTTCTTCTCCTCTAGCAAGAGAACATTCTGCAGATAACCTCCACAACGTATCTTTAAGCCTTAGGGACTGATATTGTTTGACTTCATTGAGGATCAAGGTTTTTCTTTAATGACAGGTCTTTGGAACTTCAACTAGAATTTTAAAACTATAAAAATCCAGATGTCTTCTGTATTATTTTCTTGAATTATCGTTCAAAATATCTTACAATTCTCATATTTGTTGTTTTTAGTTATTTTAGACTTATACTAATTTTAGTTCGAATGAATGCGCTGCCATTATACAAGGATAATGATTTCTTTGTAAGGGCCCTGATGAAAGCCCTTGGTTATTGGCTGAAACATCTGTCGGCAAAAGTTGAGTAAATGAAGCAGCACACTACCAAATTGCGTCTGTCCCATAAAACTCATCTCTAAAGACAAGAAAAGGTACAGTGTTGTCTTAAAATACTTGATGCCTAAAGTATCATTTGATTAAAATGCTACCTCAAGAGTACACACACACACACATATGTATATATATATACATATATATATATATATATATATATATATATATATATCTATATATATATATATATATATATATATATATATATATATATATATATATATATATATATATATATACCTCAACGTAGTGGAAGGGTTTATGCATCGCCATGATCAGTGAAGCGGTAGGTCTGCTAATCAAGGCCACCAATACTAGGCTGGTTTGTTATGAGCCCCTAGACTAGAAATGACAGCATTTGATGTTGTTCTTGTTGTTGCATATATACATATATGTATATACACATACATATATATGTATATAAATGTTTGTTTGTGTGTATGCATATATGAATGCATGCATATGTAATTCCATTTAGACATCCAAATATGATGGTCATGAAATAAGAAAAGGATGATATTTAAAAAGTCTATATAAGTATACATATAGATACTTTACATAGCTAGATAGTCAATACAGTAAAAGTTATGCACCCATTTAAAAAAGTCGACTAAAGTTATAATAGTTGAAACTGAAGATAAAAGAAATCGTACCATTCTAGAATAAACAGAAATGCAACACATTCTTGGAAAGTTACTCCATTGCCACTCGCATTACTCTCTATCGTCCTCGAAATCCAGGTGGCAGGAAATCAGAGCACTAGCAAATAATCATTACATAAAAAATTCACAGCCGCTTTTACAAGCTATTGGCTCCCGCCTCCGATATGCGTGATTGTTCGTTTCAATAGAACGACTCTTAGAGTTACAGGATTGGGGTTCCTGTAACCATATTTTCCTTCGTTTTTTTTTTTTTTTTTTTTTTTTTTTTTTTTTTTTTTGTAAGTATTGACTAGGGTTTAAGCTTGACCATGATGATGTGACCATTACCTTGAATGCTGCTGCTTTTTACCCTAGATTACCTTGAAACTTTTCCAATTTCTTGAAATTTAAAGCTAGTGAACTCAAATTACCTTAGAATTGCCTTTAAATTACTTTGAATTCATGCAAATTACATCAAACTAAGGTAATTACTTTAAAAGTTTAAACCCTGATATTAGCGCTCATAGCGTAAGTTGCGCCTTTGTTTTCGGGGATGAAGAAATATCAGTTAAAGGTTTAGTAGAAGCAAGCATAAAACATTGTTAAGATCAACATGGAAATCTGTTTGCCTTCATTAATGGCTTATAGTCTTTTTCCGTTGCTTCAAGACAGACAGATATCGATATTACCACCTTTGGTACATTAATATTTGGAAGTTAAATATGGAATTCTGTTCTCCTTGACCAATGCCTTGTCTTTTTCCGTTGCTTCAAGACAACAAGATATCGATATTAACACATTTGGTACTTTTTTACCATCGGGTGAATATCAAAACAAAACAGTCTCAGAAGAAGTGAAAGGACTGACGGCAATATTTACATTTAATCAATGTCATGAATATTCCATTGAGCAAAGAAAATTCTCTGCTTAAGCTAATGACATCATTTTGTCCCCCCGACGGTTATAAATATAATTTTAGATTAACATGAATCCATAACGTTGAGTCCCACCACTCGGCTTTAGTTCATTATTCAGACGAGGAAGCAAGGAGCCATTCTTGGAGTTGCCTCTGTCGTAAAAGTTGTGATCAGTAAACGTAGAATTTCACATGACATATTCATGGAGGGGTATCGCTGACTTGCTGCTCTTGGGAAAGTAAACTTGCGGTAGTTGAGGCGAAGGAACAAAGAGGCTTTATAGGGCTTCGTGTTGAATGGGGGCCAGACAAAATGGCCGACTTCTTTTACGATTATGTGGAAAATTTGAAGAAGCGATTGTCAATTAGGTTTATAACAGACCATTTTTTTCTGATCAAAATCTAGTGACCATAACATTATGTACTGGATTTTATCTATCTTAATCTTAAAATTGATTAGGTATCGATAAGTCAAATAACTGCTTAGTTAAAATAGGTCAATGTATGTATATGTAAGGTAGACTATCACAACCAGAAAGAAGTCGTAACTAATTAATCTAATGGCTTAAGTAATGAGACCATAAACCTCCAACTAGATTTCCTGGATTAGTTGAAGTCTTTATAAAATATCTATATAGGGAACATTTACATCGTAAAAATTATACTTTACGTTTAAAATTAATATATGATTTCGAAGTGCCGTCCAAAAATCGAAGACCTCACACAGTTAAAAAAAAAAAACCGTAATTATAATCGGAAATTCTCCGTAAAAATATACTGTTATCAGGCGTATTTCAGTAAAATACAGGGGACCGTAATTTTACCCTACTTTGTTATTACATTTTACGGGCTGGTGACCGTAACATTTCTTTACGTCAAATTATCCGTTTTGAAAACGGTAGAAATCCTGGAATAAATGTTGCCTGGCATTTACCGTTTTTTAATGCAAATTTTTAACAGTGCATCTCTCCGGAGAAACTGAATTCCGATCAAATTTCAGGATAAGTTGATGACGATTGTGCATTTAGGTTAAGTTGGGTGTATTTAGGTTAAGTTGGGTGTATTTAGGTTAAGTTGGGTGTATTTAGGTTAAGTTGGGTGTATTTAGGTCAAGTTGGGTGTATTTAGGTCAAGTTCGGTGTATTTAGGTTAAGTTGGGTAAAGTCCTCCTTGAGACTCTAGGACCTAGACTCCTAGAGTAACCCATGTCTCAGGAGATTGGTCTCCTAGAATATCTGGCGCCGCGCTGACTATAATCATTGCCAACCCCTTAAGGAAAAGGTATTGAATCCCCCCCCCCCTGGCAGATACTCGTTTATTTATAGTTTTCGATGCTAAGGTCAAAGGTCACGGGTCAAATGGCTTATTTAGTGACCTGAAATTTGCGTCATTATCAAGAATAACGTAAGAGTATCGAATCAATAATTTTGTCCATTTTTATATTTATTCCCCAATATGAAAATATCTTTCTTATCATTACTAGAATCATTATCATCATCATTGAATCATCCAAATTAGTTCATATACCTTCAAATGATCTGGTCAATAATTACAATCTAACCGGATAATAATAATAATAATAATAATAATAATAATAATAATAATAATAATAATAATAATAATAATGATGATGATGATGATGATGATGATGATGATGATGATGATAATAATAGTAATAAGAAGAAGAAGAAGAAGAAGAAGAAGAAGAAGAAGAAATGCATTATTATTATTATTAATATTATTAATAATAATAATAATAATAATAATAATAATAACAAAGATATGGAATATCTAAGTATTTTAGAGGTTTTATTATTATTAATATTATTATTATTACTATTATTACTATCGTTATTATTATTATTATTATTATTATTATTATTATTATTATTATTATTATTATTATTTTAGACCTACTACTATTTATAACTGTTATTATCATTACAATTTTCATTATTATCAATTTTATGTTATTGATATTATTATAATTTTTAGTTGCTATTATTATTATTATTATTATTATTATTATTATTATTATTATTATTATTATTATTATTATTATAACCACGCAAAGTAAACTCAATACTAATGAAATATCAAAATACGACAAATAGCAAATCTCGTAAAGCAAATTGGAATACTCATAATAAATAGAAATAAAAAGAGAATAGAATATCTGTTTTTCATTTATGTTCGACAAGAAAATATCACTAATGATATTTACACATTTTAAAAGTATTCCCCGACCAAGAATGATTTATGGAAAGAGAGTATTGGAACCGTTACTGTGAATTCTGTTTGCTCATCGTTAATAATGGAAGTTTTTTTAAAGAGATTGGCAAAGAGGGAATTGATTTTCGGCCGTTTGGTGGTTTTAGTTTAGATTAATAATAATAATAATAATAATAATAATAATAATAATAATAATAATAATAATAATAAAACCTCTAAAATACTTAGATATTCCATATCTTTATTATTAATGATAATAACAATAATAATAATAATAATAATAATAATAATAATAGTAATAATAATGATAATAATAATAATAATAATAATAATAATAATAATAATAATAATACGATTCTTCTTCTTCTTCTTCTTCTTCTTCTTCTTCTTCTTCTTCTTCTTCTTCTTCTTCTTCTTCTTCTTCTTCTTCTTATTATTATTATTATTATTATTATTATTTATCGGGTTAGATTGTAATTACTGACCATATCATTTGAAGGTAAATAAGCTAATTTGGATTACTTAATGATGATGATAATGATTCTTGTAATGATAAAAGATATTTAGGTTAACCATGCCGATAGCAACAATAGCATATCAACAACTTATGTCATATTTCGTAATCAATTTTCATAATTGAAATTGATTGTAGAAAAAAAAATTGTTGGAGCCGTGTGCAACTAAATAAAGCGAGAGGAAATTTTTTATCTATTTTCGGGAAGGCTCTCTCTCTCTCTCTCTCTCTCTCTCTCTCTCTCTCTCTCTCTCTCTCTCTCTCTCTCTCTCTCCACAGAGATACATAAATTCATTTAAAAATATCTCTGGAAAAAGGCAGAGAGAGAGAGAGAGAGAGAGAGAGAGAGAGAGAGAGAGAGAGAGAGAGAGAGAGAGTTATTTTTAAATGGAGTCATATCTCTGTGGAAAGATATATATATATATATATATATATATTATAGAGAGAGAGAGAGAGAGAGAGAGAGAGAGAGAGAGAGAGAGAGAGAGAGAGAGAGTTA
This sequence comes from Palaemon carinicauda, assembly GCF_036898095.1. Classification (NCBI taxonomy): domain Eukaryota; kingdom Metazoa; phylum Arthropoda; class Malacostraca; order Decapoda; family Palaemonidae; genus Palaemon; species Palaemon carinicauda. The sequence continues at coordinate 147,560,783 of NC_090727.1, read as the reverse complement.
TTTTTAAATGGAGTCATATCTCTCTGTGGAAAGATATATGTATATATATATGTATATATATATATTATAGAGAGAGAGAGAGAGAGAGAGAGAGAGAGAGAGAGAGAGAGAATATTCAGACCAGAAAGATTAAGGTCAATAGCAAAATCTAACATCCCTGGAAAGACATCATATCACATGCAAACGCATCGACCGCTCCTTTGAAACTTCCCCTCTCCCTCCCCCTCCCCCCCTCCCCCCTTCCCCCCTTCCCCCCTCCCCCCCTCCCCTTCCCCCCCCTTTCGTCTCAGCTCGAAGTGTCTCCTGAATAATGCATCCATTCGCTGTATCATATATCCGCATGATTTCATCGCGGAGTTATAGAGCGAGGTCTCCCGGGAGTCCAGCGTCCACAATGCTAAAAGTTATGAAATGTCACATAAAAGTTCCAGTACGTTTTGGTATTGCTTTGACTGCGATCTTTTTACGTGCGTGGCTCGAATCGATTGGAGGTTTAAGGGGGGAGGGGGGGGTTATGTGTTTTAAAAGGGGGCGGTGCTCCCCCCCGTGGCGACTTTGCTTCGACTCATCTTCAGCGGAGAAAATGGTGGAAGGAAGACGATATGATAGTGGTTGTGTCTCCGGCAGCCATTACGTTGTAGAGGTAGACTCTTGAGGTCGTTTTTCGTGATGGCTGGAGTGCGGATACTGTAGAGTGTGCATGGGATCATTATTATTATTATTATTATTATTATTATTATTATTATTATTATTCACAGTCCTCAGAGACTTGGGGTTTATAGTGTGGTTTCTGTAGGAATCCATCGCATATTTCGCTATATGTACTGTTTCATGTAGCACGCTCTTCTGTATAAGTCCTATTATTATTATTATTATTATTATTATTATTATTATTACTTGCTAAGCTACAACCCTAGTTGGAAAAGCAGGATGCTATAAGCCCAGGGTCCCCAACAGGGAAAATAGCCCAGTGAAGAAAGGAAATAAAAGGAAAAATAAAATATTTTAAAAACAGTAACAACACCAAAATAAATATTTCCTTTATAAACTATAAAAAACTTTAACAAAACAAGAGGAAAAGAAACTAGATAGAACAATGTGCCCGAGTGTACCCTCAAGCAAGAGAACTCCAACCCAAGACAGTGGAAGGCCATGGTACAGAGATTATAGCACTACCCAAAACTAGAGGACAATGGTTTGATTTTGGGGTATCCTTTTCCTAGAAGAGATGCTTACCATAGCTAAAGTCTCTTCTACCATTACTAAGAGGAAAGTAGCCACTGACCAATTACAGTGCGTGCAGTAGTTAACCCCTTGGGTGAAAGAAGAATTGTCTGGTAATTTCAGTATTGTCATATGTATGAGGACAGAGGAGAATCTGTAAAGAATAGGCCTGACTATTCGGTATATGTGTAGGCAAAGAGAAAATAAACCGTAACCAGAGAGAAGGATCCTACTTTCTATAGATTCATTTTCAGTGACTTGGGTATTATTATTATTATTATTATTATTATTATTATTATTATTATTATTATTATTATTATTATTATTATAACCGAGTTTATGATTAAATAACTGCCAATTTTGTCGAAGTCATATCAAATCCTCTGGCTCCTCATCAAACAAATCTCAGAATCTTGTATTTTATCATCATCGTGAATTATATCACTTTTTCTTCAATTCCCGTAGCATCGTCATACTCAACTGTTACAAGAACGTTAGATCTACGCCATTATATACTATGCTAGTTGTCTTATTTGCGTTTCTTTTTATTCAGGTCTACATCATCCTTCCTATTCTACTCCGAGGTGTCTATCGCTAGATCTGTCTAGTTTCTCTTCCTCTTGTTTTGTTAGTTTTTATAGATTATATAGGAGATATTTATTTTAATGTTGTTACTCATCTTAAATTTTTATTTTTCCTTGTTTCCTTTCCTCACTGGGCTATTTTTCCTGTTGGAGCCCTTGGGCTTATAGCATTATGCTTTTCCAACTAGGGTTGTAGCTTAGCAAGTAATAATAATAATAATGATAATAATAATAATAATAATAATAATAATAAAAGTATTTCATCTATTTCATTATTATATGTCAGCTCTATAACTTACTGTGTACTACACTTTAAGGTTTAAAGGCTGCTCATGTATGGCTGTGGCAGGGGACAATGCCCCTAGAGACTGACCATATATACAGTACATATGATCAGCGCTCAAGCCCCCTCTCCAACCAAGTTAGGACCAGGGAGGGCCAGGCAATGGCTGCTGATGACTCGGTAGGTAGACATATAGGCTCTCCAAAACACCAAATCCTTAGCTCAAAAGGATGGTGAGGTTACAGACACTACAAGAAACTATCGAGCATGAGCGGGACTCGCACTCAAGTTCGGCAGACCCGTCAGGCAGGGACGTTTCTGTCTATTGTAAGGTAGAACTATAGGCTCTCAAAAACACCCAATCCTTAACTCAGAAGGATGGTGAGGTTACAGACACTGCAAGAAACTATC
>NC_090727.1:147550781-147553281 GCF_036898095.1 Palaemon carinicauda | reverse complement strand
GGTTAAGTTAGGTTGGGTTAGATTGGGTTACGTTAAGTTAGGTTATTCCGAAATGCAATAGAGATAGTGACAGGACACATCTGGGTCTCAAGAAGGATACCTGGTATGGAAGGACTCTAGAGTATGAAAATTGTAAATTGGGAGATTTAATGGAACTTTGTAATTAAAACAGGATGATAAATGTAAGCCAATCACAGGGATGTAACCCGATCCCAAAAATGAAGACCGATTTATTTTTAATTGAATTATAAAAATTATATAATTATAAATTATAAAAGAACGTAAAAGCGTGAACTTCATTGTGAAAAAAAAAATATCCTGATATGCAACAACTTCTGAAAGGATGAAGAATAATTATAAATCATTCCTGAAACTGAAGTAATTTTGGAAGACAATGGAAAAGATGAATTATTTGAATGATTAAGAAATTCAACACAACACGGCAAATTAACAACAATAAATGAACAATGGAGTAACTGTACATTTCACTGAGGTTTGTCAAAGAAGCCAAATTTAATATATTAACAATATTGCGCATATTTTCTACTTGAAGAAATGAAGACAGCTTTATAGTTATCTAGAAACTAAGAAAACTGTAAAAACTAATAGCAATTTGATTTTAAGAATCCTTTCAATATTCAAAATTAATTAGGCTGAGGCCCAAATGAGATTTGAATATTTGAATCGAATTTAGAACTAACAGAACGTTATAAGAGAAACAATACTGACGAATGAGAACAATTTTGAAATTAATAACTCTCGGCGCCTGTAGAACTAAGGCCTACAAGCCCATACACTTTCAGAAATCAGAGTAGAGTTACTGGTATCTAAAAAAAGGAAAAATAGAGGGAGGAAAAGAAAAGAGAAGTCTTGTATAAGAAAAGAAAAGAGACTGCTTGGTATCCCTAAAGCAAGCCGAACTTCCTCCACTTTGGTATCTTTATGTTGATCCCTTGTTCAGAAGTTCACACCAGGCATTTTCGGTAAGCGTCTTTGCACCTTATTCATCTTAATTTCTTTTCTTTCAATATTCTTACTATTTGTACATACTGTAGGCCTACTCTTTCCTCAACATTGCAAGTGATCCAGTTGTTATCATTATTCTGATCCAAGCTGCAGCTCTAGATAGAAAACTCAGATGCTACAAGCCAGAGTCAATACAGATATTGACTCTGCTGAAAGCCTTAGGGTGACGATAAGGAAAACTGATCAGTACGGAGAAGCAAATTGAGATGTATACGATAAAATGCAAGAGTATACCATAGAATATAAAAGAGAAAGAAATAAAAAGATACGAATTCGGAGGAACAAAGGATAAAACGAATAAGGTAATTACAAGATGAATTATAAAACTAGACTTAGTCGACTTTCTCCAGATTGCATATTCGCTCCCAGCTGAACTTCGAACTTCCCAACCACGAACAACTTTCATGCAGTTTGAGATAGTTGTCATTCGGGCTTTGTTTTTGTTATAAATCGTTGCTATTTTACACCACACCGCTGAAATATTTTGTAATTCAGCAATTTATTTTTTATTTTATTGCAAGGTTACCCTTGTCCTTACCGGTAGTGGAAAAAAGATCATGAATGGAAACTTAAGATCAGATGAACGGCATTATTTTGCCACCTTCCTTTCGTTTATTATTATTATTATTATTATTATTATTATTATTATTATTATTGATTGCTAAGTTACAACCCTAGCTGGAAAAGCAGGATGTTATAAGCCCAGGTGCCCCAACTAAGTTACAACCCTAGCTGGAAAAGCAGGATGTTATAAGCCCAGGTGCCCCAACAGGGAAAATAGCCCAGTAAGGAAAGGAAGGAAGGAAAAATAAAATATTTTAAGAAGACTAACATTAAAATAAATATTTCCTCTATAAACTATGAAAACTTTAACAAATCAAGAGGAAGAGAAATAAGATAGAATCCCATCGATGAGAGCGCTCAGTATATGGATGAGTGATCACCAATGAATACCAAACGCCGCTGGCATATAACCTCCCGTGGGCATTACCGAAGGTCACCATAGACTTTAGGAGTCTCAAATCATTGGGTCAAAATAGGTCTCGGCAATTGGACAGAGTGCATAAGAGCCACATTTTAATAATTATTACTTGCCAAGCTACAACCCTAGTTGGAAAAGCCAGATGCCATAAGCCCAAGGGCTCCAACAGGAAAAAATAGCCCAGCGAGGAAAGGAAATAAGGAAAAACTACAAGATAAGTGTAAGAAAAATTATAACAAGCAAGCACATTAATTATCACAATCTATTCAACAGAAAGACTCCTTCGTCCAGGACCAGTCCACCTGTGACGTCATTGAAGAGTAATACGCAGGTGCGCGCTTGCGCCCATTTGTGAGGTAATCAAAACGTTTAATGAGACTATCGACCGAGGCCACAGGTTGCAAATCCTTGTAATGTATTGATTGCATTGCAATGTTATGGCGTTATTGATTCATGGGAGTGAACTTAATGGATAGTCTTTTTTGCCAGATT
>NC_090727.1:147538281-147545781 GCF_036898095.1 Palaemon carinicauda | reverse complement strand
CCGTTTCTGTTAATTATGCTGGGAAAAATTGATACGCGGTAACATGAAGATAACTGACTTTCTCTCGACAGACCGGTTTATTTACTCTTAGGGGAAACAAACAGACGAGTAGAGGCCTTCAGACGTTCTGGCCCTATTTTCATACTCGTTTTAATCTATTTACATCCTCACAGGAATCCTGAAGTCAGTTGCAAATATCAGCAATAATCATGAAGACCATTCTTCCGAAAAATAAGCAGCTTATTTCTCTAGACTTATTTCAGGTTTCTTGACCACCTGTCTTTGTTCTGTCCGACCAAAGCACAAATCACAGCGAAGCATACCTCTAGTCTCAGTCACCCAACCTCTTTTCTTAATCTCGTTTGAAATTTGGTAACTCATGGCAATAAGCTAATAGTATCTTGATAATTGATACACTAACTATGCATAATTAGCTAATTTTTTCATTATTACTCTCAATGTCCAATTAAACAATTGAACACATAAAGAACGAAGCAAAGAGAAGGGGATACAAAAAAAATTGAATTTACATACATACATACATACATATACCAAGGCACTTCCCCCAATTTTGGGGGGTAGCCGACATCAACAAAGAAACAAAAACAAAAAGGGGACCTCTACTCTCTACGTTCCTCCCAGCCTAACAAGGCTGGATAAATGATTAAACGAATAAAAGGTTAACAAGGAAAATGTAAAATAACATAATGAATAACTCAGACAATTCTTTTGTATAACTGGAGCCCAGAAACCTACTTTTATGAAGAGATATAAAAGATATTCTTTTGTGATTTAATTCTTCTTTGTGAACTACGATAAGCTAAGAAGTGTAAGTTGCTAGGGAAAAACAAATACGTTATTTTGAATCTTGCATTTATATGAAGAGTATACTTTATATATATATATATATATATATATATATATATATATATATATATATATATATATATATATATATGTATGCAAGTATGTATGTATGTTTGTATGTATGTATATAATGCGCATGTATCCTTTATAATACTGAGAATATAATTTGGAGAAAAAAAAATCTGCCGCCACATAAAAATGAAATATATTGCACACCGACAGCATAAGCCTTTCACGAATTAGTTGATATCCATTATTTGTTGTTCGCTACATCAATCATTAAAACAAACACATTCAATTTCATGAAAAGTCTGTTGTTTCCTTATATCATTATTTTGATTTATCAATTTTTCCGTAAATTGTTGAAACGAGAATATAACTTCTACGGTAAAAGTGCGTAATATCCATCGTGACCCCCCCCCCCCCAGGAGGTTATGTTTTTATGGGTTGTGGTGGCCTGGAGGTAGCGTCCTTACCTGGTGATTGCCAGACTGGGGTTCGAGTCCCGCTCTGACTCCTTAGTTCCTTTGGTTGCAGCAACCTCACCATCCTTGTGAGCTAAGGATGGGGGTTTGAGGGAACCTATAGGTCTATCTGCTGAGTCTTCAGCAGCCACTGCCAGGCCCTCCTTGGTCCTAGCCTGGGTGGAGAGGAGGCTTGGGCGCTAATCATATGTAATAAGGTCAGTCTCTAAGGCATTGTCCTGCTTGATAGGGTAATGCCTCTTTCCCTTGCCTTTGCCGTTCATGAGCGGCCTTTAAAGCCTTTAAACCTCTTTTCGTTTTTTTAATTGTTACTAGCCTATCTGAAAGAGTTTCGGGTGAATTTTGATGAAAATTTCAGAATATATCAGAAATAGGTTAACTTAGAAGTTATTAGATTTTGGCTGTGACCCGTATTACCCTCCGTATCCAGGATTTTTATCAAACAATATATTCATTCACGGTTGACATTGTAAACGGGGAGAGGTTGAACCGCAGACTTCAGAGAAATGTTGACAATCTTCATTGGCGGAGGTCTGAAATATCTGAATGCTCTTTTTATTTCACTTCATAATTTGTTTAGTTTTTCTCTTTATTAGTTTTAATTTGCAGTTTCTTTATAAGAAATAAAAATGTAAAACTTCACGCTGTCAATTTTGACGATTTCTACGTCCAACAATCGGTGATTCAATACCGACCTCATTGAACAAGGATATCGAAAGATGCCGATAAATGCTCGAAAACAAAGCCTTGTGACACACCGCCTTAGAAGTGTGAACGCGAAAGATACGCGTTTTCTTGTCTCTCGAAGAGGCAGTCATGTTACGACAGTTGTCGTAATTGCTGTCGCTGTCCTGCTAAGTGTAGTATTTTTTTTTTTTTTTTTTCAATACAACCCAGGGACTTCTTACCCATCTCAGTAGGAAGAAAATGGGAGATATTGAGTCTTGCGACGAAGACAAGGAAAGGAATTTTTAATAGCCTAAAACTTAGGATATTTCTAACGTTGCCATTAAGTAATTTAATTGCGTGTTTATTATTATTATTATTATTATTATTATTATTATTATTATTATTATTATTATGCAGCCAGTTAAAAAAAGCTACCATTATTATTATTATTATTATTATTATTATTATTATTATTATTATTATTATTATTATTATGCTGCCACTTAATGGAAACTACCAAGCTTCCGCTAAATAGGTCATATATGAATAAAATGTAGTAAAAACTATAAGAAAAAGAGAAATTGAAATAAAAATAGTATAAGTGTGACATAAGAAATATTTGTGAAATTTTTTTTTTTTTTTGTTACATTTTAATGGAATTGATACATTTCAATTATCCTTATATTCAATTGCTTCTTTAGTTGTTCAATGAATAGGAGTTTTTAAAATTAATTTTTTTTCTAATAGTTTTCAGACATTTATAGATTTGTTTCATAAATAAGAAGACTCCGGTACTCACCCATTTCTTTTGTATTCGTAGAATGTTCTTAGGAGGGAAAATAGTTGATTTTTCACAGACTTCAATGTCTTTCAGAGTTCTGTTTACATAAACACATTGTTTTATTTTATGATTTATTGATTTTATTTATGTCCTAATGTCTGTCCTTATTACGATTGTTTACCTTTTACGTCCATTTTTTTTCCACTAAAGGATGAAACGAAGGAATATTGTCAGTTCCTTCTATGATTTTTTACGTAGAAGTTTTTATTCGAACTGAAATATCAAAAACACAGATTTTGTGAATGATAACAACATAGGAAACTATCTTATTTTCATTTTTTATCAAGTTTTAGCTTCGGTTGTTATTCCGTCACCGTAAGATAAAAATGGAGCTCGAAAATTGTTCTGATTGTTTGATTGTGGTTTGGTAGTTAGGTTTATTCCTTAAAATTTTCACTAATGGAACAGACCTAATTTTTACAGCTTTTTTTATAATGATAGAGATGGATGATCCCCTTTGAACCAAGTTCGAAAAAATTAATTTCTAATTTATTGGAATTTTAGAAAATTTACGTTATTATGAATAAGTGTATTTTTATATATATATATATATATATATATATATATATATATATATATATATATATATATATATATATGTATTTATATATACAGTATATATATATCTGCAAATATATATATATATATATATATATATATATATATATATATATATATATATATATATATATATATATATATATATCACTAATTTGTCCGATAGTCTTTTGGAAATTTTCTAAAATTCTTGCCAAATTGTTTATCACACGTAACTTATTAGTAAAAGTAGAACTTCAATTAGTTATTAATCACAATTATCAAAATCACTTTCGTTATCATCCACAAAACAAATCTCATAGTTTTTACAATTTTCTTTAGTCACCGTCAAGAATTTCTTTCTCACTCACTGTCTTTTTTAAAAAGTTCAAAATCTTCTTCTTCACAACTTCCGAACTGACTTCCGGACCAGGTGGGCCGTTGTTGACGTTTGAGGGGGTCACTATTCCGAGGGGTGGCCGTTGCTAAGATTGCATGTCACGAGGAATCCCCCTCAAAGTCCGCCATTGCTCGTGATGTCACAGGTGGGTGCCACAACAGAAGTCCAGTCACGCACGAATGTTTCATAATGTTTCGACTCTTTTCAAAATGTGAAAGTGAGTCGTATTTACATGGTAGAACACTAATTAATACTTATTATTATTGTCTATTGTGTTTAATTTCATACAAAATTATATATATTAACAATACAGTAGGGATATTGAAAGATTTATAACGGTATATCGATTCACTGAATGAAATTAAAAGGGATAAGTGGAACACCCCCAGATGGCAATATTGATGGCACTGATCCCTGATTGGCGGAGGGACGTCAAGAAGCACACGAGTGGGCAGTCATTGTCACGCGATATCGACTCGCAAAATTTACTCGGAATCCAATTCTTTTTCTTTTGTATTTTGATTTGTACCGGTAAATAATATATTAAAATTTATGGGTCCTTTTGGATGTGAATAGAAATCGAAGAGATTTATAATGTCTTTGCAGTTCAAGAAAGAAATAGTCACTAGACTTTTACATTATATTGTGAAATCGATGGACGTGTGAGGTCAGTATATATATATATATATATATATATATATATATATATATATATATATATATATATATATATATATATATATATATACGCACACGCGCGCGCACACACACACACACACACACATATATATATATATATATTTGTATATATATATACACATATATATACACATACATATACATACATATATACACATATACGTATATATATATATATATATATATATATATATATACCTATATATATGTATATATGTATATATGTATATATAAATTATATATATATATATATATATATATATGTGTGTATATTTACATACATACATATATAGATGTATATATATACATATATAAATACATATATGTATATATATATGTATATATATATATATATATATATATATATATATATATATATATATTTATTTATGTGTGTATATATTTACATACATACATATATAGATGTATATATATATACATATATGAATATATATATGTATATATATATATATATATATATGTGTGTGTGTGTATATATACATACGTACATATGTATGTATATATATTGATAGATAGATAGATAGATAGATAGATTGCTGCTACCGTTGGTCACTTAATTCCTGTTGCAAAATTGTTGGCACTTGATTTTCCATGCACGTCTGCTATTCCAATGCCCATGATTTTAATTTAAGAGATATTAGAATAACCTTTTTTATTTGACAAAAATTCAATAATTTCACCTATAAATCTATATTAAGGGATAAGTAGCTTTAGTCTATGTAACCCTACTACGTTGACAGTAGGCCTACGCTCATTGTCGTCAGCACCAGACCGCTATAGTATGTTGCATGATTCAATAATGATTATTACTATTATTACTTGCTAAGCTACACTCCTTGTTGGAAAAGCGGGATGCTATTAATTCAGGGGCCTCAACAGGGAAAATAGCCCGGTGAGGAAAGGAAATCAGGAATACTTGGGCATTATTACTCGTGAATTTACTAATAAATTAATTACCTCATTCTACTTCCAACCTCTGGTATTCTCTTCCATTTTCCCCGTTTTCTGACGCATATAACCTTCCAACATTTCAGAGGCGAGATTATTGCCTTCTTCTTCTTCTTCTTCTTCTTCTTATTCTTCTTCTTCTTCTTCTAATTGTTGTTGTTGTTGTTGTTCTTCTTCTTGTTGTTGTGTTGATTGCCCAGACCTTTTTCTCGGATGGAGGCTTTTTGACAAAATGCTCATGTCCTGAACTCTGACCTACACCTTACAATTTACGATAATCCAGTTCTTTTCATGTTTATTTCGTCCTTTATTCTTGTTTTGTCGAGTCTGCGCTACAAAAATAGGCATTAAGTTCCTCCTGTTGCGTCGGCCTCCGCCATTTTGTCCTCTAAGGTTTACCAATCAACATAATGAATTGTAGGGTTGGCATTTATCCCATGAATTCAGTCTTAAGAATCTGTTTAAGAATTCCGAAAAGTTGCATTCCTAAAATAGTGGAATATTTTTAGGAACTGGAATTATACGAAACGGAATTCCAGGAATTTTGAAAGTTTGCCGGGATATTTCGTAATCTGAGAAGGGAAATTCCTTTAAACTTATTAGAAAAATTATGGAATTCTTAAAATCTTTGAATGTGGATTCCCCGAAATGTGGAAAGATTGTAGAGAAATAGGGAAATGTGAGAAGATGAATTCCATGAAACACTGAAAATTATAGGGAATTCTTAAATCAGTGAAGAAAAATTCCTTAAAATGTTGAAGATTTTTGAGGAATTTTTGAAAAGAATGAAGGGAATTCTGGAAGTCTGAGAAGACAAATTTCTTAAAACGATGAATATTTTTAAGAAATGCTCAAAATCTACGTAGATAAATTTAATGAAATTTAAGAGATTTTAGGGAATTCTGGAAATCCGAGATGATGAATTCATTACAATGTTGTAAAACTAGTGAATTCTTGAACATTTTTAAGATGAAATCCCCTAAATATTCAAATATTCTGGGCAATTCTGGTTGGGAGAACAGAATGCTACAATCCCAAGGCCACCAACAAGGAAAGCTGCCCAGTGAGGAAAGGAAGTTAGGAAATGGAAGATAAAGTCTATATAAGTAATGATTAAAGGCTATAGAGAATTCAGAAAAGACTTTACAAAATTACGACAATAGTTTTTTTAAAAATTGTGATGTGCTCATCTACGAGTTCCGGTTAACATGAACAACTAATAATATCAGAGATAAATTAATACTGAACTACTCTCCGTTAAGAAAGATGACGTTTTCAATACAATTTGCATTTGAAATTGCCAGGTAGTTGGTTGGCCAGGGTACCAGCCACCCGTTGAGATATTACCACTAGAGAGTTACTGGGTCCTTCGACTGGCTAGACAGTACTACTTTGGATCCCTCTCTCTCTCTGGCTGGTTACGGCTCATTTTTCCTTTACCTACACATACACCGAATAGGCTGGCTTATTCTTTCCTCATTCTCCTCTGTCCTCATACACCTGACAACACAGATTACCTACACAATTCTTCTTCGCTCTAAGGGTTAACTACTGCACCGTAATTGTTCAGTGGCTACTTTCCTCTTGTTATGTGTAGAAGAGCTGTTCTCTAGTCTTGGGTAGTACCATATCCTCTATGCCATGGTCTTCACTGTCTTGGGGCAGAGTTCTCTTGCTTGTGGGTACACTCGGGCATACCATTCTACCTGTTTCCTTATTTCTTTTCCTTAGTGTAATACTTTCCCTTTTGAAGTCCTTGGGCTTAAAGAATCCTGCTTTGCCAACTAGAGTTGTTGCTTAGATGATTATAATAATAATAATAATAATAATAATAATAATAATAATAATAATAATAATAATAATGATGATGATGATGATGATGATGATGATGATACGCGTGAAGGCAATTAGTATCCAAAAAATTGCGAAACGAAGTTTACCATGGTTGAATACCTTCGTCTCTGTGTTATCAAGCACGAAACTCTTCACCAAGGACTCTGTTTTCGGCACTCTCATGTGGTTTTCGAATACCT
>NC_090727.1:147508281-147533281 GCF_036898095.1 Palaemon carinicauda | reverse complement strand
TTGTTTTGGGTTTCCTTCATCTTATTTTCTTTTTTTCTGTGCCAAGTTCCTGTACCAAGCTAAGAAAGAAATTTTTTTTTCATTGTCTTCTGACAGTGATTTAACGCCCCTTATTTAATGGATACTTATTTTTGCTTGCGAAACCACGCGAAAATAAATCGCCGAGACATCGATCAAGAAATTACAGCAATTAATCTCAATTGCTCGTCGTCGATAGAGAGGCACTCGAGGGACTTTCTCAAAAAGGGACCTTTTCTTATACTCCAGTGCGATTTATTCTTGTGATCAAAACGAGTATTCTCATTTTGTTTGTTTTAAGGTTTAGAAGTTTAAAGGCCACTCATGAATGGCAGAGACAAGGGACAGTAACATTGCCCTAGCTAGCAGGACAATGCCCTAGAGACTGACTATAAATATCTATATCTATATATATATACATACATACATACATACATACATACAGACACACACATATGTTCAGCGCCCAAGCTCCCTCTCCCCCCAAGCTAGGTCCAGGGAAGACTAGGTAATGGCTTCTGGTGATTCAGCAGGTAGACCTATAGGCTCCCCCAAAACCCCCATCCTTAGCTCACAAGAACTCACAAGAATGATGAGGTTGCAGCGACCAAAGAACTAACGAGTTTGAGCGCGACTCGAACCCCAGTCTGGCGATCACCAGGCAAGGACGTTGGTAACAGACCACCACAAACCTATATTACTTATTGTGTCTAGGGCCAAGCTCTGGCCCATTGCAGATCACACAAGACTCCCTGTGTCTGTTGCAAGTTTCCAAGGCGAGGTTGCTTGCCCAGAGACCATTCTTTTTCTGGTGGTTACCCACTCGAGTGCTGACCAGAGAGCATCGGTGTGCAGAATGTGTTTCCTCTTTGCTGTTAAAGATGATATGAATATTGATGTTCATTAGAGGGGAAAATATAAATCGTAAGTATTTAAAGCCAGTAGCAGCTTTCCATGGTTGTCCGTAGGCTATAATCCTTCTATAAGTTACCATTCACTTTTCCATATTGACTGTGAAATTATCATCTTGGACAAAGATCATATATTAACTCTATTATTCAACATTTCAGATTTGAATGATTCAATCTTTATGGTATTTGAACTTGGCAACACTCTCTCTCTCTCTCTCTCTCTCTCTCTCTCTCTCTCTCTCTCTCTCTCTCTCTCTCTCTCTCTCGCATTATATGTCATTTCCAAATCCATATAAAGAAGGCTTGTTTTTTTCGTTCGTTTATCAAATATGGCGTCTCAACTAGCACGGCCATTTCCACCATCAAAGAAATCTGAGTGTTTAGATAAAGCCCTTTAGCCACTCCCTACTCGATCATTGCTTAAACATGCAACAAACCACAATAATCTGGTTCAAGCAAAAAAGGAGCGTTACTGTAGGGCGTAAACACCAACAGATTTAAAAAAAAAAAAAAAAAAAAAAAAAAAAAAAAAAAAAAAAAAAAAAAAAAAAAAAAAAAAAAAAACACACCTTTTGTAAGGGATCACACGCTCACGATATTCCAAGTCTTATAGGTCATTCTAAGTCAAGAATTTCGAGACATGAAAGGAGTCTTAGAATCGCTCTTAACGATCAAAAGGCCTTTATATTGGGGGGAGGGGGCCGTGGGAAGGGCCGTGGGGGGGGGGGGTTGGAGGAAGGGGCGTTGGAGGGGGGGGGGGGGCGTTGGGGAGGGAAGGAGGAGCTTTTCTTCGATACGTCACGTGCAAGAGATCCATTTTTGCCTGGCTCCTATGAATATTTGATGACAGCGGTAAGTGTCGGTCGGGGTTACACGACAATGGGTCATCATGAGCATTATGGCTTGTAAAGAACGTGAAGCCTTGGGGCCACTGCCACTTCATAATTAAGAATCGAAGAGTAATGGGTTCATACGAGAGAGAGAGAGAGAGAGAGAGAGAGAGAGAGAGAGAGAGAGATTCCTTATATTTGGTTTCATTTTGACAGGAAAAGTTATATAATGTTATGCAGTCATTTTGCTATCTAGATAATAGCAAAAAAAAAAAAAAAAAAAAAAAACTAGGAGACCGAGAAAAGACTTGTATTCCTTACATGGAAGCACCAGTGTCGAAATTAAAATCTACTTAAAAATCAAGGTAATGCATTAATGCATTGGGAGTATGTCTGCTAAGGTGATATTTGCATTAACCGTTCTTACTTATTAGTAATTCACATTAATAACTGTGGTTTCTAATGGATAAAAAAAGGTGCTGGTATGACAAAGCAAAGATCTTTCCCCATTTTACCTTTTGAATTTCTAGTGCAACATTTGGGTTTAACCAAAAGGGAATGTCCAATGCTAATTATCTTCCTACAGATGGTAAAGACATCAAGCATTGGTTTAAAGGCCACTCATGAATGGCAAAGGCAAGGGACAGTGACATTGCCCTAGCAAGCAGGATAATGCCCCAGAGTATGACCATATATATATACATATGATCATCGCCCAAGACCCCTCTCCACCCAAGATAAGACCAAAGATGGCCAGGCAATGGCTGCTGATGACTCAGCAGATAAACTTATAGGCTCTCCCAAACCCCCATCTTTAGCTCACAAGAATGGTGAGGTTGCAGCAAACAAAGGAACTAACGATTTTGAGCGGGACTCTAGGAAAAAGTATTCTAGGAAGTAGGGTAATAAATTATTTGGCTATCTATCTCTCTATCTATCTATCTTTCTTTGGAGATAGATATGTAAGTTAGATGGCCAAATAGATTATTACTCGAGTTCTTGGAAGACTTTTAACCAGCATCACTGCCGCGGACTGTACCATTCACAGGAAGCTAATACGTAATGGAGATTCCTTTTTGTTTAAACCCCAATGTTGCACTAGAAATTGAACAGGTAAAATCGGGGATCGATGTGTATTGCGGTCTTAGAGGAAAAATAGTTACAATGCATTATATAAAGCATCCTCTGTGATGTACTAGTAGTATTGAATTTATACCGAAATCATTCGAAAAACTATGTATGAATGGTTGGGCCAACCCGCGAAAGAGCAAGCGTCTGACTACATATATAAATATATGTCACTTCTGTCACGCTCAAGGGGGAGAGGGAGTATTCATGCCCCGGTGAAAGGGGGTACCCCGAGAGATATAATTGGAAGTCACACTCTCGCACAAAATCCTGAACCAGCGGTTGTAGTTAGGAAAGGGAGGGTGGGGGGGGGGGGGGTTAGGAAGGGTTGAATCTGTGTAAGTACGTGTGTTTGTATATCAATCTTGGCTATTTAAACGACATTTTGATGGCTTGTATACACTACTTACGTAAGATTCAGCTGACCAGAAATTGAAAATGGAGACTTTATGAGGGCCTTGCTATATCTAAGACTTATTTAAGTGTGGTCATGTTTATTCATTTTCATGTTGGAAAAGTGTAATTTCTCCCGCAATTGTCAATCCCAAAAACTGAGATGAAACGAGTCGGCCTCCTCGATTCCGTGGTTAACGAAAGCCTTTGTCTTTTAATGGTTTAGAGGCCGCTCATGAATGGCATAGGCAAGGGACAGTGGACATTGTCCTAGCAAGCAGGACAATGCCCTAGAGACTAACCATATATATATATATATATATATATATATATATATAGTTATATATATATAGTTATATATATATGTATATATATATAGTTATATATATATATATATATATATAGTTATATATATATATATATATATATATATATATATATATATATATATATATATATATATATATATATATATATATATATATATATATATATATATATATATATATATATATATATATATATATATATACTGTATATATATAATCAGTGCCCAAGCCCCTCTCCCACAAAGGTTGGACCAGGGAGGGCCAGGCAATGGCTGCTGATGGTTCAGCAGGTAAACCAATAGGCTCCCCCAAAATTCCCATGCTTAGCTCACAAGGATGGTGAGGTTGCAGACACTACAAGAAACTATCGAGTTTCAACCGGACTGGAACCCCAGTCTAGCGAGTGCCAGGCAGGGTCGCATATAATAGACCATCACAAACCTTTGTATAGATTTAATTAATGATTAGCGAAATTAGTTTTGATAAAAGGGTTTATTGACTATTTTAGCAGAGACGATTTAAAAGTACTTCGATTAAGTCGATCAGAATGCAGTTGCTTATTGCTTCCTATCTTCCTTCTTGCTGCAAAACTAGTTTTAAATTTAAAATCCACCATAAATGGCCTCCTCGGTTCCAGCGCCAAGCCATATAGCCCAAATTTAATGCGTCTGTCTATTATCTATCTTTGATGATTGTATGAAAAAGCTTGGCCCTCGGAAATTGCTGATTACAAAGCTAACGAAATGCATTATTAGTTAATTAGTGTATGTGACCCATAAATATTTAGAAAGATGTGCACACACGCACGCGCATCCCCCTCTCACCAGGGTATGCCTACTCCATCTCTCCCCTTATGGGGACGGGGAGAGTTGAGCGTGAGATATATATATATATATATATATATATATATATATATATATATATATATATAAATTTATATATGTGTGAGAGAGAGAGAGAGAGAGAGAGAGAGAGAGAGAGAGAGAGAGAGAGAGAGAGAGAGAGAGATACTTGCTCTTTATTACATGTGTGAGATCGAATTTGGCTGATATTTATAAAATGCCTCATTTTAATTGACTAATGATAATTATAAAGTATAAAAAGATACTTTAAAGATAAATTTCCATAGAATATTAATTTCTTATTAAATATTAGATAATATAATAAACAAAAATAAATGGTAATGAAGTTATGAAAATTTGATAAAAATTAGCTTCAGGTAGCTTATAAAATTACTTTTACATTCGGATGATATAGTTCATAAGACGAAAGACAACTCTCAGTGCAAGCCATTGTCGCTTGTAACAGTTCGCCAAGGTTAGTTACTAGTTATTTTTCACCAATACTAATGTCTCATTTTTTTTTTTTTTTTTTTTTTTTTTTCGGTATTGTGTGCAGATTGATTGCTTGATCGAGTTCAGATTATCTGGCATCACAACCACTTAAAGATACGGTCACCTAGTTTTTGCGATGATTAATCAGATTCAATCTAAGGCATTTGATATATAATAGTTAATTATTCATAATTAATGCATTTCATGTAATAGAATCATTAGTATTCAATATTTTTTTAAGAAGATTTATAAATCATATATCTTCCCATAGTTAAAAATTCCCCCTTTGTTAGGTTATTAAGATATAATTAATTTTTCGTGGCGGTAAATCGTTTTTCGCTACATTTTAATTTATAATTACCCATAAAGCATTTAGCAAACACCGAGAAAATCTGGAAGAATAATTGATCAGTGCCTACAGTACTCGAAGCAAATTACCTAACATTTTATAAATGAAAAAACTATGAATTTTTATTATGACATATATGAAAACACTACCGTGTATCGGAAGAATCGAAAAGCCACTTGTCAAATTTGACAGACAATCGCTCTCACAGGCGAACGATACAACCCCACGCTGTGATTATTCAATCTCCTGAGATTTGTTACTTCAGCGGCGTTTTACGGGATAATAGCGTAATTCTTTAATAACGACAGGGTCGTATTTCATAACGCTCTTAATTCTCATCTGTGGATATTTGCATATTCCCGTTTGCAGCGTCACGGTTTAAGTGGGAATTGGCGAGCGCTGTTCCAAGGGAATTCTTGCACATGTTCCTGGATGGGGTTCCAGTTTAAAGGCCGCTCATGAATGGCAGAGTCAAGGGACAGTGACATTGCCCTATCAAGCAGGACAATTCCCTAGAGACACCATATATACATACGAGTATGATAAGCTCCCAAGACTCCTCTCCACCCAAGCTAGGACCAAGGAGGGCCAGACTGCTAATGACTCAGCAGATAGAGACTGCAGGGACGTAAAGAACTAACGAGTTTAAAAAAAGCAAATCAGACAATGGCTAAGTTAGGTAAAATTTGGAAATCAAATCGCCTGAAATTACATATAAAAATCAGGCTATATGTCAGTTTAGTGAGATCGGTGTTACTTAATGGACATGAGTCGTGGTATGACAATGAAACAATATCCAACAGATTTTGTAGATTTGAGAATAAAGCCGTCAGTAGAATATTGGGAGTTGAATAGCAGGACAGAATTAGAAATGAAACTATAAGAGATATTACCCGAGTGTCTTATATGGATGAGATCATGGTGAGGGGTAGATAGAGATGGTTTGGGTATGCTCTTCGGACTTCCCAAAGAGAGATTAGTTCACCAATCTTTCACTTGGGCTCCACAAGGTACTAGAAGAGCTGGAATACCCAGGCCTTCATGGCTGGATGGTATGAAGCGTGACGTAGGAAATGATGAATGTAGAAGTATTGATTTAAAAGTTCAAGATAGAGACGACTGTTGAAATATAACTGAGGCCCTTTGAGTCAATAAGCGTGGGAGGAGATGATGATAATGATACTTTGAGCATTAAATGGTCACTGGGGTATCATTATAATTTCACCTGAAGTAGGAGACCATTGGTAGGTCTACTCGTTTATGTGTGTGCGTGTTTCCTCCTGGTTTTTCTGAGAGGCGTTTAAGAACAGATGATATCTGTAATGTTAAATAAAAAAAGAAGGAAAAATAAAATGCTGAGGTTACAGATAATTTTAGAAGCTGTGGCCCAATGAGAAATTCGATAACATATTACCTTACCTACATGATTTAAAGCGGACAACTGATTTTTTTAGTTTGTAGATGTATAAGAAAAGATAAGATCTGGAATGAATTGATCAGGGGGACAGTTAAAGTATTAGAGGTTTCAAAGTTATCTCTGGAAAGAAGAGTGAAATGGTTTGGTCATGTCGCGAGAAGAGAAGATGAACTCTTTTGCAAGAGTGTTATGAACATGGTGGAGGGCAGAAGAAGGATGGGAAAGCCAAAGTTCAGGTTGATAGACAAATTGTTACATGACATGAAGGAAAAGGGACTATGAGAACAAGGTGTACAGGACAGAGGAGGATGGAGAAGGCTGACAAGAAACAGCGACCACATATACAAATGGGGAAAGTTGAAGAAGAAGAAGGAGAAGAAGATATATAAGCTAGAAGAGACCTAATAACAGTCCATCACTTGAACGAATGATCAATGTTTAATGAAAGGTTACCAATATCAATCAAGAGACACAGCTATCCAAAGCGTCAATTCAAATAGTATCGTTCAATCCGAAAATGCTTTTTATCAAGGCGTTCCAAAAGACGGACTTGAAGAATTCTTGCTTGAATGAAAAAAAAAAAAAAATACAATATTTTTACGATCAGCATTCAAAGAAACGTCATAATTGTATCCAGACTTCAATACCCGTGACTAAGGACAAAAGAATAAATATAACCTTCTTTTCTTCGGAGACATGAAATATTGCAACCCGGGTGTAAAGGCCAATCTCAACTGACAAAAGACGGTCTGGATATCGCATTGTCCGTAAACTACCCTGGCTAAGGCGGTCACCTGCCACGCAAGTATACAATATTGAGGTCGCTGTAAAAAAGGTTTGGCCTTTGACAAGCGAGGGGGGTATTCATTCAACACCAGAACAGATAGTTTTCATTGGTCTTCGACCGCTGAGCGATGTGCGCAAATCGATCTGCTTTTGTTTGCTGATGGAATATATTTAAGGAGAGGTTTAGTGACATGGCGAATGTGCTGCCATCACACGGCTCCTCTTGGGACCTCGTGGCATTTATTTGTATTGTTGTTCTTAATTGCACACTGTCCATTCTTATTAAGGAACGCCTCCACCGCATTCGGTCGTGGTCTTCATGAATTCTTATTCTTTATAAGCAAAATTCCTTATTCATACATACCGGAAGCAAATGTGCTGATACATGATTATATTAATATTTCAAATATTAATCTATTTTTTTCGTCTTGTCGTTGATAGAAAAATCAAATATATTCATCTTGGTGTATTATTATTATTATTATTATTAGTTAAGATATGACCCTAGTTGGAAAAGCAGGGTGCTATAAGCTCAAAGGCTGCAATAGGGAAAAATGGCTCAGTGAGAAAATGGAACAAGGAAATAATTAAACTACAAGAGAAATAATGAACTATTAGAATGACATATTTTAAGACCAGTAACAACATTAAAATAGATGTTTCATAAATAGACTATAAAAAGAGACTTATGCCAGCCTGTTCAACATGAAAAAAGAAAAAAAAAAAAAACATTCGCTACAAGTTGGTGCTTAGGAAACTCAAAATCAGATAATTTTTTTGTTAATGCAGATTATGCAGTAGGCCTACGCCTGTTATGTCCTTTCCTTTTAATTTTATTAGAGAAACTGATATGAATTCCTTACATTAAAATTCAAACTAAAATCCCTTTTCTTAGTTTTCTTCCACAGACTTGAATTCAGAAAAGGGTCTTAGGATGATTTTCCAATCGTTTATTGCAATTTGGAAAATATTAAAAAGATTTAATTACTGCTATTGGTTATTATTTTTTTGGCCAAGTTAGTTTAGCTTTGCGTCTCTGCAATGTTTTCTGTGAGCAGAATGTGTCTGTTGTGACTTTTTTTTCTCTTAGTACTGTATGGGATTTTCCAACTAGTGTGTTTCCTATGGGGCTAAGATAAAAAAAATTTAACGATGTATAATGTAAGAGCAACATGGTGTTTGCGTTTGCTTTTGCCTTTCTGAGTAAGAAGAGATTTCTGGGGTATTCTTTTGTCACATTGCTAATGTTATAAATTTTCCATCAAAACTATCATTCAAGCAAAATAGCTACGGCCCGTGTCTTAAGAAATGTAAGGCAATCTAAAGCTAACGAAGCAGAATATTAAACCTTGAAGTTAAAGGGCGCTTAGTTCTTTCTTGTATAAGCACATAGGCCTATATGTATCCTAGTTCTCAGAGTGGGTTGTAAACACTGTATGAACAATCTATTAGTTCTTAAATTTTTAGGTTTGTAGTTTCGTCATTGCAATACCTATGAAGTTCGTATAAAGAACTGAATGCCACACTTCTTGTGTACATATCATGAGAATGACAGATAATAGCTGGACATTAAGAATAATATAATGGGTTCCTAGAAATCGTATAAGAAACAGGGGAAGAGAAGACGATGGATTGTCGAACTTAGAAAGTTTGCGGGTGTAGACTGGCCTAGAAAGACCATAAACAGAAACAATTGGAAGGACATATATGAGGCCCGTGTTCTGCAGTGGACTAGTAACGGCTGATGATGATGATGAAGATACTTACAGTAGTTTCGACTGTACGGAAGCTTCATGATAGGATGGTATTTACATTTTACAATGCCCTCTCGCTGGCAAATAGAGTTAAGGATCATCCCTCTACAATTAAATTCAAAAGTACTCCCATATCTTAGTACAGCAGTGGGTGTAATACAGTACAGAATAACCTCTACAGTACACTAGGAAAACAGCATTCATAGAGTGTCCTTGGAGTACAGTACCAAATTTGACTGTACAAAAGAGTAATAGGTGTTTGTGTGGTTTACCTAAAGCTACATGCGATGGAATGTACTGTACTTTTAGAGCTCCCACCTCAGGTTAAGGGCAATTTGCAGAATAATTTTTAGTAAGTGAGTTTATGAAGAGACATAGTTTAAACAAGACGTGGATATGATAGTTGTGTATTGTAGATCTTGGTGGTTTAAGAGACTTTTTTTGTGATTGCGGTTGTTGTTGTTGTTGTTATTGTTATTGTTGTTGTTGTTTTTATTATTATTATTATTATTAATATTGTTGTTGTCATTATTTGAAGTGATAGTATAGTATAGATCAACCATATTATTATTATTATTATTATTATTATTATTATTATTATTATTATTATTATTATTATCATTCTTCTTCTTCTTCTTCTTCTTCTTCATATTATTATTATTATTATTATTTTTATCATTATTATTATGTTGATATAGATCACCCATAAGCATGAACTTACAAGCATAATCAACAGAATAGAATGAGCACGTACGAAAGAGAAAATGGAAAATACGAAAATAACAAATGAATGTTATTTAGGATCTGAACATTAAGAATTAGGCTCAGACTCATGAGGCAAATCAGTATGGAGACCAAATCATTATCCAAATAAGACATAAATTATATAATCTTGAAAATAATTGAGTCTTTGAATGCTGATAGATAACTCTTCGGCTTTCGGTGACCATTGTTTTTGTAACGCCAGTCAATCAATCAATCTTTGGTATTGCGAATGTGTTTTCTGTCATTCGTTATTTCCATTCAATGAATAGCCAAAGTCAAAGGGGGCAGGGAATAGCACTAGTTACTCTTCTGTTTATATATTTTTTTTTATTGTTATTACGTCTGACAAGGTTATGTTTTGGCACGACTTCAACCCCCCACCCCCCGTTCGGTTTATTTATTTGTTAGTGTATTTGCCAATCTGTTTGTTTGTTAGCGCGATTCCGCCAACATTGTTTGTATGTACTACTACGAAAACTTTATAAAAGATTATTATATTTTGGGGATGGTCCGAATCTGGATCTGGACCTTTTTGGTATGAGCTCGATTGTTGCATTACTCAGCTTTGTCGGAGGATTGCGTTGCTCAAATGCACTTACTGAATTTTATAGATGTTGGCTAACCAACGGTTATAGATATCACGTGTTTTCGAATTCCAAATGGGGTGTCGTTAATTTATTAGTCATAGCGGTCACACGAAACTTATAGAGCAGGGTTAATTTATTTGCGTAAAGGTTTAAAGGCCACTCATGAATGGCAGAAGCAAGGGACAGTGACATTGCCCTATCAAGCAGGCCAATGCCCTAGAGACTCACCATATATAGGCCTACATATAGTCAGCGTCCAAGCTCCACCCAAGCTAGGACCAAGGATAGCCAGACAATGGCTGCTAGTGACTCAGCAGATAGACCTATAGGCTTTCCAAACCCCCTATCCTTATCTCATAAGGATGGTGAGGTTACAGCGACGAAAGGAACCAACAAGTTTGAGTGGGACTCGAACCCCAGTCTGGCGATCACCAGTCAGGGACGTTACCGCACAGGCCGCTACCTATCTGTATTGACTCTGGCCGGCCACTACAACCCTGAGTCGTACTCGTATGAAATTTCCGATTTGGATAGAAATATTTTTACAGTAAGTTATGTGATAGCTGTGATCAACATGCGTTGCAATAAGACGTTAATTCAATGAGATTTAGTACTACAGGTACTACTACTGTACTATAATGTTCTTCTCTAAAGCAGGTCCTTTCATGGATAGGTGCCCTCCATAATTAACTATTAGTGGCCAAATCGTTTAGCTCTTCGTACCTTCTCCCTCCCTTTAGGTCATCTAGCATTGACTTTTTTTTCCTCCTCTAGGTATTCATCCTTCAAATTTACCTTCTATAATTTCCTTCAGTAACCCATCTCCTCTCATAATGTGTCCTATCTCGTTTTTCTGCCATCTCTTTATTGTTTTAGTTAGGATTCTCTATTCTCCAACTATTCATAGTACTTCTTCTGTCTTCAACTAATTTTCAGCATCCTCCTCCATATACACATTTCAAATGCTTCCAGATGTTTATTGGCTATTGCTTTTATAGTCAATGTTTCAGAACCGTACAGATTTAGTAGGGCTCGCAAATTACCTTCTATAATGGTGGAAGAGAAAGAGTTCTCTAGTATTGGATTTGGTATGTTGATGCAAGTTAACAAAAATGGTTTGATGATCTTGTCAAGAAATGGGTCGACGGACCTAAAAGAAAATTAGTGAATTTCAATACTCTAGAAACGAACCAACGATGTCAACACGGTAAACAATTAGTTATACGAGCGCGTTCTTCGTCATTTATTTCTTGACAAACTGACTCGAAGTTTTAATTTCAACTCTTCGAAAAAGATATCGAAGGTATGACGAAAGAGTTCGCTCATAGATGCTAACATGTACCTGTGAGTGTAGTTGTAGACACCGCCCTGAGTCCTGGCCTTCGTAATTTACCGTTTTTCTGTATATTGAAAATAAAATACATTCAGGAAGTACTCTTCATCCGGAAATCGATTGAAGTATAGATTTTTCTACTGCAAATTTCTTCGTTTATCCGTCTTGAGTCCTGAAATTAATCATTTAGTGTTTTACTATATATCGAAAATTAAATACATTAAGGAAATAATTTTCGTTTTTCGTAATGAAAGGATTTCATCGGATACCCACTTAATTTCAATTTTGCTATTCTTATGTTTTCTGTAATATAAAAAAGAATGTTTTAATGTAGATCTGATTGGATGAAATAATGAAATATAGACCTAAAGCCAGGTCCTAAGACTCGAGTGAATGCAGCGCCAATATAAATGTAGTAAATAAACAATGGCAAATGGTCTAAAATTTGAGTAAAAGCAATATTTGAAAAAAGTACATCCATTTTCATGCAGGGCTTCAAAATCCTGAGAGTAAACTTATTTACAGTATTTTATGACTATGTTTATCTAGCTAAATCTGCAATATTTTCCCTTTATTGTGTAGTTACGGGTTATAGAATAACTAGAATACAATGTAAAATATTATGAGTAACGTATGACAACATTATTCTATAAAAGAAAAAATTTATATTTGCATGTACATTATTTCTGATACTTTTTGTTTTATCAATTTAGTTGCGATATTACAGTACTGCAATATCGTTGTGCATTATACCACGAAAATAGACCCGAATCAAATTTGCTGATAACAAAATTTGGGTCAATCATAGTTTAATGGTAATGCGATATCTTTTGTTTTAAATTTTCAGTTATTCTTAGTTTTTGTCTTACTGATATCTTTCTTACTTAGTCACATGACAATATTTTTCGTTCTAAATTTTCAGTTATTCTTAGTTTTTGTCATACTGTTATCTTTCTTACATAGTCACATGATAATTACAGGATTGTTAAGTTATCAAAATAACAGTAATTTAAAAGACATTTTAATGAATGTAAGAACAAATTCATCTACTGCCTATTTGTATATTTAGTCACATGATAATTACAGGATTGTTAAGTTATCAAAATAACAGTAATTTAAAAGACATTTTGATAAATATAAGAATAAATTCATCTACTGCCTCTTTGTTTCTCAATGTATTTTCTTCAAAATCTATTGGATTTGTCCTTGGGTCATACCCCACATGTCCTGCAAGTTTCGTTGAAATTGGCTCTGTAATTTTTGCGTAATGTTGTTTACATAAAAACAAATAGTCTTATTTTGGTTTTAACTCCAAATGCGTTCTTATATTTTGACGTATTTTCTTCAAAATCTAATGGAAATGTCATTTAGTCATATCCGACATGTCCACTTAGTTTCGTTGAAATCGGTTCTGTAGTTTTAGCGTAATGCTGTTTGCAAACAAAAGACGATCAGTCTTATTTTGCCCTTAACTCCAATGCGTATATGTACTGTACTTCGATGTATTTTCTCCAAAATCTATAAAACTATAAAACTCTCACGAGATGTCATTCACTCATAAAAAATTTACGGATTGCGGATTAATCCTTCTGCCACGTGAATAAAAAAAGAGAGAGAGAGAGAGAGAGAGAGAGAGAGAGAGAGAGAGAGAGAGAGAGAGAGAGAGAGAGAGAGAGAGAGAGAGAGAATTCATCACTGGAATCTTACGTCCAAACTTCAGCTGCTAGGCGCGATCAACAATTTGTCTGAATGCGTAAGTGTGATTTCTGGGCAGAAAATTATCTGTGGCTTCCCTGGTTTAAAACTAAAGTTGTTCAATTCGATGATTATTTGAGAAAATATAATTTTTCCAAAGAAACTAAGACGCATTCATTGTAAACCAAAATTTCTTTTATAAATATAAAAACTAAATAAACGTTGATTTTATAGTCAGCCTATGTTTCAATGAAAACAATGATCATAAACTAATAGCATATGAAACAAACAAGAAATGTAAAATAATATATTTCATGCATTAATTGTAAATACTGTAATTGCGTGAAACGCAATACGATTATGAAATAAATGATTTGGAAATTTAACGTTTAGGCAGAATTGCATTACAATACAGACAGCAATCGAAATAAATAAAGAATTTCGCTCAACAATAATCATTACAAAATACGCACGTAGATGTCGCTACTTGTTTTCTCTCCATTCAAGGACAACAAAGAAGAAAACTTCTACACCAGCTACGACTTCATTCATACTCTCTTGTTTTCCCTTTTACTACGAGTGATTAGTCTTAATCCTGGAATTGTAATTCTCAGGAATTAGCTGTGTATATTAATGTTTCATCATTGAGTTTTTAAGTTTGAAAATTAATATTTGGTGAAAGTATTGTGAGAGGACATCGTTTCAACGGTAATGTGCGTATCTTAGTGATTTTTGCGTAAGTTGTTTACTTTACAAGTGATTAGTGTTTTAAGAATTTGCAATGTGTGTTTGACTCGGAATAAGTTTTCTGCTTGCTTTCTGTTGTCCTTTGAATGTCTTGTTACAATTTGGTAGTAGGCTAGACAGACCCACTTGATAGGGTGAAGTGTTTAGACTTTCATCAACGTTTTACCTGAGAATTGAAATTTGAACTTTTAATTTACCTTGTAATACCGGAAACAAGCGGTTAAAGAGTCCTATACCATAAATTTCCCGTCTTGCAAGACAAATCAGGCCTATAGTGGTTCAAATTTGCTTGTAGAATTTTCTTTTCCTACAATTATGATAATTTGATAAATTTATTTAACAGTAATAATAATCTTGAAAATCCTTTCAAATTAATACAGTTGAATAGGAAGGATAAAAGCTGAAGTTAAAAGTACAAGGTGATCTATACGTAACTTGATTGTTTCAATTTTATATTGTAAATCTTGGGGAATAAAAGGATTACTTTAATATTCCAAAGTTTCGGTAGTAAATCTTTATTTTTCTGACTCGAGTGAACAACGATAATTCCCGTTCCGTTCTCTCACAAACCCCTGGGTATAAGTATGGGTATAAGTAACCCCATTGTGTGCTGTATTATATAAGTCTGTGTCTAGGATCCAATGTTTTGTATAGCCCACCAAATTTTCAGAAAAAAAATTATAATCTTGTGATTTATTGGTTTTAGTTTTTGTCCTTATTGAAAGTTTTATCTTTCATTTTAGTAGAAAACTCTTAAGTTCTAACAGCTATTCTAATATTTATTTGTATATGAGATTATTATTGTGTTTACACGAATACAAACCCTCTTTCTTTATTAAGCCAGTGAAATGTCAAAAGAGGTATTTATAACTACCGATAGGTGGTTTTGGGAACCCCTCCCCCCTCCTGCAAGTCTTTTAAGACTGGAAATCAAGCACTTCACTTGGGCCACCAGCCTACCGTTACTTCCGCCCGTAAAATATGCCTCTATCTTTTTAAATTTCTTCAGGCTCTAGTGCGTCTTGTAATGGTAGAGAAAGAGTTTGCTGTGCCTAGCAAAGCTGGTAAAAGGTTTGGCAGTTTTGTAGAAACCTTGCTGTTGACTCGCAAGTATGTTCTGGGCACCAAGGCTTTTCAGAGTTGTCTGCTAAGTTCTTATTTCTAGCCATGTTGCTAAATAAGCCTTCGAAAGAGTCTTATTTCCCATTCATGTGCTATTTTAAACTTCGTTTTATATGGCATAGGAAGCTACATATTACAAAGTGTCAATATTTAGGATAAAAACGATTTGTATCATATGACATGTGGTATGATTTTTCCCGTGTTGCCACTAGATGAGTCTCGTTGTCTTGTCAAGTCCTGACAATGCGAAACATCAAAAGACAACTTGAAAAACCTCCTTCAGTTACGGCAAAACCTCGATTCATAAGTTTTGTAGCTGGGTTCCATTGAACATGACAAGGTTGATAGCCTCAAATCCTCTGTGTATGCAGGAGTCATGTTATAACATCTTGCACTACGTTTTTTAGAGACAAAAAAAATTGGTGAATAGGATCCTTTAATTTATAGCCATTACTGTAACAGGAACCATAAATTTTTCCTACTAGTTATCTTTTGATTTATATAAACTTCTGACCTTGAACATGTGTCAAGCCACCCGTTCAGGAGTTTATCAACCTTTCATATGACAATTATGGGGATTCCAGTGGAAAATCGGTGTTTTGTGTAGGGAACCAATAAGTGGAGTTTTCAGCAATACAAATAATCAGAAATGCATAATAAACACAAGATAACCAGTTACAAATATATCCATTTAGAATTTTTTTTTTATTCTGTAGGAGCCGTGAAATTAATGTAGCATAATTATATATGATTCACATCACGTCCCTCTTGGTTATTTCACTGCCATAGCTTACTTTTCTCGTAAATAAAGCTTCTCACACTGCTTCTGTTCAGCAAAGCGGTACATGGATGTGCTGAGCATGCCATCCCTGTGGATCACTAATAAAGGATCATAATTATCTATAATTTGTCATGCCCCATGGATGGTATTTGCTCCATCTTGGCTTGCTTCACTTGCAAATAATCTCGGGTTATCTTATCAAGCGGTACATGATCGAGCTGTGCACATAAACATGTGAGCATTATTTTGGGGGATATTTTTTACCTAAACATGAGAAACAATAGCTATAAACAAATCAGTGTACTTAACATGATTAATGACCAGTACAAATTAAATTACTAGTCCCTAAATTTCGAAATTGATTGAATTCCACTTTTGGAAAACTATTATTTCTTACGGTAGTCATGGTGGAAGAGAAATCTGATGGGAATAAATGGTTCTTGTAAAACAACATCCGGGAACTTGGGCTTAAATACTCGGAAGCTCTTAATTGGTTTAAAAAACTGCTAGTGATTAAATCATACAAAAAATAAAACCGCTGTCAAAAGAAAAATAAATACTTTGCTTATAAACTGGAAATGGCTAAAGTTAACTAAAACTATTGAAAGCGTTATTTATTTACTATTTCATCTGCATTTAGAGAAAACTTCGCCATGGCGTTTGAATTATCAAAATACACTGCAATTTAAGCGTGCGCAGTAACCCACTTTTAATCTCAAAAGGCAAATATTGGACTACGAAAATTAAATGGTGCTCACATTTTAGTCAATCGATACTACAGTTATGCTCCACCACCATTACTTATACGGAGCAAATGTCAAAATAGCCTGCACTCATCCGTTTCTTATAGCAAATTTCAATTTTTCTAGAAATTGTTAACCAAAAAGTCTAGCAGGGGTCCCAAACCATCGGGTTCTGGAATTTGTTTATATTTCGTTCTGGCGGGAAAAATGGTTTTATAGAACAGTTAGTGTCTCTTATAGGTGTTGTTGAAAATTGATAAATTTTTATATTCTTTGAAAGATAAGAGTGTTAAGCAAGCGAAAGTAAGGGAAATTATGCAATGTAGGTAGGTAGGTAGGGAGGGAACTGTTAATTGGCATTCAAACTGGCAGCACCTTGCTTGCAGAAATTCCAGAATACGTCTCTGTTAAACAGACGTCATACTACAGATCTGATGCAGTATAGTCTTCTTTGAGCTTTTTGTAGAGGGCAGGACTGTTTGCAGTTTTCTTCCTGTGATGAGTGCAGGTCATAACATCCACTTCTGTAGAAAGAATTCAAAAAGAAAGCTATGAAGGACCTTTGGTGACAACTTTGGCGCCAAGTTAATCCCAAAGAGTGTAAACCTTTTTCTTTAATTGGTTTTACTCCTTTGTTTTTTCTTTAATTGGCTTTACTCCTTTGTTTTTTCTTTAATTGGTTTTACTCCTTTGTTTTTTCTTTTTTTCCTTGTGAATTCTCACTAAGCCGATTCTAATGGAAGAACTCGGGGGATGGAGGGAACGTTGCCTCGCTATCTGGTTGCTCTTCAGGGAAATTGCTAGTGATCCTCGTCAGGGAAGCTGTTAGAAATATTGGCCACTGCTAGGTCAAAAAAGGCATAGACTACCTAGACTCGTGCAACACTTGGGGTGCTGCTAAGGTTATTAAAGGTAAAGGTGGCTGGTTTCAGTTCCAGTTTCATCAGATCAGATGCTCACCATAACGTCAGGTGGGCAAGCCCAACCCCCTACTGTGGGGCCCAACCGCAGGAGTGGCCTCCCCAATAAACAGTTTAAAACTCACGGTCCCGGGCTGGGATCGATCTGCTACTATGCGAATGTTAAGTGAACACGTTGCCACTGTACTAGCCAAGAGGCGCACGTGGTTTTGGCCAAGATGGAATAAGATAAGGTGAGTTACCGCGCATGGTGCCGGGAGCTCGGCTGTGCTCTGTGACGTCACCTGGAGAGTTCCGAGCGTTTATTTGAGAGCCGTCCTGTACAAACAGCCTTATTATTTGTGCCTATTTTTGGATTCAGGACATTGCATTTATGAAATTAGGCTGATATTAATGTCTTTATGACTATAATACCAAAATACATATTATGATAGGGAATATAATAGCAATGGAAATAAAAATTCGCGCATGACAAAAGCTTTATTCCTATATTTCATTAAAAATCTTAACATAATCATTCTCTCTCTCTCTCTCTCTCTCTCTCTCTCTCTCTCTCTCTCTCTCTCTCTCTCTCTCTCTCTCTTCAATGAAATAAATTTTCAATATTACTGAACAATTTCTTTTATCTTTTTTTCACAACTTTGCTATAAACATTTTCCTTCTTAGTTTATTTCTATTCTAAAATTCAGCCAACTTCTAATAATAAAAATCTAATTACCTCCTCGGGAACATCAATATTGGTGGCTTTGAATATATCAATAAGATATGAAACGGCTTTGACTCCTGGTTTTAGACCATGACCATGGGAAATTTTGAATAAATATTGCATATTTGTAGATTTTCTCTAAAATGATTACATGACCTATATAATACCTTTTTCTTTACAAGTGATATCCTATTATCGACTTTCATCTACATAAACTGAGCCTAATGATGTACTTATTTCTAAATTTAAAAGCCACGAACCCTCCCATCAAAGAACTTAAGGACTCAAATCCTATCAGTGTTTCAGGTTTTATCTCTCTTAAATTTTTTACTTGATTTTCCTGCCTCGGTCTCATTGTTAACAGAAAGAAGGTGCTTCATGAGACACTCAGAGATATATAACTCTGAATCTAGATGATTGGGAGCAATATTTAACCTTTGACATGAACCACTTATATTTAAGCACTCTGTAATGACACAAGATGTACAGTAGCTTCATCATTATTACAAACATTAAGACCTTAACTCGTTAATTATTCTCTTTACCTACTATGTATAACCGTAGTATATATTGAAACTCCAAAGGTTACGGATGATCGTGGCAATGACGACCAATTTGTCTTATGTAAGAAAAGGGATGTTCGACTGTGTCTTGACATAGCCGTCTTGTCATCAAGAACTGTAATCCTTACAGACCATGCAACGTGTTAAACGATAATCCTTTTAATGGGACGAAACCTTTTTGCCTTTCACTTTAGCATTAATAACAAAATATAGCATATATTTCAACTTGACGTGCACAGTTCGAGAAAGCACCTCTACCTTTCTTTACGACATACTTCATTTACAAGTTATTCAAGCCAAACCAACTAAAAATCAAAGATATAAGATCCGATGTTTCATTACAAAACTGTCATTTCAATAAGCCTTTGTTACTACAAAATTTGATGGAATAAGCCACTAAGGAAGTGAGTAGCTGAACTGCTGTTTCTCACATTGACGTTTATAACCTCACACGTTCAAGTGACTCATTAATTTTGTAGTATATTTTGAGATTATTTACTGATAAAGGTACGATGTTTTTCATAGATTTTGAGATAATGATTTTATCTCCAACCTGAAAACCATAGTCTTTTAAATAATTTTGAATCAAGTTGATTAGATGGGGTGGTTCTGCCGAGACGAAAACTTTTCAAAAATTTCGAAGCAACAAAATTTATTATTTATTATAATCTGAAGCTTGAATAAAAGTATTTATACATACGAAAAATTTTCTTGTAAAATTCTCTCTCTCTCTCTCTCTCTCTCTCTCTCTCTCTCTCTCTCTCTCTCTCTCTCTCTCTCTCTCTCTCTCTCTCATCTTCAGAAACATTCTTCCCATCGTAGCTAAATATTTACTTGGATGAGGAATATGATTGATATATCCATATATTCTCGTGTTTTTTTTTTAAGTGAGCCTATTCATATACAGTTCACCTAGTTGCCCAAAATGCTAAATGCAACATATGCCTAGTAAATGAAACTAAAGTGACGAGATATTAGTGATAGGCTTACCCGAACCCCAATAGTAATTACATTATTATAAAGATTTTATGTCAGTATGGCAGTCTTAGAGCAACAATTGAGCAACTCGTGCCTATGGTTTCTGGAAAAATCATTGGGTTGGAAATGTGACGAACAAATTACTACATATTTGGCATTGATATCATCATTTTCTTTGCATATATTCACCTACTTCTTACTTAGTTCTGCATCTTTAGGGAAACGGGAAAATCTATTTACTTTTCACCACCAACAGTTATAGTGGTCTTATAAGAATTGGAGCAACCATATATTACAAACATAACCATTATGAATCTGTCAACGCAAAAGAAAACTAGAACGCCTGTTAAAAAAAAGAAAAAAAAAACTGCATATTTCCCGCCTATATGTCGCCTGGCTGAACTATCCAGGTGACGTCATGCGCGTGAGTGTAGAAAACGGGACCGCTAGGTAACTCACAATATCTTATTCCATCTTGGTTGGAGGCTTCTCGCGTCTCCAATGTGGCCACCCGCATACGATACCATACGTATCGATTTGCCGCTGGAACCTCTTGCCTCTAACCTTGCCGCTAGTCGCTCCCGGTGTGGTCGATGCCTAAGGGTTTCGCCCTGACCAAAGGGCTCATCAGGTGGGTTTTGCCTACTTCAATGTTTGCAGGCTTGGTTCCCACGACCCTCCTTCCTTCCTTACTCCTTTTTTTTTTTTTATCATCTAAACAATTCAAAATTAATCAGTAAATCATGAATATCTTTTGATAATTGATGACAGTTGACTAGGTTGGAGAAGAGAAGCAACTCGAAACCTATTTCAGTGTTTTGGGCTTTGAATTTACGGGTTTTTACGCCACACCAGAGGTAGCTCCCTTTATACTGAAATAGGTTTCAGCCAACTTCCCTTACTCCAGCTAGCTGATCAGTAGTCAATCATGTCAGAAGACGACATTCAAAATTCATCGGTACATCATCAATGTTTTTTGATAATTGAGGACTTATAGTTGACTAGCATGAAGAAGAAAAACTACTTGAAACCTATTTCAGTGTTCTGGGCTTTAAACTTACGGGTTTTTACGCCGTGCCAGAGGTACCCCTGTATAGGGAAATAGGTTTTGGCCAACTTTCCTTACTCCAACTAGTCTGTAAGTAGTCTATCGTGTCCCATGACATTCAAGCCGGGCAATTAAACCAAGAATTATTTCACCAGACAGTTAAGCCAAGCATTTGGCTGGGCAGTTAAGCCGAGCACTAATTGGTTGGACAGTTAAACTGAGCATTATTTGGCTGGACAGTTAAGACAAGCATTATTTAGCTGGGTGGTTAAGCCGAGCATTATTTGGCTGGGCAGTTAAGCCAAGCATTATTTGGCTGAGCATTTAAGCTGACCATCATTTGGCCCGGCAGTTAAGCCAAGCATCATTTGGCCCGGCAGTTAAGCCGAGCATCACTTGGGCGGGCATTTAAGCCGAGCTTCATTTGGCCGGGCAGTTAAGCCGAAGCCGAGCATCATTTGGCCGGGCGGTTAAGCCGAGCATATTTGGCCGAGCATCATTTGGCCGGGCGGCTAAGCCGAGCAGCATCACTTGGCCGGGCGGCTAAGCCGAGCAGCATCACTTGGCCGGGCGGCTAAGCCGAGCAGCATCACTTGGCCGGGCGGCTAAGCCGAGCAGCATCACTTGGCCGGGCGGCTAAGCCGAGCAGCATCACTTGGCCGGGCGGCAAAGCCGAGCAGCATCACTTGGCCGGGCGGCCAAGCCGAGCAGCATCACTTGGCCGGGCGGCCAGGCCGAGCAGCATCACTTGGCCGGGCGGCCAGGCCGAGCAGCATCACTTGGCCGGGCGGCCAGGCCGAGCAGCATCACTTGGCCGGGCGGCCAGGCCGAGCAGCATCACTTGGCCGGGCGGCCAGGCCGAGCAGCATCACTTGGCCGGGCGGCCAGGCCGAGCAGCATCACTTGGCCGGGCGGCCAAGCCGAGCAGCATCACTTGGCCGGGCGGCCAAGCCGAGCAGCATCACTTGGCCGGGCGGCCAAGCCGAGCAGCATCACTTGGCCGGGCGGCCAAGCCGAGCCGCATCACTTGGCCGGGCGGCCAAGCCGAGCAGCATCACTTGGCCGGGCGGTCAAGCCGAGCCCCATCACTTGGCCGGGCGGTCAAGCCGAGCCCCATCACTTGGCCGGGCGGTCAAGCCGAGCCCCATCACTTGGCCGGGCGGTCAAGCCGAGCCCCATCACTTGGCCGGGCGGTCAAGCCGAGCCCCATCACTTGGCCGGGCGGTCAAGCCGAGCCCCATCACTTGGCCGGGCGGTCAAGCCGAGCCCCATCACTTGGCCGGGCGGTCAAGCCGAGCCCCATCACTTGGCCGGGCGGTCTAGCCGAGCCCCATCACTTGGCCGGGCGGTCTAGCCGAGCCCCATCACTTGGCCGGGCGGTCTAGCCGAGCCCCATCACTTGGCCGGGCGGTCAAGCCGAGCCCCATCACTTGGCCGGGCGGTCTAGCCGAGCATCACTTGGGCGGGCAGTTAAGCAGAGCTTTATGTGGTCGGGCAATTAAGCCAATCGTCGTTAGAACCAAAACTGACTCTGCTCCCAGCCATGCAGTAGCCATTGGATGAACACCTCACCAGAGATGCAGCTTCCTTCCCCAACTTAACTATATTGCGTCAACCTATAAGGACAAGACTGCACACTAGAAGAAGCCTAGCTCGTTCCCTCTGCAGTGCCGGTATTCTAGATTATTCCCCCAGAACCACCTGAAAGTGGGCATCCAGAAGAATAGATCTAGATATCCGACGATTTGTACACTTGACAAATGCCTTGTACACATCCATCTAGGTACAAAGCATACTAGAATCTACCAGGTTTCTTCTGTCTGTAGCGCCAGTCCTCCAGATTATTCCAAGCATTGTACAAGCTGGATAATTAAGCATTGTATCCCTCAAACTGGGCTGTCCATCCAAGCGTCCTTTAAGATGGGTAGTCATTCAGGCCATAGATCCTGGTTCTGGTCCTGCAAAACTCAGCTAAATCTCCTTTTCCTCACAAAATAAACTAAAATTAAACTTAAAAACACATTTTATAAACAAAATATATTTTCCTTTCAATTACAAAATGAACAATATATATATATATATATATATATATACATATATATATATATATATATATATATATATATATATATATATATATAATTCCTTTTTCATTTTTTTCTAGATTTTTTTTTTTAATTTTTTTATTTTTAGATTTTTTTTTTAGATTCTTTTTTTTCCTGATTGAAGTATTTAATAACCGGTAAGTCTCCTCAGAAGCCTATCGATAATATCAGCTACTAATTGAACATACCCTATGGTACCACTGATGGTGATCAAATTACTGTATTCGCGCCTTCTTGGCATATCTATGGAGCTGACGCCACTCTGCCGGGTGATTTCCATCAGCGTCTTTCCTTCCACTCCATATATGGCTCTGTGGAACTTCCTTGGGACATCCAAGGCGACAGTCACGTGCCCCTTTAGGGCATAGTCCCTTGTGGGGTTAGCTCCAACCTTTGCACCTTGGAAGGTGATATGAGATGAGAAGACCCTTTTGGGCTTCTCAGGTTCCAGGTCAAAAACGATAAGTTTGCGAGCAGGTTTTTTCTCTGCAATTTTCTCCTCCTTCACCTCCTCCTCTTCCTTTTTCTCCTTCTCCTCCTCCTCCTTCTCCTCCTCCTCCTTCTCCTTCTCCTCCTCCTCCTTCTCCTTCTCCTCCTCCTCCTTCTCCTACTCCTCCTCCTCCTTCTCCTACTCTTCCTCCTCCTTCTCCTACTCCTCCTCCTCCTTCTCCTACTCTTCCTCCTCCTTCTCCTACTCTTCCTCCTCCTTCTCCTACTCTTCCTCCTCCTTCTCCTACTCTTCCTCCTCCTTCTCCTACTCTTCCTCCTCCTCTTCCTTCTCCTACTCTTCCTCCTCCTCCTCCTTCTCCTCCTCTTCACTGGAAGAAGTTTCCTTTTGGAGCTTCTGCTCTTCCTTGTGGTTGTTGTCAGGGAGAGCCTCTTTGGCGGCTAGCAGCCAGCTCAGCACCTGACTCACACCAGATGGCTCTCCAACGACCTCCTTCTCCTCCTTATGTCCGTTGGAATCCAGGTCCTCTGCTGCCTGAACTACTTTGACTTCCTCTTCATTGACACTGACATCCTTTTGGACATCTTCCTTCTGTCCATCCATCTCGGTCAAGATTTCTAAACCTGACCTTTTAAGTCTCACTTTCCTCGTTCCAGGTCTGTTCAGTTCTTTCTTCTTATCTTTCCCTTCAAGTTTCTCCTTGAGCGAAGAGGTGATCTCATTTGCTGCAAGCAGCTCATCCTTCAGACCAACATTTTCTTTTGTTATTTGGATGATCGTCTCCTTTGCCATTTCCGTACTTGAACTTGTGTAATTTCCCTCACTGGTCGAGTTTTTCATTTTAGCCTCGCTCAGACTCGTCTCCATCCTCTCTTTCTCTGTATTCATCTCTCCAACAATCCCCAATTGCTTCTCAATTGTATCTTCCAGTTCGTCAATCTTTTTCTCAAATACAGATTCCAACCGATGAATAGAGGCCACCTTTTCACCCTCAAGTTTTTCTAGTTCCTCACTCATTTCACGATTTTTTTGCTCCATCTCACTAAATTTATGTGAATATTCTTCCTTAAGAGCTTTTAACTCCTCTAAGAGGCAGTTGTACCTTCCATTCCTGACCAAATCATTAACTCTAGCTTCAGTCAAGCTCATCTCCAGCCTCTCTTTCTCTGTTTTCATCTCTCCAATAATCTCTTCAAATCCTACAATCTTA
>NC_090727.1:147440781-147498281 GCF_036898095.1 Palaemon carinicauda | reverse complement strand
CTGAGGACTATGAAGCGCGAAGTAGGAGGTGATGAGTGGAGAAGTATTGAATTAAAAGCTCAAGATAGAGACGACTGGCGAAATCTAATCGAGGCCTTTTGTGTCAATAGGCGTAGGAGGAGATGATGATGATGATTACACATACACACACACACATATATATACATACATACATTATATATATATATATATATATATATATATATATATATATATATGTGTGTGTGTGTGTGTGTGTGTTGATATACATTATACAGTACCGAAAAAATTGTATTCTACAGTAGGCGTACCGTTGGGCACTACGGCGTTTTCCCCAAGATGGAATAAGATAAGGTGAGTTACCGCGCATGGTGCCGGGAGCTCGGCTGTGCTCTGTGACGTCACCTGGAGAGTTCCGAGGGTTTATTTGAGAGCCGTCCTGTACAAACAGCCTTATTATTTGTGTCTATTTTTGGATTCCGGACATTGCATTTATGAAATTAGGCTGATATTAATGTCTTTATGACTATAATACCAAAATACATATTATGATAGGGAATATAATAGCAATGGAAATAAAAATTCACGCATGACAAAAGCTTTATTCCTATATTTCATTAAAAATCTTAATATAATCATTCTCTCTCTCTCTCTCTCTCTCTCTCTCTCTCTCTCTCTCTCTCTCTCTCTCTCTCACATCTTCAGAAACATTCTTCCCATCGTAGCTAAATATTTACTTGGATGAGGAATATGATTGATATATCCATATATTCTCGTGTTTTTTTTTAAGTGAGCCTATTCATATACAGTTCACAGAGTTGCCCAAAATGCTAAATGCAACATATGCCTAGTAAATGAAACTAAAGTGACGAGATATTAGTGATAGGCTTACCCGAACCCCAATAGTAATTACATTATTATAAAGATTTTATGTCAGTATGGCAGTCTTAGGGCAACAATTGAGCAACTCGTGCCTATGGTTTCTGGAAAAATCATTGGGTTGGAAATGTGACGAACAAATTACTGCATATTTGGCATTGATACCATCATTTTCTTTGCATATATTCACCTACTTCTTACTTAGTTCTGCATCTTTAGGGAAACGGGAAAATCTATTTACTTTTCACCACCAACAGTTATAGTGGTCTTATAAGAATTGGAGCAACCATATATTA
Organism: Palaemon carinicauda; assembly: GCF_036898095.1. Taxonomy (NCBI): domain Eukaryota; kingdom Metazoa; phylum Arthropoda; class Malacostraca; order Decapoda; family Palaemonidae; genus Palaemon; species Palaemon carinicauda. The sequence goes on along the minus strand of NC_090727.1, from coordinate 147,497,127 downwards.
CAAACATAACCATTATGAATCTGTCAACGCAAAAGAAAACAAGAACGCCTGTTAAAAAAAAGAAAAAAAAAACTGCATATTTCCCGCCTATATGTCGCCTGGCTGAACTATCCAGGTGACGTCATGCGCGTGAGTGTAGAAAACGGGACCGCTAGGTAACTCCCCTTATCTTATTCCATCTTGGTTTTGGCATTCTTAGTAGGAGCGTCGTTGTGTACCTCGAAAAAGGCTGGCGAGCGGAAAAGGTGTTCCTTCTCTTCATGAGTGAGCGAGTTAGTTACAAGGAGTTATAGGATTTTGAATGTCTGACTTTTTAGTCCATCGGCAGAGACTCCATTTGCTCTACCAAAGGTAGAGCTGCTTCTTCTTCTTCTTCTTTGTCTGCATCTTTTCCCATCATTGTGGGGTCGATGTTTCTGACCAGTGTTCTCAATCTACCTCTGTCCCACACTTCATCACCGGTTCATCCCTTTGATCGAAGGTCATCCTTGATACAGTCCATCCACCTTTGCTTTGGTCTCCCTCTCCTCGTTCCCTGTACCTCCATTTCCATCACTCTCCTCCCAATATACTGTTCATTTCTTCTCATGACATGATACCACCTAAGTCTACTTTCTTGTATCTTATCTGATAGTTTTCTAACTCCTGTGGTACCCCTAATTACTTTCATTTCCTATCTTATCACTTCTTGTCACCCCACACTTCCATCTCAACCTTCTTATCTTTGCCACGTCCAGTTTCTTCTCTTCTGTCTTCTTTATTGCCCACGTCTCCGCTCCATACCTCATTGCCGGTCTCACAACTGTCCTGTGTATTTTACCTTTCAACTTAACCCCTATTTTCCCTCGCATAGTAATCCACACACTTTTTTTCCAATTCTTACATCCTGCTTGTATTTAGTTTAACCATTTAGTCTTATGATCTTGTCTAACCTATTGTTCGAACTCTTTTACCTTGTTACTATATACTACATCCACTGGAAGTCTATTCAAAGTACAGCATTTGCTATTTTGTTTGTAAAGAAATTGCCACATTGAGTGGGGTTTTATCTATTTAATTCCAGTTTGTATCGGTTGCCTCTGGACTGCTTTTTGCTAAGCGTGAATAAGATTGTTGCAATCTACATTTGTTATTCCTTTAAGAATTTTGAATGCCTCTATTAACTGTATCCTTAGTTATCGAGTTTGTGGACCAAATAAGTTCAAACTTTCCATCATCCGTCTATATCCAAATTGCCTTATTGTTGGAACTAATTTGGTGGTCCTAGTTTGTACTGCTTCCAGTCTATATCCTTTTGAATACTTGGAGCCCAGAACTGGACTCCTTATTCTAGATATGGGGTCTTACTAGTGATGAGAGAGAGAGAGAGAGAGAGAGAGAGAGAGAGAGAGAGAGAGAGAGAGAGAGATGCACATTCGCCCTTGAATGTTTCAGAGTACAGAACCATGCACGCTCCTGTTAATGGTGCTAGGTCTTGTATTGGACCAGTATGCATGCTGGCAGTCAGGTAGTTAAAGGGCCGGCCCTTCTCCCTCCTCTCCTGGATGATTAAGGAATACCTTGATGTGTTTGCACAGAGATACTCTGGTACTGAAGGGAAAGAAGAAAACTGTGAGGTTCCATGTCATATGGACGATAGAGAACCATAGGTGAGAGGAACCAGCAGTCTGTCTCCGTGCTCGTACAAGCGCTGAGACATTTCCTAGTGTGCATGATCAGGAATATGATCCTCTCTTTCTGGTTGGTTTCATATTTCAAGAGTCCGTGGAGAAGTTCTTGGCACTAACGTGATTAGAAAAGAGGTTACCAATCACCTGGTCTTTCCCCGTGTGGCTTGTCCATGTACTGGGAAGTTTCCACTTTATTGGTGATGAGACCAGTTGATGACCCTGGATCTCTCTGCGCGCTCATAAGAACGCTGGATTGTTAAATTGGTGTGCGTGCAATCATGGAAGAAATCTTAGTCTTAGTGACCAGTCTTCATGACTCTTGGCTACATGATGTACAGAAAGAAAAGTACCGGGTACTTTGTCTCTGGGTGTGATTGCCATGGGCAATATTTTAATCTTGCAGAGACAACGTGACTCACAAGAGCTGACGAGTAGAGGGAAATTTTTTCCCTCAGTTTGACTCTCAAATTCTCTCGCCGGTGTCTAGCCTGTTTCTCTCAATTTTACTTGGTCTTCTAATTGCTGTCCAAACTCAAAAGTAATATTTCCCAAATTTTTTTCCTTCATCTTTTTTTTTATCAAAATTACATATTTTTCTACATTTATTAATATCCACATTTGATGAATAGGAAAAGGGATCATGGTTGGGAAGGTATACTTTTAATAGAATTTTCAACCAAGTGAAACTACCAAACGGACTAGAAAAAAAAAGAAAAAAAAATTCAGCACATGACCCCTGGGTATGCTTTCCTTCCCCAGTACTGTTGATGACATGAAGCGAGAATATGGATATGGATTTGAATGAAAGTTGGTGATTATGGTATGGATGTTAGTAAACAATCACTTTCTAGACACTCAAGATTCGAGATCTTGATGTACAAGAAAAGATAGTGCTATTTTGCCGTAACATTGGTACAAATTTGAACAATTTTGATTTAGGCTACTGTCAATTATATGATAATGATAATTAGAACTTATATACTTTGTTCTTGAGGCAGTAGTGTAACAGTTTTAAAGCTCCGTTTTCAGTGTCCAATGCTCTACACGTGTTCACTCGAGCGTTAATTCTGGACTCCGCTTTAACCCATCCAGAAGGGGCAAGTCTTTTGAAGTTTCAAAACAATTTGCTGGTCCCGAAATTCTCTGAGAGACAGTCATTAACAGTTGGAGTATTTTGTCATTAAGTTTCAAGTAATGCACTATACTCAGCATTTTTCTACCGCCAATATGTTGTCTTTAACCATTCTCATCTGCAATGTAGGCATAACCGCTTAAAAAAAAAGTTTTCCTCCTATTTGTCCTGTCATAAATTACTCTATAATCAAGCTCAAGGAATAGAAAATTATTAAAAAAAACTTTTGTTTTGACTTTTCTCAGATAACTATAACGAAATTGGTAATTGATTTTCTTTTTTCAAGAACTTGGCTAGCAATCCTCCTTTTTTTTTTAAATGGTTACCTTCATCTTCATTTGATTTGAGATTTATGGTAATTATTTAATTTGCAAAAACCAAGATCTTTTAGACGTCCATTTTTTCATCCTGTCCGTTCGACTTCTTGTCTCTCGACATAGGCTTAGTGCTTTCGGCATTATGTCCGCACATGTAAAGAACTACATCCTTGTCAATATACACAATCTTAAGTGGATATTAAAAAATAACCAAAAAAAAAATGTTGTAAACAGTTGTAACTATTAATGGGTTGTTTTAGTAATACAATGTTACAAATATATTATCTTTCATCAAATAAAATAACTTTACTAGTTCCACAATATCTAAGAGGATCAATAATAATTAATTTTCCCTTAAGGCAAAACTAGTTTTCTTTTCCCAACTTAATAGGTGTCATTTATTCTTAATGGGAAAGGTTGAATAATGTTACGTAAATTTCTACAATCCTTTAAATGGATTTGAAATTTATATGATCCTGCTTATTTTTACTGTAGTTAATTTATTGTAAATATTTAAGTTCTTAACCGAAGGCTTGTAACGACTATTTATCGTAACCAATCTGGGATAGTTTATAATTGCTTTTGTAAAATGAACGTGAGACGATATCCATTTGTGTGAATTATGGCTTTAAACCACCTCTGTTAAAATTGTCAATTACAACATTCATTAATGCTATCATTATTGCACTATAGTTTTCTTAGATATTAATTTTTTTTATTTACATTTCTTATGAAGGATACTATACTTTGTATGTTTATTTTTGTTTACTTCTCAGCTCTATTTATTGTATTCATTATTATTGTTGTTGTTGTTGTTGTTGTTGTTAGCTAAGCTACAACCCTAGTTGGAAAAGCAAGATGCCATAAGCCCAAGGACTCTTAACAGAAAAAAATAGCCCAGTGAGGACAGGAAATAAGGAAATAAACGATATGAGAAACTGTTAAAGATTAATAAAATCTTTCATAAACAGTAACATCAAAACAGATTTCATATATAAACTATAAAAAGACTTGTCAGCCTGTTCAACATACAATCATATTTAAACTATAAAAAGACTTGTCTGCCTGTTCAACATACAAAACATTTGCTACAAGTTTGAAATTTTGAAGTTCCACCGATTCAATTTACCCGACTAGGAAGATCATTCCACAACTTGGTCACAGCTGAAATACAACTAATAGAATACATTAAAGTATTGAGCCTCATGATGGAGAAGGCTTTGTCACGGCCCTTTGTTCATTCTTTCAACCTCCAATCTCATCTTGCTTTCTAATGTCGCCCCTTGCAACCCCGAAGAGTGTAGTATAGGGCAATAATGGTCTCCTGGGCCTAACGGGCCTGATAATACTACTGTATCTGTATAATCTAAAAATCTAATGAGGAGATTTGTAATGTTAGTTTGATTATTCAAAACGATACGGCCTTTTGGCAGACATTGTTTGTACAGTTTTAAATATCGTAACTTTGTCATTCCGCAACACTGAATCAACGTTGTTTTGTGATGGCAAAAAGAGTTTAAAATCTGATCAGTACCAAGATTCTCTTATAGTTCCACGTTCAATGTCTCCTGGTCAATATACACGTGAGTAGTATCATGAGCATCGGGAATCTCTTCAGAAACCTCGTGTATTCTGTTTGAAGACCAGGTGTCAGTTTTAACTATTTTAAGGTAATTCTAGTGCACGACTTTTATTTCCCTATTAATTTAATTTACGATACGATATATGTTTTTCTTTTAGACAATTGAGTACTCTTATATGGGCCTGCAAATTTAGGAGAGACTATTTTATTAAGATCTGTACGTAATATACTTATGAACCTTCTTTATTTGACGGGGGAACAGCCTTTAAGCCATAATGGGGTTTATTCGTTAGTTGATCTTTTCTAGAGGATGTCTTGTCAGTTGGATTGTTTCGTAAGTTCTTACTAACTTCTATATAGTCATCATAGTTAGTAATAAGTTCGTCTAGGTGGTTTGGCATTGTTTAAGGTATTTGCCATTAGGTTTTTATATCCATATAACAGAAAAAATTGAGTTTCGTCTCGACTGTTGACTATGATGTATTTAGTCTACGTACTTCCAAATTTAATGTTTGTGGGGTCACAATAGTTAATAAGTTATCCTTGATTTTCCTATATTTTCCATTTGAACGCAGTTTATTAGTTGTAATATCGCACTTTATTATTTCAAAGAAATTACTCAATTGTCAAAGCCTCTAATAGACTCTGGTGCCTTGTCCATGAGAATTACCTCTGGACAAGTTTGCCTTGTAATAATCTATTTAACTAAGACAGCAGTTCGATCTCTTAACTAGAACAGCATCTGTATACTAATTGAATGATCTATAAAAGATATATATATATATATATATATATATATATATATATATATATATATATATATATATTATCCTTCCTTCTCACTATTTCTCTTATGGGAGTTTTATCATTAATGTCACAATTGTGTTTTATTGTAAATATTACATTCTTTAAACAAATATTCTTGCCACATTTGACCTTGGCCAACGATGCGTATTTTTGTTTTTTTTTAATTTCCTGGGTGACCTGCTAATTACTGAGCTCTAGATAAACAATCTGCAACAGTATTGAGCGTTAATGGAATATAGATTACATTGTTAAAAAAAAACCGTAATTTTTATCGGAAATTCAACGTAAAAATACTGTATTTAGCCGTATTTCAGTAAAATACGGGTGACCGTAATTTTACTATACGTTATTATCTTTTACGGGTTGGTAACCGTAATATCACTAGGTTACGTCAATATATCCGGTTTTAAAACGGTAAAAGTCCTGGAATAAATGTTGCCAGACATTTACCGTTTTTAATGCAAATTTTGAACTGTGGTACCTAAATTCGGGGTCAAATTAAAGTAAACTAATGAACCATCTATTGAATTTAATGTTATTTGTGAAGGCCCTCTTTAAAAACAAAAATCTCTAATTGCCTTATGATCGGTTAATGTACTCTTCTTATGTTGCGAAAGATATGCGTGATCTTTGTCAATGTCCAATAAATAGCAAAATATTCTTTTTCAGTAGTTTTAATTAGTTTTGGGTACATTTAACACCCTGCTTTAATGTACTCTTCGCATGTTGGGAAAGATATGTCTAAACTTCCTTAATATCCAATAAATAGCAAAATATTCTCTTTCAGTTGTGTTTTAATTAGTTTCGGCTACATTTAACACCTTGCTTTAATGTACTCTTCTTATGTTGCGAAAGATATGTCTAAACTTCTTTAATATCCAATAAATAGCAAAATACTCTTTCAGTTGTGTTTTAATTAGTTTCGGCTACATTTAACACCTTGCTTTAATGTGCTCTTATGTTGCGAAAGATATGTCTAAACTTCCTTAATATCCAATAAATAGCAAAATATTCTCTTTCAGTTGTATTTTAATTAGTTTCTGGTACATTTAACACCCTGCTACCATAATAGACAGCTCTCATTCTGTCTTCGCTTCATGTAAAAATCTATTAATCCTATAGTTAAGCATCATATGCTAATTTGATAGTTAAAAAAAGTCGGCTTTGGTAACGTCTGGGTATGGTAAAATTAACTTTTTTCGTTCATCAGTCCATTGATAATCCTTTTCCCTTTTCATCAATTTAGTTAATGACTTGGCTATTGTTGGCAATCCCCGAATGAAAGGTCTAGAGCAGCCGACCATACCTAGGAATCTTCTATATTTTGAGGAGCAGGAGAGACTAACGACCTGACTTGAATAGCTTCCACTAGTCGCATGACCTATACTCAATTTTTTTTTTTTTAATGAGGCGCATTTGCACAGACTCGCAGCGGTGCCCTCTTAGCTCGGAAAAGTTTCATGCTATCTGATTGGTTAGAATAATCTTGTCCAACCTATCAGCGAGCAGGAAACTTTTCCTAGCTAAAAAGGCACCCCTGTGAGTCTGTGCAAATCTTCCTTACTAAAAAGAATTGACTATAATTAGTCTGACTTTCGTTAAAACAAGCACTTTTTTATCTCTTTAGGCCTGCAATTATCAATCTTTCTAGTGTAATTTCTAATGTCTTCAAATGATTTTCTGTATCCTTACTGAATATGATGACATCGTCTACACTGTTAAAAATTTGCCATAAAAAACTGTAACAATCCTGGAATAATTGTTGCCAGGCGTTTACCGGTTTAAAAACGGATATATTGACGCAAAGGGGTGATTTTACGGTCACCAACCCGTAAAATATAAAAAAAAAAAGTAGGGTAAAATTTACGGTCGCCTGTATCTTACTAAAATGCGACTGAGAACAGTATAATTTTACGGAGAATTTCCAGTTAAAATTAATTTTTTTTTTAATAAGCAAAAAAACTTTCATATCTCCAAATCTGTAGCATTATCTGAAGGGATCTCGATGTCAGGATGCCAGAGAACTTCAAATCAATCAATCAATCGGTCAGTCTGAAGGGGCCTCAAAATCCACGCGAGCAAATCTCAAGTCCAAATACAGTGTCAGTCATGATTGTGCAATATCCGTATTTGTGGAGGCATATCCTTCGTTAGTGGGTGTGATCGAGTCTTTGCAAATACTCGATTACGCCCACTCACAAAGGATATACTTTCACAAACACGGATATTGTACACCCAGCAACAAGACCGGTGTCGCCTGGCCAGACCCGAGTTGGAGAGATCATGCCCCTCTTGCCCTGAAAGGTGGCCGACGTTAAACAACCGAGACATCGTTAGGATGGTTCGAATGTGAGGAGGAGGGAAATTACCAATATCACTCAAGAAATGCGATGAAGAGAGAGAACTTTATTCTTTTAGGAAATGTAATCTAACATTATTTCGAAACTAATTCGTCAAAAGATTTTATCATTACTTTTTATTTGAAATTTTCTATCCTATTGCTATAAAAAAAAAAATTCTTGAATAATATTGGAACTGACTATTCATAGTAATATTCATAACACGGAAACATCCTTAGTTTGCAATTTCTTAAGCAATTCCCCCCCCCCCTCTCTCTCTCTCTCTCTCTCTCTCTCTCTCTCTCTCTCTCTCTCTCTCTCTCTCTCTCTCTCTCTCTCTCTCTCTCCACATACATACACACTGTAACTTACGTATTATATGTAGGGGGCTAATAATGTATAGTTTCAAATAGCACCTATTGGGTCCCCAATCATTAATAAGTGGTCTATGTTCAAAATTTCGAGGGTAATGAGGTTTAAAGGTTTAGTTGTTGATTTCAGTGTTTTCCTTTGATTTCGATCATGACCCACGTAGCTCGGTGTGGTTGGGTTCAGCTTTCGTCATGGGCTACTTGGCTCCGGCCCTCTTAGAGAAAATAGTATTATTTGCTATATCAATTATATTAGCTTAAGGTTGGAGATTTAAAATGCATCATCAGTTAACATAACCTATATAGTTTCAGAAGTGATTGGTGAAAGTAGAATATGTGAAATGACATGCAATGAAAGTTCGTTGGTGCATTATTATAGTGATGATGTGGTATATAGGATGTAGGGTATAAAAGATTAAACTACCAACACATTGTTTACTCAAATTATCTGGTTCGGTGTTAATAACCTTAGATGTCAGGATGACAGAACTCCTAATCAATCAATCAATCAATCAATCAAATTATCTGGGCAAGTCGTTCACTTCCAAGCGAACCCCCTTCCCTGGTGACGATTGCTCAATGCTCAAAGGTCCGAGTCTACCTGGCTTCACCCTTCCCAAGGGAAAAGGAAATATTTCCTTAGCATTGAGCATTCGTATTATTACGATTTTATTTGTCGTTTCGTGTCCTGATGTCCAACACCTTAAAAGTGTTCCCCCGAGCTCTTCAAGAAAACCATTACTCTCGATATTTGTTCAATCAGTCTTTCGCATATTTACTTCGTTATTTATAGTTTTGATATAATTTTAAACACCTGGAAATCAAACTGTATGAAATATTGTCATCTTAGTATTTTGTTTTTCATTTACTAATAAACTTCCACCAAAAAAGATCTTATTTTAATTGTGAGACCTTTAAACCTCAAACATGTGGGGATGGAGGTGGAAGGATATATGCAGGTGGGGGTTAAAGGTGATGGTGAAGAGGTGGCAATTGGGTGATCTTAATGTATGGCTTGACGAGGTTTGCTTATTAACATTTATGAAGGGATGATGATGATGGTAATACCCCTATTGATAACATTTAATATCAATGATTCCAACTTGCAATGAAAACGGACATTTATCGTTCTAACATTGTTTTTAGGTGGTCATTGAACATCATTGGGACATGGGATCTTCACCCGAAAGAAATAAAATTCCAACACCAACTTGCAAAGTAGTTACCGGTCTTGTGTGATCCTTGGGTACATCCAAATGATGTAAAATATTGGATACAGGTTATGTGTATATATATATATATATATATATATATATATATATATATATATATATATATATATATATATATATATATATATATATACATATATACACATATATATACATACACATATATATATACACAAAAAGAGAGAGAGAGATATATATAAACAAAAAGAGAGAGAGAGAGAGAGAGAGAGAGAGAGAGAGAGAGAGAGAGAGAGAGAGAGAGAGAGACAAAAAAAGAGAGAGGGAAAGAGAGAGGGAAAGAGAGAGAGGGAGAGAGTTACTTTTTAGTCCATTCGCATAGACTCCATTTGCTCTTTGGTTGAGCGATTTAGTTTAAGCATTTGGAGAGTTCTTAGGATATCTAACTTATTCCAGAACGCGAGAGAGAGAGAACAGCTGCTAGAATAATGCAAACAAGGGATATATCATTCCGACGTATATTAATTGGAATAGTCAGTTCCCCCAATATTTAAGGTTTTTCCATACAAAAATGTAATAAGGAATTCAAATATGTCGGTGTGATTATATTTTTCGATAACTATTCTCGAAAACAATTGCTGGCTGTAAGTTCACTACTCACCTGGCTGAAGCGGGGTCATTTCATTCATAAAAAATGCCTGGAGTATATGCTGTATTTAATTGTAGCACCTCTTTGGCTCGCATTTTGAGGTTCCTTACCTTTAGCATCAGGAGCTTTTTGACCTTTTATTTTGAGGTGCCTTACTTCTGGCATTTGAGGTTCTTTGACCTCTATTTTGAGGTGCCTTATCTCTAGCGTTAGGAGCTTTTTTACCTCTTATTTTAAGTGCTTTAACTTTAGCTTTATGACCTCTATATTTTTAGGTGCCTTACATTGGGTTTTTTTTTTACCTCTATTTTTAGGTGCCTTAACTTTAGCTCTACGGGCTTTATGACCTCTATTTTTAGGTGCCTTATCTCTAGCATTAGGGCTTTATGACCTCTATTTTAAGGTGCCTTATCTCTAGCCTTAAGGGCCTTTTTACCTCAATTTTTAGGTGTCCTATCTCATACTAACATTAGGAGCTTTTATACCTCTATTTTTAGGCGCCTTATCTCTAGCATTAGGGGGTTTTTTACCTCTGATTTTGAGGTGCCAGGTACCTTATCTCTAGCATTAGGGGACCTTTTTTACCTATATTTTGAGGTCTTATCTCTAGCATTAGGAGCTTTTTGACCTCCATTTTGAGGTGTCTTATATCTAACATTAGGGGATTTTTTACCTCTTATTTTAGGGTGACTTATTTATAGCATTAGGGGCTTTTTGACCTCTACTTTTAAGAGCCTTGTATATAGCATTAGGCTGTTTTTTACCTCGATTTTTAGGAGCCTTATATATAGCATTAGGGGCTTTTTGACCTCTTATTTTGAGGTGCATTACCTCCAGCATTAGAGGCCCTTTGACCTCTATTTTAGGTGCTTTATTTATAGCATTAGGGGATTTTTGACCTCTTATTTGAGGTGCATTACCTCCAACATTAGAGGCCCTTTGACCTCTATTTTAGGTGCCTTATTTATAGCATTAGATGCTTTTTGACCCCGATTTTGAGGTGCATTACTTCAAGCATTAGAAGTTCTTTGACCTCTATTTTAAGGAGCCTCATATATAGCATTATGAGCTTTTTGACCTCTATTTTTAGGAGCCTTATATATAGCATTATATGCTTTTTGACCTCTATTTTGAGGTGCATTACTTGTAGCATTAAAGGCTCTTTGACCTCTCTTATTTTTTATGCCTTATTTATAGCATTATAGGACCTTTTTTACCTCTATTTTAAGGGCCTTATATATAGCATTATGGGCTTTTTGACCTCGATTTTGAGGTCCATTACTTGTAGCATTAGAAGCTCTTTGACCTCTATTTTCAGGTGCCTTACTTATAGCATTAGGGGCTTATTGACCTCTATTTTGAGGTGCTACTTCTAGCATTGGAGGCTCTTTGACCTCTATTTTTATGTGCCTTATTTAGAGTATTAGGGGTTTCTTGACCTCGATTTTGAGGTGTATTACTTCTAGCATTAGAGGGTCTTTGACCTCTTTTTAGGTGCCTTACTTATAGCATTAGGGGCTTTTTTACCTTGATTTTGAGGTGCATTACTTCCAGTATTAGAGGCTCTTTGACTATTTTTAGGTACCTTATTTATAGCATTAGCGGCTTTTTGGCCTTGATTTTGAGGTGCATTACTTTTAGCATTAGAGGGTCTTTGACCTCTTTTTAGGTGCCTTATTTATAGCATTAGCGGCTTTTTGGCCTTGATTTTGAGGTGCATTACTTTTAGCATTAGAGGCTCTTTGACCTCTTTTTAGGTGCCTTACTTATAGCATTAGGGGCTTTTTACCTCTATTTTGAGGTACATTACTTCTAGCATTAGTCTCTTTGACCTCTATTTTTAGGTGCCTTATTTATAGCATTAGGGGCTTTTTACCTCTATTTTGAGGTGCATTACTTCTAGTATTATTCTCTTTGACCTCTATTTTTAGGTGCCTTATTTATAGCATTAGGGGCTTTTTACCTCTATTTTGAGGTGCATTACTTCTAGCATTAGTCTCTTTGAACTGTATTTTTAGGTGCCTTATTTATAGCATTAGGGGCTTTTTACCTCTATTTTGAGGTGCATTACTTCTAGCATTATTCTCTTTGACCTCTATTTTTAGGTGCCTTATTTATAGCATTAGGGGCTTTTTACCTCTATTTTGAGGTGCATTACTTCTAGCATTAGTCTCTTTGACCTCTATTTTTAGGTGCCTTATTTATAGCATTAGGGGCTTTTTACCTCTATTTTGAGGTGCATTACTTCTAGCATTAGTCTCTTTGAACTGTATTTTTAGGTGCCTTATTTATAGCATTAGGGGCTTTTTACCTCTATTTTGAGGTGCATTACTTCTAGCATTATTCTCTTTGACCTCTATTTTTAGGTGCCTTATTTATAGCATTAGGGGCTTTTTACCTCTATTTTGAGGTGCATTACTTCTAGCATTATTCTCTTTGACCTCTATTTTTAGGTGCCTTATTTATAGCATTAGGGGCTTTTTACCTCTATTTTGAGGTGCATTACTTCTAGCATTAGTCTCTTTGACCTGTATTTTTAGGTGCCTTATTCATAGCATTAGGGGCTTTTTACCTCTATTTTGAGGTGCATTACTTCTAGCATTATTCTCTTTGACCTCTATTTTTAGGTGCCTTATTTATAGCATTAGGGGCATTTTGGCCTTGATTTTGAGGTGCATTACTTTTAGCATTATTCTCTTTGACCTCTATTTTTAGGTGCCTTATTTATAGCATTAGGGGCTTTTTACCTCTATTTTGAGGTGCATTACTTCTAGCATTAGTCTCTTTGACCTGTATTTTTAGGTGCCTTATTCATAGCATTAGGGGCTTTTTACCTCTATTTTGAGGTGCATTACTTCTAGCATTATTCTCTTTGACCTCTATTTTTAGGTGCCTTATTTATAGCATTAGGGGCTTTTTACCTCTTATTTTGAGGTGCATTACTTCTAGCATTAGTCTCTTTGACCTGTATTTTTAGGTGCCTTATTCATAGCATTAGGGGCTTTTTACCTCTATTTTGAGGTGCATTACTTCTAGCATTATTCTCTTTGACCTCTATTTTTAGGTGCCTTATTTATAGCATTAGGGGCTTTTTACCTCGATTTTGAGGTGCATTACTTCTAGTATTATTCTCTTTGACCTCTATTTTTAGGTGCCTTATTCATAGCATTAGGGGCTTTTTACCTCTATTTTGAGGTGCATTACTTCTAGTATTATTCTCTTTGACCTCTATTTTTAGGTGCCTTATTTATAGCATTAGGGGCTTTTTACCTCTATTTTGAGGTGCATTACTTCTAGTATTAGTCTCTTTGACCTGTATTTTTAGGTGCCTTATTCATAGCATTAGGGGCTTTTTACCTCTATTTTGAGGTGCATTACTTCTAGCATTAGTCTCTTTAACCTCTATTTTTAGGTGCCTTATTTATAGCATTAGGGGCTTTTTACCTCTATTTTGAGGTGCATTACTTCTAGTATTAGTCTCTTTAACCTCTATTTTTAGGTGCCTTATTCATAGCATTAGGGGCTTTTTACCTCTATTTTGAGGTGCATTACTTCTAGCATTAGTCTCTTTAACCTCTATTTTTAGGTGCCTTATTTATAGCATTAGGGGCTTTTTACCTCGATTTTGAGGTGCATTACTTCTAGTATTATTCTCTTTGACCTCTATTTTTAGGTGCCTTATTTATAGCATTAGGGGCTTTTTACCTCTATTTTGAGGTGCATTACTTCTAGCATTAGTCTCTTTGACCTGTATTTTTAGGTGCCTTATTCATAGCATTAGGGGCTTTTTACCTCTATTTTGAGGTGCATTACTTCTAGCATTAGTCTCTTTGACCTGTATTTTTAGGTGCCTTATTCATAGCATTAGGGGCTTTTTACCTCTATTTTGAGGTGCATTACTTCTAGCATTATTCTCTTTGACCTCTATTTTTAGGTGCCTTATTTATAGCATTAGGGGCTTTTTACCTCGATTTTGAGGTGCATTACTTCTAGTATTATTCTCTTTGACCTCTATTTTTAGGTGCCTTATTTATAGCATTAGGGGCTTTTTACCTCTATTTTGAGGTGCATTACTTCTAGTATTATTCTCTTTGACCTCTATTTTTAGGTGCCTTATTCATAGCATTAGGGGCTTTTTACCTCTATTTTGAGGTGCATTACTTCTAGCATTAGTCTCTTTGACCTCTATTTTTAGGTGCCTTATTTATAGCATTAGGGGCTTTTTACCTCTATTTTGAGGTGCATTACTTCTAGTATTATTCTCTTTGACCTCTATTTTTAGGAGCCTTATATATAGCATTAGGGCCTTTTTACCTCGATTTTGAGGTGCATTACTTCTAGCATTATTCTCTTTGACCTCTATTTTTAGGTGCCTTATTTATAGCATTGGGGGCTTTTTACCTCTATTTTGAGGTGCATTACTTCTAGCATTAGTCTCTTTGACCTGTATTTTTAGGTGCCTTATTCATAGCATTAGGGGCTTTTTACCTCTATTTTGAGGTGCATTACTTCTAGCATTATTCTCTTTGACCTCTATTTTTAGGTGCCTTATTTATAGCATTAGGGGCTTTTTACCTCTTATTTTGAGGTGCATTACTTCTAGTATTATTCTCTTTGACCTCTATTTTTAGGTGCCTTATTTATAGCATTAGGGGCTTTTTACCTCTATTTTGAGGTGCATTACTTCTAGCATTAGTCTCTTTGACCTGTATTTTTAGGTGCCTTATTCATAGCATTAGGGGCTTTTTACCTCTATTTTGAGGTGCATTACTTCTAGCATTATTCTCTTTGACCTCTATTTTTAGGTGCCTTATTTATAGCATTAGGGGCTTTTTGGCCTTGATTTTGAGGTGCATTACTTTTAGCATTAGCGGCTCTTTGACCTCTTTTTTTTAGGTGCCTTACTTATAGCATTAAGGGCTTTTTTACCTTGATTTTGGGGTCCATTACTTCTAGCATTAGAGGCTCTTTGACTTCTATTTTCAGGTGCCTTATTTATAGCATTAGGGGCTTCTTTACCTTTATTTTTAGAGGCCTTATATATAGCATTAGGGGGTTTTTTACCTCTATTTTTAGGTGCCTTCTTTATAGCATCTGGGCCTTTTTTATCTCTATTATTATGTGCCTTATTTTTAGCATTAAGGTTTTTTTACCTCTATTTTGAGGTGCCTTTTTTTCGTATTATGGGCTTTTTTTTTTTACCCCTATTTCAAGGTGACTTACCTCTAACATTAAAGGCTATTTTACGTGTTCGTTTAAAGGCTCTTCGTTGCTGTTCTCTTCTGTTCGTTCTAGTTTTTCAAGAACTTTAGTTTTTCTGTTTCCTTTGATATTTCATCTTCCAGTTTCCTTAGTTCGTCAATTTCTTTCGAGATTTCATCGTATTCTTTCCTAGTTCGTCAGTTTTCCTCTGGATTTCAAGAGAGATTTCAGTGCCGTGTGTCCTCAGTTCGTCAGATTCCTCAGAGAAATCGATGGCATCCATGTCTTTGTCCATCAGAGCGATGGGTGTAGACAGGAATGCAATAAATTTTCTCCGCATATGTCATCACGCTAAGGTAAACGACGTGAAGGAAAAGTTAAGAGACTGGATATGGCCTTTCATCAATGTCGAATTTTGGGACTAACATGTTGAAGAACCACATGTCACTCATCGTTCAGTTGAACCATTCTGTCTCCTTATTTCCTTAGTTTCAATAGACTTCAATTATAGGACATCGTTGCAAAAGCCTAAGCAAAGGATCATTCAAGGCGCGTACATTATGTTCTTCAAAGCTCGACAACTTCTGCAGCAACCACCAAAACCAGTAGTAGATGAAGGTGTTCCGAAGAGTCTCCTGTTGATCCTGTAGTTGTAATACACAATTCTCACAGTCGGCTTCCTATTAAAAAATAGCCATTAACAATGTTCACTGCGTTGCATGCTTAGTTTGAAAAAAAAAAAAAAAAAAAAAAAAAAAAAGAGATCAGGTCTTCAGAAGTCATTTGAAGCTCGAGGCGGAGCGGTTCAGAACTGCTCGGGGAAGATTCTGTTCTGGAGTCATTCAGAACTCCATGCTAAGTACTTGTATACGGCTATGTCTTCTGAAGCCTTTTGAAAATCCTGGAAAATTTTCTTCAGGTGCCGTTCAGGGAGATCCAGGAAGAATCTGTTCTAGAGTCATTCAGAACTCCATGTTAAGTTTACGGCTATTTTTTCTGAAGACATTTGGAAATTCCGTGAAAGTTTTCTTCCGAAGGCTTTCAGAGATTCTGTTCTAGGGTCATTCAGAACTCCATGCTAGGTCTATGGTCATTTCTTCAGAAGCCATGTAGGAATCTCGAAAAAACTCTTTCGTTTTAATAAACCATAGTAAATCATCATCATCATCATAATGATGATGATGATATTGATGATAATAATAATAAGGATGATAATAATAATAATAATAATAATAATAATAATAATAATAATAATAATGATAAACTACATGATTTGGTTTATGGATTTGAGTCTGAAAGTTCTGAAGTCTTTCAACGCTCGGATTTGCAATTTGAAGGAGAGTTAAGAGACTGAATAGGAAGATGAAAAGATAATTAATACTATAATTTATTATTTTCATTATTAAGTAACGCCTGCAGCGCACTCTGCGATCGTACTCGGGCGAAGGGTAATTGACGTTTTCAGCAAACCGCATTGAAATAACCGAAGGCTTCGACTTCTTTTTTCATGTTTGAGATTTAAAACAACCCATTTCAGATACGAATCGATATCAGAGACGTTCGAAACACAGAAAATACGTATAATACATAGGCTACAGTGTGCATGTATGTGGAGAGAGAGAGAGAGAGAGAGAGAGAGAGAGAGAGAGAGAGAGAGAGAGAGAGAGAGAGAGAGAGAGAGGAATTCCTGAAGAAAATGCAAACGAAGGATATTTCCGTGTTATGAATATTAATATGAATTGTCAGTTCCAATATTATTCAAGAAAATTTTATAAAGAAATAGGATAGGAAAATTCAAATAAAGAGTAATGATAGTCTTTTGTTGAATTAGTTTCGAAATGATATTAGATTACATTTCTTAAAAGAATAAAAAAGTTCTCTCTCTTCATCGCATTTCTTTTGAGTGATATCGGCAATTTCCCTCCTCACATTCGAACCATCCTAACGATGTCTCGGATGTTTAATGTCGGCCACCTTTCAAGGCAAGAGAGGCATGATCTCCGGTTTTGTTGCTGGGCGTACAAAGGATAGACAGTGTATTTGGGCTATAAGAATGAGAATATATTTGCTCCTATTTGAGCTAAATCATCGTTAATGATAGGCATTGGCCTATCAGGAATTATAATAAATTACCATACGGTAGTTAAAATCTTAATGAGTAATTAACAATAAAGGAGAATTACAAGGAGACATGTAGGGTATAACTACTGAGTCTCTCTTAATTTCTACTATTAATTTATCTACTATTGGACATAGACTTATTGACAACCTATAATTTGGAATATAAAAAAAACCTAGCTCCTCCTCCTCATAATATTCTAATTTTATCCTGTAATTGTTTTGTTTTTAGTGTACCCTTGAAACATTGTGAACCTCCTCCCCCCCCCCTTTTTTTTTTTTTTTTTTTTTTTTTTTTTTTTTTTTTTTTTTTTTTTTTTTAAGGCACTTGGTGCGAAAGCTGCATTTTTAAATACATATTCACGTATATAATTGTGGATTTTGATTCTCCAAATTCTGTCGCAATACATCTGGCTGACCGAGCTTGCCTCCTGAAATGACAATTCCGTGCATATACTTAAAAAAGAAAAAACTTTCGTTCCATCCAAATGGTCAAGAAAATAAGGGCTATGCTCGTCCATTGAAAGTTAGCTTAGTAATTTTTATAAATGTTAGAATCTAACCTGCTAATAAGTGTATCAGAGTAGGCATGTACATAGATTTCACAATTATAATCATTCATGGGAACTAGGAATTGTCCAGTCTGACAAAATTTGACAGTTGATTAATGAATATTTACTTTGTCGGTATATTAGAAATTTTGAATTAAACCTTTTGCAAAGCATGTGGTAGTAATTATTGCGTTACTAACTAACGTAGACTTTATTTGTTCATAACCTGCAGTGCTTATCAAGAATTTTTTTTTTTTTTTTTTTTCTTTTTTTTTTGCGAGACCAATTACAAACTTGATTCTATCTTATTCTACCTCTTTCTCAACATAATTCACAATTTCAAGAAATAATTGGTTGAAGTGTCAAAGAGTAATACTTCATTATATTTATTTGTATGGTTTATATTTTTTTTTTATCCATGGATACAGTTTCTTTCAAGTTTGTTGTACACTCATGGTTAGTGGTAAGTGCACTTTAGTGGGGCTCTGCCCATTAACCTCGTAAGGACGTGCTTTATTATGTTCTGTGTCTAACAGAACATGAATTCTTCTCTTTACTTTTTCTGCTTTTCATTTGTTATGCTTAATTTCTTAATTATTCCTTTCTCTTGGTTTGTTATGTTTACGTCACTCGCTCAAACCAGATTTACTGTAAACAGGACGTATCTTCAAGTTGGAAACGCTTTAATTACCGTTTTCTATAATCCCCGTTTTCTATAATTCACTTTGCTTCTGCAATCCATTTGTATTCCACACCTTTGGATAGTATGGAAAGACACTGCTTTTGTTGGGAAATGCATCTTGGAGAACAGTCTCGTTGCATTTCTGACAAATCTTTCATTAAGTTAATTGGGTCTAAATTTGTTACTTTATTCCAGGGTATACTCTTTCAGTTTATTTTTTTCTTTAATATCGGATATGGGTATGCATAAATAGTCAAAACTCTTAATTCCTATTATATACAGTACTTTCAGAAAACTCTGAACAACTAGTCCTTTCTACTTTTAATACTGCTACAATTACCCTATGAATAAAACTCCTTATCCATTGGTAATGTGGATGAACCTCCATTCTCACTGTACAGTATATATGGCCCTCTTGCACATCTTGAAAGAGACCTTAGTGTGATTGTCAATGTGACTTAGCATAATCTATTCCTTGTGTGTCCTGAAATAGTGTGTTCCCTAGGGATTGTTGTTTGAGATATATACATTATTTCGTGAAATTCGATTTTCGGGGCAAAAAATTTCGGCCCATTTTCCTGCCGAAAATTTCGGATGAAATTAGAGCCAAAAATTTTTCCGAAAATTTCGGCCGATTTTCGGGCCGAAAATTTCGGCCGATTTTCGGGCCGAAAATTTCTGTCGATTTTCGGGCCGAAAATTTCTGCCGATTTTCGGGCCGAAAATTTTGGCCGATTTTCGGGCCGGAAATTTCGGCCGATTTTCGGGCCGGAAATTTCGGCCGATTTTCGGGCCGGAAATTTCGGCCGATTTTCGGGCCGGAAAT
Organism: Palaemon carinicauda; assembly: GCF_036898095.1. Taxonomy (NCBI): domain Eukaryota; kingdom Metazoa; phylum Arthropoda; class Malacostraca; order Decapoda; family Palaemonidae; genus Palaemon; species Palaemon carinicauda. Next base: position 147,477,691 of record NC_090727.1, on the reverse strand, counting down.
TTCGGCCGATTTTCGGGCCGGAAATTTCGGCCGATTTTCGGGCCGGAAATTTCGGCCGATTTTCGGGCCGGAAATTTCGGCCGATTTTCGGGCCGGAAATTTCGGCCGATTTTCGGGCCGGAAATTTCGGCTGATTTTCCTGCCGAAAATTTCGGATGAAATTAGAGCCAAAAATTTTCCGAAAATTTCGGCCGATTTTCGGGCCGAAAATTTCGGCCGAAATTAAAGCCAACATTTTTTTCGAGAATTTTGCTGGAAGTTACCTAGTTTGACTTCATTACCAGAATTCTTCCACTGATGTCTGCACCTGCCGCAATTTATATAGTTCTTTTTAAGGAGCTCAGCTTGTGGGGTAGTAGTTTCAAAAACAATTTGCAAATCCTATCTTAGGTTTAGCTCTCTGATTCTGATAATTTACTGTTCGTGTTTGAGAATTTTTGTGGTAATCCCCCTATGGCTTTTATCTAATCAAGTCCCTTAAAATTTTCCCTATTTGGTATACTCACATCTCTGAAGGTGGTTTTAGAAAATCCTCCTGTAATTTTTTTGTACTGTTTATGTTTAGTAGTGTTTTAATTTCGGCGTAACCTCTTACTTTTCCTCCTCCTATAATATAGAAAATTCCTATTTTTACAACCAACTGCTATTCCTTCTTCACCCATAGGGTTAACTACTCCACTGTAATTGTTCAGTGGCTGCTTTCCTCTTTGTAAGGATTGAAGACTCTTAAGCTATGGTAAGCGGCTCTTCTAGGAGAAGGACGCTCCAAAATCAAACCCTTGTTCTCTAATCTTGGGTAGTGCCATAGTCTCTGTACCATGGTATTCCATTGTCATGTTAATTTCTTGCTTGAGGGTTCACTCGGGCACGCTATCCTGGCACACTATTCCATCATTTCTCTTCCTCTTGTTTCGTTTGAGCTTTTATAGTTTATATAGGAAATATTTATTTTATTGTTACTGTTCTTAAAATATTTTTCTCCTTGTTTCCTCGCTGGGCTATTTTTTCCCTGTTGGAGCCCCTGGGCTTATAGCATCCTGCTTTTCCAACTAGGGTTGTAGCTTAGCAAGTAATAATAATAATAATAATAATAATAAGATAACCTTACTCTCTTGAGCTTTTAATTCCCTTTGCTGCATTCCCCCTGTTACTCTGTAATGTTTGTTATTCTTTCAGTGGAATGTAAAGCAATCGCTTTCATGGCATTGTTTTCCTTATCTTTATCGCACTATAAATTGCTCCATAGTCCATCTATATAAGTATAACGTTTAATTGGACGGACAATTAATCGCCGAAAGCATTCCAAGGCCGTATTGTTTCACCTGGTATTGAATTCTCGTGTCATTTGATGGTTTCTATGAACAGTGAAGTATGACATGGAATGCTCATTGTTTTTTGCCCACATAAACTCCTGTAAATTTAGCAGCCTTTCTTTCTCCCTAGCTAATTTTCATAAAAGAAAACTCTTAATTTTTTTTAGCTGATAGCAAAGATGGCTGAAAGAAGAATGAAGGTAGTTAGCTGGCTAATCGTGGTAGGGAATAGTTTTGAGAAGTTAGTATTAGTAAGAGTAGTGTAATTTTATTTATATAAACCAGATTTCTACAAATGGAAACATTTTGTTTTTTTTTGGTTTATAAAGAATGAGAGCAGTTATCTAGCTAACCATTCTCGGAATTGTTTAGAAAGTCAAGTATTAGTAAGAATAGTATGAAGTGTCGTTTAACAATTCTTATTGATATAAAGGTACATTTTGTTTAGTATCTTCTTGTATTTAATTTTTACATTATATTTACGTAATAAATTATTTTAATTACTTTTCACAGTGGTAAACATATGAACTTACTCTTCTCCACCATCTGCAATAATGAAGTAATTTATTCCATGTTCTTGTGGTCAACTGTATATTTCTGAATAATTGGTTTTTAAAGGTTTAAAGGTCGCTCATGAATGGCAGAGGCAAGGGACAGTGACATTACCCTAGCAATCTGGTCAATGCCCTAGAGACTGTATATATTATATGCTCAGCGCCCAAGCCTCCTCTCCACCCAAGCTAGAACCAGGGAGGGCCAGGCAGTGGCTGCTGATGACTCAGCAGCTAGACCTATAGGCTCCCCCAAACCCCCCAACCTTAGCTCACAAGGATAGTAAGGTTGCAGACACTAATGGCACTAACGAGTCTGAGCGGGACTCTAACCCCCGTCTGGCAAACACCTGACAGAGACGTTACCAATCAGGCCATAACAACCAATGAGTTTTGTGTATTTGTTTTACATTGAGGACTTATCATTCAGATTTTCTCACTGCAGAATTTGGTATCCATTTTTTAATGTCCTTATATCGGAAGTCGATCCTAAAAGACGTGGGTATTTGTGTATTTTCTATCATTGGTCCTACTAGGATTTTGTAAACGTGGATTTTAATATTCTTTAGTTTCTCAAACCTTTTTAGCTTTTTTATTTTGCATTCTTGTCATCTTTAGCCATTCTCTTATGCGTCTTGAAAAATCTCTTTACCCGCATTGCATACTTTGTTTATTAAGTAGTAGGTTGGCCCGGGCACCAGCCACCCGTTGAGATACTACCGCTAGAGAGTACTGGCCAGACAGTACTACATTGAATCCTTCTCTCTGGTTACGGTTCATTTTCCTTTTGCTTACACACTAACACACCGAATAGTCTGGCCTATTCTTTACATATTCTCCTCAGTCCTCATACATCTGACGACACTAAGATTAACAAACAATTCTTCTTCTTCATCCAAGGGGTTACTGCATTGTAATTGTTCAGTGACCACTTTCCCCATGGTAAGGGTAGAAGAGACTCTTTAGCTATGGTAAGCAGCTCTTCTAGGAGAAGGACACTCCAAAATCAAACCATTGTTCTCTAGTCTTGGGTAGTGCCGTAGCCTCTGTACCATGGCCTTCCACTGTCTTGGGTTAGAGTTCTCTTGGTTGAGGGTACACTCTGGCATACTATTCTATCTTATTTCTCTTCCTATTGTTTTGTTAGTTTTTATAGTTTATAAAGGAGATATTTATTTTAATGTTTACTCTTCTTAAAATATTTTATTTTTCATTGTTTCCTTTCCTCACTGGGCTAATTTCCCTGATGGGGTCTCTGGACTTATAGCATCCTGCTTTTCCAACTAGGGTTGTAGCTTAGTAAGTAATAATAACAGTGCTTTTGGTGGAATTCACTGTTTTTAATCCAACGTTATCCTTGGAAGCTTTGACTTGTGATCCATTGCTGGTAATGATGGTTCCTAAATATTTGAAAGTTTGATTGATTGATTTGGAGTTTTTTGGTATCCTGACATCCAAGGTTATTGACGCAAATATTTGTTATAAATAAAGAATAAAAAGGAAATAAATTTTAAATTTAAAACAAAGGTTCCTTATAAAAATCAAATAGCTTTCAGAAGAGCTGCCTCTGAAATAAAATTTAAGAATATCGCTAGCATAGTAAAACACATAATGTCCAAAAGTCTTGGCAAGGATGAAGCTTCCATCCTCACCTCGAGCCTCAAACATGGTCGAGTTTGAGTTGGGCAATATTACTCCGATAAAGCAGTTCGTCTGATCACAACTCTGTATCTGCATGACATCAGGCTTTCTCTGGTTGATCACCAATCCAACCTTTCTCCCTTCCAGTACTAACCTATCAATCATTTCCTGCATTTCAGTCACTGTAGTGGTAATTAAACTCATTTATAAATTCAAGGTCACTTAAATTCTGGTTCCCTTTCCAGTGAATGCCATTATTCATTCCCTTTATAATTCATTCCCTGTATAACCTTGATTCATAACACAACCAATGCCATAATAAAGAGTAGAGGGTGAGTATTCCACCTTGTAGTATTCAGCCTTGACTCCTAATGCGTCTATGAGGCTGTTTAACCTTACCGTACAAGTTCTACTATGCATATCAGTTATGTTTAAAAATTTTTTTTTTTTTTTTTTTTTTTTTTTTTTTTTTTTTTTTTTTTTTTTTGGTTTTTTTTTTTGGTATCCCATAGTGCTTCAGAATCTTTTCAACATCTTACGTGAAATTTTATCAAATGTTTTCCCAGAATCTACAAATCCTAAAACAAGAGATGATTTTAGGTCGTTACTGTTGACCTCTACATTTTTTATGTCGTAGAATAAAAATTGATCGTCACGTCCTCTGCCCTTTCTGAACTGTGACGAGCCGAGAGAAGGGTTGCTCTCAGTTAATTGCATCCTGCCTTTGAGTCACAACCCTTCTCTCGGCTCGTCACATTCCAATGTGACGAGCCGAGAGAAGAGCGAAGATACAAGCATAATATATACAAAAGGAATTATGTACAATTGTGTGACACACGGTTGGTACAGAACCCTTCTCGCAGTTTTCCAAGTATTCTGTTTATTGCAGGCTTTATTCTCTTCACTATTACCAAGGAAAAAAAAAAAAACTTTTATACCTATTGTCTCTCAAATTATCCGGCTTAGGTACTCTAGCATTAACCCCTTTCTTTTTCCATTCAACAGGCGTGACGTCATCTCGCTACATATGATTAATTCATTGAACACAAGAGGTGTTTGACTCTCATCAGCCTTCAACATTTCAATTGCAATACCATCCATTCCTGATGATTTGTGTGATTGCCAAATCGACCTCTGCCAATCTAATATCCCTTACATCTACAGTAGAGGATGATCATGTTCGGCCTCAAGGATGTCTTCCTCGTTTGGTTGGGTTGGCCTATTTAGTGTCTCTTGAAAATTTTCTTTCCATCTAGCTGCCAGATTCCTTAGTTAGAAGATTTATAATTTTATTTCTAACGGGTAACTCTTCCTCTTTTCTCTAGTAATTTATCGAATACCCTCATATGCATATCTTATACTTCCATCTCCTCTGTTTAGATTCTGTCTTCTCTACATTATTTTTTTTACTTCACTATCAAGGCTCGTATATTCAGTTCGTAATAAGGTGAGATGTGCGCAGTTTTCCTTTAATGATTGGAAGTTTGCTATTCTTCTTTTCTCTACCAGTTTCCATATTTCACAACTAGTCTATTTCTTTCGCCTTAACTCCACTTTCCTGTCAATGTTGACAGATTCCGAAAAGTTTCTTCACTTAATTCCAATGAGTATTCACACCTATCTTTGCTTCATAATCTAACATGCCTTTACAGTGCAAATATGTTCCTGTACTCCATAGCAGTTTAATTACCCTTTTCGACACCTTTTCTTGGTTTTTCATCGGCACATCTGGGAGGTGGGTTTACATTGGCTTTCCTGATCTTCATCTTCTCGTAAGTGTTTAGACAATAAGTTGGTCGCTTACCACAGCCACTCCCCGTCGAAAGTTGTCATCCAGTAGTTAGTTTTACAATAGTTTTACAATTATTTATTGCTAAATTTGGTTGTAGTATTTCCCACAGGGAGAGGTTTATATGTATTTGTATATTATATATCCTATTTACCTTTGTTCTTCCTTACACAAGTTTTTCAGGAGCGGAGGATTTAGAGCAGCATGAAGAAAAACATTTAAGGAGAGAAATAGAGAAGAAGAGTTTTATGATGTGGACTCAAATTATATTGAAGCGTGGGCGTTGAGGGTGAGCGCTTGGGTCGTGAACTTTAATTTATATGCTGTAATATTGTGTGATAGTAGGTTTTGAGTTCACGTGTATTAACACTGTCTGAACTAAATGATTAATATATAGTATCAATCATAAGTTTCTTTCTCCACCTGGCCCAATTCAGGGAATATTTAATTGAGGTGTTTCGACGTTAGTGAATGGAAATTTTGTTGGGCCCGTTTCCTTTTTCTTACTTCTCTGGACTCGAACAAGGTAGAGGCAGAATAGTGGTCCCAAGGAAGGAAAAGATGAAGGGAATAGGAGTAATGAGGTAATGTGGAGTAAGTTTTTCTGAAATGATAGCATATGATTTGAAGGTATGTATTGAGTTATTTATTTTACTGTTTTTCTGACCTTTAACATTAACTTTTATAAATAAACTTTTATGATAAGTTTATTTCGGGTGACGGGAGAAAAGTTGAGAATGGGTCTTGAAAGAAAAATATAAAGTAGACAAATTTGTAATGTAGTATGATGATATCAGTCGTAAGTATAAATTCTTCAAACCGACGCACTGATATTTGGTACTTTGCATTCCAGGTTTGTCCTTTGAATATTGAAGAGTAGAAAATTTATTTCAAAGAACGCATATTGAAGTTGTAACATATAATGCTGGTTATACTTCTGAAAAAGAAATGGTGAATATTTTTAATTATTTACCTTACTCTACTTTACGGGCTGCTTTTTTTGGTACGGGCTTTTTTTTTTTTTTTTTTTTTTCTCGTATACAGCAGGGGAACCATACTATATACAGTCATGTTCGTTCGAAAGCATTGAACATTTCACACGGCATATTGCTCGTTTATTGTCAAATCCACATTATCAAAGCTCCACATTATCAAAGCACTTGGAGAAAAAGAAAGTTTTCTGTTTCTTCTTGGAAGCCTTAATGTCTTCAGTCTTTCGAATGTCTAGTGGGAGCTTATTGTATAGTCTCGGGTCGTATATTTAAAGCCTATACAGTCCATGATTAAGTACTCTATCAATCCTGCTACAGTCTAGAGCCTGCAGTAGACATAATAGGTTGGAATAATTTGAAACCATCTGTAACTATTCTCGTGCCAACACGATTTGTTGGCTGCACGGTATGTAGCAATTCTTTAAAACACAGTATAAGACTTGTCCCACAATAATGGACAAGGTTCATTAAAATTATAAGAGTAACTTTTTAATTTTTCCGTAAATAGTCATTTAACTTTTGGGTTTTTATTTTATTTTATTTTTTTTTTTTAAGAAAATTACCTTGCAAACCCTAATATTTTTGGACTATACATAATTTTCTTTGATGCTCAATTAATGAACATTATCAAAGAGGGTAAATGGTTTATACTATAATGGGGGTAGGTTTATATTTCTTTTATAAGTTATCATTGTCTTGAACTAAAAGGACAGAGGTTTACCAGTAAGCCTCATCATTGTTGTACATGTTAAAAGTGAAGCAAGTGCAGTAGTTTGAATCCTATAATATATAATGCTTATATCCATTGTAATGCCAGAAGATTGTGATTGAAAAACCTGCTTCTGTAATAATATCCAACTTAAACTGCTATTTTATATAAGTTGATTTTATGTTAAAAGGATTATTGAAGTTTGTTGCTTTTCAGGAGTTTTGCCAAAAGTATATGTATGCAGATTCAGTAGGGTCTCCATCCTAAAGGAAGTTTACCATGGAGAAATAAACGGGGCTACAGTATTAAGTTAATATCTGCATTAATCAAAGGTATGCTGAAGTTGGATCTGTTCTAAATGGAAATTTATTATCGGCTAACTTTTTCATATAGTGTTATTATTGGTAGCTTAGTCCCACTATCATCCTTGAGACTTAATATAAATTTAATGTATGTTGCATGTAATAACAAAGACTATGAATGGAACGTAAAGTTGAATTTAGTTATCTGCATACTTAATGACACTTTAAGATTTTCAAGCTTCTTCTTCATAACTTAATGATCAAACCACTGACCCAGTTATTCAAAGTGGAGCATATTTTGAATATCTGCTAAATAGGCTACACTGATAACCGACATAAGTCTTTTTATAGTTTATGTATGAAATATCCGTTTTAATGTTAATGTTTTTGAAATATTTTATTGTAAGTGTTCATTACTTCTTATATCGTTAATTTATTTACTTATTTCCATTCTGCACTGGGCTATTTTTCTCTGTTGGAGCAGTTGGGCTTATCACATCTTTCTTTTCCAGCTAGGGTTGTAGCTTAGCTAATAATAATAACTAGTTTCAGTGAAAGGGAATTTACGAATAAAAATATTTATTCCAGATTTGTTCCAGCGCAACATACAAAACTCCTGCTCTTTACTCAAAAGAAGACTATCCTTCTTCCCTCCCTTTTGATCCAGCCATAGTGTCGTTGACCTAGCGAGCTTCCCTGGCCAAACTTCCGACTGTACCTGTTAGTTCTCTGCAGCTGACAACGCCAACATAGAATGGGTAGGTAATGGCTCCTTTTAATCCGTTACATAGATTATTGTTTAGGCATGGCCTAAGAACGAGGAATTCTCTATGCCCAAGAGGAGGGACGTATCCAGCAACTGCTCACAAAGAGAGGCTTTTCAAAACCATTTGCAAAACCCATGGCAGGATAGCTCTTGAGAATCGTCGGCTGCAGTGTACCAGGCAAAGTGGTCTGTCTTTTGTGGTTGGTATAGTGGATGGGTTATAACTCCACTTGGTGCCTCCATTCCAACAATAGCGGAGTTTCTGATGTATCTCGGAGAAGAAAAGCTCTTCGGTATCGGTGGTAAAAAGCTATCGCTTGGCCTCGAGCCTTATTTTTGGGCTCAAGCCATGACGTCCTGATGGAAGGTTCCTTTAGTAGCTTCCCAAGGGTATATATGACTACAGTGATATTACCAGAGAATCAAACCAAAGGTTTCACTGAATTCTAACTTCTGGCGCGAGTACCCTTAAGATTACTCTCAATGGTATCGTATATAATCGGTGGACGTATTCTTGACACGCTACATGGCAATCTGCACCCCGAATAGCCTTTACGCTTCGAGGGGGATACGTGGCAGAATTAGAAGGGTAGCTGCAATAAAGGTTTCCCTGGTTCCCCTATTACTAGCGTATCACAACCGCGCCAACTCCCTCTGGCGGCCATTCCTTTATTTGTACCGCCTCGCTACGGTGGTGTTCCCGGTTGATCTGACATTTTTTATTGATTTCTAGTAATCTTTATGCTTTCTACGGCTTCTTTCTCCATCCAGAAAGTTGAGTATTTATTCTTTACAATGTGTATTTTAGTTCCAGCCTCACAATGAATTTAGTGTAATTATTGTGTTTGGATCTACGCCGGTCACCGGTGTCGCCATTGACGCCGTTGTTCTTTGGGCATGTGTTATTTAGGTAGCAGAATGACATTTCTGGTTTAAATAGCATTAATTGTTATTATGGAAGCTATTTAACGGATTTTGAGCGAAGCGAAAAATCTATTTATGGGTGAGGTAGCCATGTCGTCCTGATGGAAGTTCCTTCAAAGGTAGTTTCCTAGGTATATTTGACTACAGTGATATATCCCAGAGAATTTACCAAAGGTATCCAGAATTCTAACTCCTGGAGCGAATATCCCTTAAAATTTTACGAAGGGATATCGTGTAATATCAGAGGACGTATTCTTGACACGTCGCATGGCTATCTACGCCCCCAATAGAGCTTTCACTTCGAGGGGAAAGAGAGGCAAGAATAAGGAGAGTCGTCAAAGAGACCACGCTCTCGACACTCCTACTGCTCTGCAAATAGTGCGCCAATTCGCCACCGCGAGGCGCCACCAAGTCATTCTTTGTAGATTTGTAGGTGTTGCAGATACAGTACCATAGGGAGGGATTCATTATCCTTTTGTTAAAAAGAGGGTGGGTCCATCAGGATGACATGGCTACCTCACCCAAAAATAGATTTTTCGCTAAGCTCAAAATCCGTTTTTTGGTCTCAGGCCATGTCGTAGTGATGGAAGTTTACTAGAGCATTAATGTATCGGTGGATTTTCAATAGTGCCGTTCATCTCGAGCTAAATCTTTCCTTTTGGTCTTTAGACCTAGAGACACTTGATGTTACCATTATACATCAATCAGCTGATCATGAAATATGTCGGTGCTTCCTGCCCCCTACAGGGAAGAGTCTGGGTAGACTCGAGGAAAAAACCCGAGAATTGTGAGTTCAAGGAACAATCTAGCAAACAGTTTGTATATTAGTGTCATCATATACGTAAAGCAGAGTCTGTATTAGGATGGTATTGATCTGGACAAGTTACTGTACCTCCCAGGTCTGTCGATAAAGAGACGGACACGTATATAAACCTGTCGAAACCTTAAACAGTAAAATGAACAGTCTAGTACAATAAGATCTTGCCTGTTTGCTTGGAACAATATAAATCTTAGTTCCGATATTTACCTAAATATCAAAAGAGTCAAGGATGCTCTGACTTATACATACACTGGAATATTTGGGGCGAAAGAGACGCAAAGATTCGTTCTATTGTTTATTACAAAATAGAAATCATGGTTGTATTCAATTACAATGTATGCTGAATAATTCTGCATGAAAGCATAAACAGTAATAACAGAAATAAATAGGGTTCACCTGAAAAGGAAACATTAGCCACTCAAGGGAAATATAAAAATTTCACTATACATTCTGTTGTTACTAGGAACACTGTGCATATAAGATTGCCTGGCACTTTGTGTCAGTCTGTTATGCTTAATGTCACCTGTGTAGAAAGAACAGTCTATAGTGTCATCACTTAAACACAAAAATCAACATAATATGCCTTACGAGTCTATCATGTACACCCTTCACTATAAGTCCCAAATAGTGCACTGTTCTTCGCAGTAATCAAGCAGCAGGTTTTATTACACTGCCCGCCGCCACCACATGAAATTTAATTTCTTGTAATTGCTTCGCGTAGTGCTTGAAGAAGACCCTCGAGGACTTCCATCCAGTATAAGCACGAAGGCTTTCAAACGACATCGTCTGGAAGAAATTCAGAGACGAGGCAACTTTTCTCGGATCATGACCTGCGGGTGTACTGTCTGGATCCGCTCTGCGAATAAAGTAGGTGATTTTCGCCCTTATCTGTTTCAAGGATAACGTTGAACCAGAAGTCTCTCCCCTGAAAAGCTGACCTCCCTTAAAGTCTGAAGTTCTACGAAGATAGACCTTTAGGCATTCCACTGGGCAGAGGGATGCTTCTTCCTTCAGAGGGCAGATTCTCCAGGGACCCCATCTCTTAGTGGGCAGCTCGTTCTTGGCGAGAAACGTCGGATCCGGAAAGACGTTCAGTTCTCCATTGTCTGTGAACTGAATGTGGCCATCATCCCTCGAGAGGGCCACCATTTCATTAACTCTGGCTCCCGAGGCTAGTGCAAATAAGAGTATCACCTTTTGAGTCAAGTCTTTCAGCGAGCAATCCTCATTGTTCAGGGTTGATGCTAAATGAAGAACTTTGTCCAAAGACCATGAAATGGGCTTAGGAGGAGCTGCGGGCCGAAGTTTAGTGCAGGCTTTAGGGATCTTGTTGAAGATTTTGTTAGCAAAGTCTACCTGGAAGGCATAAAGCATTGGTCTGGCTAGGGCAGATATACATGTAGTAATCGTATTGGCTGCTAAACCTTGTTCATGAAGATGGATGAAGGACAAACAGAAATCCGTAGAAATCTCCTTAGGTTTCTTCGCCTTGACAAAGGCCACCCACTTCTTCCAGGAAGACTCATATTGTCTTCTTGTTGACTTTGACTTGTATTCTTCTAGGAAGTTAATACTGTCTCCCGAACCGTTTCTTGACCGCTAAGGCGAGAAAATCATGAGATGAAGGTTCTGGGTTTTCACTGATGAAGCTGAGACCGTCAATTTCTGCACTTGCCGAGTCAGAACTGGGTCCGGCAATGGGATCAGCTTCAGGCGTAGTTCCATTACCAGGGGGAACCAAATGCTGTTGGGCCACTATTGCTGCTGTCCCTCGAAAGGATCTCAGTTTGTCGAGGACTTTCAGCAGAAGGTTGGTTGGAGGGAATAGGTAGATCTTGGACCATCCGTTCCAATCTATGGACATCGCATCCATTGCTTCCGCTAGAGGATCCTCGTACGGGGCTACATACCGGGGTAGCTTCTTGTTGTCGCTCGTTGCGAAGAGGTCTATCTGCAGTCCTGGGACTTTGCGTAAGATGAAGGAGAACGATCTTGCGTCTAGGGACCATTCTGACTCTTATCGGTTTGGTCCTGGATAAAGCGTCCGCTGTCACATTGCGGAACCCTTGAAGGTGGACTGCTGGCAAGTGCCATCTCTTCTTCTCCGCTAGGCGTAGGATGGCTAGTATCACTTGGTTTATGTGAGGCGATCTCGAGCCCTGTCGGTTTAGGCATCTCATTATGACTTCGCTGTCTAGAACCAGACTGTTGTGGATTGAGCAGCGGAGTTTGTTTCTTTAGGGAAAGAAAAACTGCCATGGCTTCTAGGAAATTGATGTGGAAGGTTTTGAAGAGGGGAGACCAGGTTCCTTGGACTTTCCGATGATGAGAGTGACCTCCCCACCCCTCTTTCGAGGCATCTGTGTGAACGGTGACTGACGGTGGAGGTGGTTGTAAGGGAACCTTGTTCTTTAGGTTTTTGGCCTCCGACCATGGCTGGAGTAGGGATCGCAGACGATTTGGTATCGATCTTTGTAAATCTCTTCGAGCGTTTGATGCGTATTTTCTCCAGACTTCTGATGCATCTTTTAATTGTGCTCTCAATACTGGATCTGTCACCGAGGCGAACTGGAGAGACCCCAACACTCTCTCCTGTTGCCTTCTTGATATCCTTGTGGACCGAAGAAGGCTTTTGACAGATCCTGCTATCTCTTTCCTTTTCTTTGATGGAATGGAAAGGCAGTGCGACTGCAAGTTCCAGTGGACGCCCAGCCACTGTAACTTTTGAGCTGGAGACAGTCGAGATTTTTCCAAGTTAATCTTGAATCCCAAGTGTTCCAGGAACTGGATCACTTCCTTGGAGGCTTGCCTGCACTCTTCTTCGGATGCTGCCCACACCAGCCAGTCGTCCAGGTAGGCTACTACCTGGATTCCTTTTAGGCGTAGTTGATGAATGACTGCATTCGCAAGCTTTGTGAATACCCTTGGAGCTATGTTCAGACCGAAGGGCATGGCTCTGAAAACATACTGTCTTCTTTGTAGTTTGAATCCCAGGTACGGGGAAACTTGACGGCTGATTGGAACATGCCAGTACGCATCCGTCATGTCTATGGAGACTGTGTAAGCCCGTTTGGGCAACAGGGTCCTGGTGTGTTGAAGCGTCATGATTTTGAACTTTAGTTCACTATGAACTTGTTGAGTGGTGGAAAGTCCAGAATTACTCTTGAGCTTTTCAGAGTCCTTCTTCGGAACACAAAATAGCCTTCCTTGGAATTTGACAGACTTCGCCTTCCTTATAACTCTTTTGTTCAAGAGTTCCTGAACATATTCTTCCAATATGGGGGTTGAGTGTTGGAAGAATTGAGGGAAGGTTGGTAGAGTTGAGCTCCAACTCCACCCTAGTCTGTTCTTGATTAGGCTGTGGGCCCAGTGATCGAAGGTCCAACGATCCCGGAAGAAGTAGTCTCCCTCCTACCGGTAGCATCTCACTTTGAGTGCTGGGTGGAGGATTTACCTCCTTGGCCACGTCCACCCTTGTTGCCCATACCTCTGAAGGGGCGTCTGGAGGAACCTCGAAAGGAACCTCGAGACTTCGGCCGAAAGGTCGTAGACTGCCTTTCAAACACTAGGGTGAACACTGATGACCGAGTCGCCAGCGTTTAGGGCACCAGTTGGAAGGTGGTGGGTGGTTGTGCCACCGTCTGGGACACCGTGGTCACAGGAAGCTGTTGCTGTTGCTTAGGCTGAGAGGGCACTTTAGGTCGTTTTGGTCTACGGCTGGGGACCCTCGTCAGCTGAAGATTTCCTTTTGGAGGACAAGCCCCATTTAGAAAGGAGGTTTCTGTTTTCAGTGGCGGCTTTGTCCACGACCTCTTTGACCACTTCACTTGGGAAGAGGTCTTTTCCCCAGACGTTAGAAGCTATCAGCTTCCTTGGTTCGTGTCTCACCGCAGCCGAGGCGAACACGAACTCTCTGCAAGCCCTTCGGGCTTTAATAAAGTTGTATAGATCTTTTGTTACTGTCGCCAGATGGGCTTTGGCGAAGACCATGTACATGTCCGGGGTATCTGGGATGCTTGCCATTGTCTCCAGGCCAGTCTGCAGAGACAAGGAAGCAGCAAGACGTTCTTTTGTCTCCTGTTCCCTACGCAGGAGAAAGTCCGACAGCTTGGAGAGGTCTTTGCCGAACTGTCGTCCGGCAGTATCTGCCTCCAGCTTCCCAACTGTGAAGGTGTTGTGCACATCCTTCCAGTCCGCATCATCTGATGGGAAGGCAAGGGAGAAGGGTCTACACTCTTCCAGTGTAGGGCACGGTTTCCCTGCCTCAACTGCCTTTAAGGCTGCCTTAAGCCCTTTGTTCATAAAGGGAAAGGCACGTTTGGGGTCAGCAATGAAGGATGGGTGCTTCTTGCTGAGAGCCGGCACCTTAGAGCTAGTAAAGGCCCTCTCCTTTAAGGTGGTGGTATATAAGGCCTGAGCCTTATTGAGTTCAAGGACAATAGTTTCCTAAGGCTCTGTCTCCTCTTTGGATGCAGGTTCCGTCTTAAGACGGACATAGCAATCCGGGTAGGCCCCTTTGCTGGGCCAGAACTCTATTTCCTTCACTGGGACAGTGCCCAGATTTTCTGAGAGGAAGATCTTCCCCCCCCCCCCCCGACATGGGCATGTGCTCTGTGTACCTGAATATCCTCCACAGCCACATGGCCCAAGTTATATTAATCCTGAAGTGTTGGAATATTTTTAGATTTTGCACTATGATTGGTGTAAAATTAGCTAATGGTTGTGTGGAAATTAAATCGGTGGAAAATAGCTAATGGATGTACGAAAATTAAATTGTTTGGTTGGAAATTGATAGAAAATGTGCATATATTGCTTTTCTGGAGGGCAAGTTATAACTACAAATTTCCCTCTTCCCTTTAGAAAATTTTATTCCACCTATTTTCTAATTACTGTAATTTCTTTTTTATTTTGGTTTACAATTAACTTAGTTTCTCCTGTGAATAGAACAGTTCATTGTCATTGTAATAATGAAGTAACATCCTAACTTGATTTAAGATATTGGTTGTTTTTCGTTCCAACTTTTAACATAAGTTGTATTTTCTCTTCCTTCACTTTTTTGTTTGTGACCTGTTTATTTTGTTTATGACTCAGGATTTAACAGGTCATAAGGATGGACTGCAAAAAAAAAAAAAAAATCTATCATTGAAACTTGATTGGTGATCTAGATTACTGAAGACTGTACTTCAAAATAAGATTTTATTCCTTAGCAATATTCAGAATTTTTATTTTTTTATGTTTTACAGATTGGAATATCTCGACGCAAGCGAGATAGTGTTCTAAACTAAAAAGATGTACCCTCTGTCTGGACGAGTGTTAAATTACAGTAGTTGAATGGACAATAATGGATTCTTGTGGTAATGCAGACGAGAAATTTTCTCTCCTTTCTCACCAGACACCAGGCAAGCCAAAAGCTTGTAGGTTGTCATGCCCCAGTTTGCAGAATCTTCTGCAGTCCACGCAGTCCAGATACCGGCACTTGCTGTTCTCAATATCTTGAACAAATGATCCTCTTTTCTCAATTGTCATCTTAATGTTTTCCCTCCATCTATTTCTTGGTCTTTCTATGTGTGATCTACCATCTGGTACCCATTCTAGGAGTTAATTTGGGTATCTGTGATCTTCCATTCTTTTAACATGTCCATACCAACGTAGGTGGCCCCTTTCTATCATCTCTAATATACTCTCAATACCCAATTCATTTTTGTTGGCAGCATTCCTCAATCTATCAAATTTTGGGACTCCCTTAATCGAATGTAACACTTCATTTCTAGTGCTTGCAATTTGCTTTTGGTTCTAATTGTGAGGGCCCATGATTCATGGCCATACAACAAAATCAGTCTCGATATTCATGTATACATAAGCATTTTTACTCTTCTAGATTTGTAACGGTCTTACAAAAGTGGGTACAGCATTCTCAAGTCATTATTAAATTTTATTATTCGGTGGTCTCTTTCACTTTTCGAGTCGTTTGCTTCGCCAAACATTACTCTTAAGATATTTGAATTGCCTGCATTGTTTCAATTGTGAGCTTCCAGAGAGGTCTCTCGTCCGGTGTTCTTGACACTACTATTACTTCAGTTTTTTCTTTATTGATTTTCATTCCTTTTGCTGTTATTACATCATTCCATTTTATCAATGTATGGAGGTCTTCTAGAGTATCCGCTATTACAACTTTATCATCTGCGTAAGCTAGAATAATTGTTCTCTCATCTTCATGTATTACACGGATGCATTTATCCATGTATATTATAAATAATAGTGGGGACAACACACTTCTGTCTTACCCCTGTCTCTACCAAGAACCAATCATGTCTGCACCCTGAGTCTTCACTCTGCATCTTGTGTTTTGGTATATACCATGCATTGCTCTTTTTAATTTATGGCGGTATATTGTAGTAATCATCATCTAGTACATCCCATAATTTCATCCTTGATAATCTGTCAAAAGCTTTCTCAAGGTCATTGATAGCCACAGATTTCTTTGTCCCACTCCCAAGTCCTTTTCTATTATAATTTTAAGGGTGAATATAATTTCTTTAGTTCCTTATTGCATCTGAATCCCCACTGCCACTCGCCAAATTTTTGTTCCACGCTTTCTCTAATTCTACTTTCCAACATTCTTTCATAAACTTTTAGAGCATTTGGCATCAAGGATATACCTCTGTAACTTGATCAGTTTGTCTGGTAGAAATATGAAATAATAAACAGTAGAAATAGTTGCACGAAAACAGCATTTAACCGTGAAAATTAATTTTCTAGTCAGGAGAAAGATTATTTGTAGTTTTTTTTATGTGGATAATTGATGAAAGTAAGCTTACATAAGTAGTGTAGGAACTTACTTTGAGAACAAACCTGAAAATTAACTTGATATGTAAAAAAAATTACACTTTCTGTATTATTGCAGCCGAAACAAAAACCAATTAATATGGTAATTTTAAGGGTCTGCGGGAGTTGTTAAAAGCTTTGTAAGCCACCAAACCTTTTTGAAAACTTGTAATGTAAGTGAAGAATATTGATACAGTACAATAATTTGTGATTTATCTTCTAGGAAACATCATCATAACTGAGGGAAAAATGTTTACTTTTTGGTCATTGGATTGAAGGAAATTATGAATAATAAGAGTAAGTATTGGATTGAAATTTGGTTGCATACTAAGCAAATTTTACTGAAGCTATGGTGCATGGATATAACAATTTGAATGTGCTGCAGATAAGTTTTCAATTCTGTTAAGTGCACATTAAATATTATGACTTTCAAATCTCTAAGAGGGAATGCTTCGTTTAATCATTTAGTTTGATATTCTTTAAGATTTAGTATTCTTTGAAGTTCTATATGAAAGAAAAATTTTCCATTGGTTTTAATGGAATTTCCATAACAAAGAGAATTAGCATGACTTAAATTTCATTTAGCAATGTCTTTATCGTAACCTCATTAGGTTAAAGACACACTTGCATTCAAATTTTGTACTATGCAGAAAATCCATATCTCTGTTCCCTCTGGCAGTTTTTGCAACCCGAGCACCCCCTGAAGGAGGTCTGGTGCAGTTGTTAATCTTGAGCAATGCACTGTAGACTTTACTTGAACTTTAAAAAATTCCTAGTCAGTCAGTGAGCATAATGTGGTGCACTAAGCATTACTAAACTTTCTGCAGCATTCTTTTGGTCTTGTTTTGCTGCACCTACTCTTTATCATTCTACTTTACCACCCTTCCTGTTTCATTTCATCCAACTTGCTGTTAAACTTCTTTTGCTTCATAGAAAAATTGCAGGTTGTAGTTACACATGAGTCCTGAATAGGCTCTCAGCCCCAGCAGATAGTATGGTCGAAGACTTAATCTATTGTCTTGAACCTCTACCTCTAGGACTACCCACTTTTTAGCCTTCTACATTACCTACCATTATATATTAATCATACCTCTTACTATCCAATCTCTTACTTCTGCTTGGTGCAAGAGCAGGCGTTTCTCCACGTTCCAACATGGCACTGACTGGACTTCCTGTCCCCAGTGTTGTACCATATGGGAAACTTTCTTGAATTCATACAATTCTCAGAGATGCTCTATTGGCATTCCCTACTTGTCTTGGCATGTTGTTTGGATATGGTGTAATGTATTCATATTTTGATAGTATTTTCACACTGATTATTATTATTATTATTATTATTAAATGCTAAGCTACAACCCTAGTTGGAAAAGCAGGATGCTATAAGCCCAGGGGCCCCAACAGGGAAAATAGCTCAGTGAGGAAAGGAAACAAGGAAAAATAAAATATTTTAAGAATAGTAACAACATTTAAATAAATATTTCCTATATAAACAATAAAAACTTCAACAAAACAAGAGAAAGAGAAACTAGATACAACAGTGTGCCTGAGTGTACCCTCAAGCAAGAGAACTCTAACCCAAGACAGTGGAAGGCCATGGTACAGAGGCTATAGCACTACCCAAGACTAGAGAACAATGGTTTGATTTTGGAGTGTCCTTCTCCTAGAAGAGCTGCTTACCATAGCTAAAGAGTCTCTTCTACCCTTACCAAGAGGAAAGTAGCCACTGAACAATTACATTGCCGTAGTTAACCCCTTGGGTGAAGAAGAATTGTTTAGTAATCTGAGTGTTGTCAGGTGTATGAGGACAGAGGAGAATCTGTAAAGAATAGGCCAGACTATTCGGTGTTTGTGTAGGCAAAAGGAAAGAACCGTAACCAGAGGGAAGGATCCAATATGGTACAGTCTGGCCAGTCAAAGGACCCCCTAACACTCTAGCGGTAGTATCAATGAATATCGGGTACTGGAATTATCTTTGGGGTAATTTCAAGTGTGTTAACTGGGCCTTTATGAAAGGCTTGAAGTGTAGCGCTGTATATATATTGGTTATGAATTATATTTTTTTCAACAGTTCTGGTGGTTTATTGCAGAAGATTTAACTCTTACTTCATCATAGGTAGACTACAGTACTTTGTTCCTGTGTTGAAATATCAGGATTGATTTTTAGTAACTACCCCAAAAATGGTTTTTACAATGACACTGATTGTTTCTAAAACTTAGCAAGGAAAAATTAGACAGTATGTCCCCATTGTCCATTGAATTAGTATCCGAGAACATTTTTCAATAACTTCTCGGTGAAATTTCATTCTGATCTCTTCTGGTTGGCCATTATTATGTTACATATCCAACCATAGCAAATGCTGCTGAATGACGTCTGGTTAAAGCAATTAACCATGTCTTTTCTTAAGTTCATTATTAGAGCCTCACAAAACATTGACTACTGTCAGTCTTCCTTCGTCTCTACATCAGGTATTCCAGCAATTTTTCTCATCTATAACCTAACCTTAGGTGGTATGATATTTCTTGTGGAATTATTTCCCAAATTTGTTTATTACAGTGAACCCTCGTTTATCGCGGTAGATAGGTTCCAGACGCGGGCGCGATAGGTGAAAATCCGCGAAGTAGTGACATCATATTTACCTATTTATTTAACATGTATATTCGGACTTTTAAAACCTTCCCTTGTACGTAGTACTGTTAACAAACCACCCTTTAATGTACAGAACACTTAATGCATGTACTACAGCACCCTAAACTAAAACAGGCACAAATATTAAAGGCGATTTTATATCATGCGTTTCCTAAACACCTAAAAAGCACGATAAAAAATGGCAACCAATGTTTTGTTTACGTTCATCTCTGATCATAATGAAGAAACAAACTCATTTAGTGTACACATATATGTATAGGTTAGTTTTTGCATCGATTATATTGATTATACAGTACAGTACTGTATGTTGATTTTTTTATTACCAATGTTTTAGTTTACGTATTTTTCTTAGGACTTCCAAATGAAATCTTTTTCTTTATGACGCCGCCTGAAACGACGGCGTGTACGCTCAGTAAACAACCACGCTCAGAACAAACAAGGCATTTAACGCGCATGATGATAGTGATAAATAATGATACAGTACATACAGTATTTACAGTAAAAGCATTTACAAAATATGTTACCTTACAAATATAAATCATACAGTACTTGTACGTAGCAAAGCAGGAAAACAATTTGAGAGAGAGAGAGAGAGAGAGAGAGAGAGAGAGAGAGAGAGAGAGAGAGAGAGAGAGAGAGAGAGAGAGAGAGAGAGAGAGAGAGATTGTTTTACGTACGTAAATGTAAATTTTAAACAAAAAAAATATGATAGGTTACAACATGTAGACTTTTAAAACCTTCCCTTTAACTTAATGCATACAGTACGTACATTACTAAACTATAAAACAGGTTAAAGTAAAAAATAAAGATTGTTACTGTACTCACCACGAAAGAAGTTGAAGAAAAACTTGAATGGTGATGGCGATGAATTTGCTGCACAGTAGAAATGATGATGATGAAGCTGATGATGTGTTCTACTGTGCAGTCAATGATAGTATTTTACGTCTCTTCAGACGGAGGTGTCTTTTCCTGGGACACCTCTTCAACTTCTTCCTGGGAAACTTCTTCAATTTCTTCCGAAGGCGTACTAGCAGGAGGAACTGGCTCTTTTTTGCGAGGCTGGAAGAACATTGTGATCGGAAGTTGTTGCCGCTGCTTCTTTTTTCGATCCAAGAGCATCCTGTAGGGAGTCATGATGTCATCGACCTTATTTGAGAATTGCATCGAGCGAACCATATCCTCGTCCCACTCTTGTAACATTTCTTTCGCCTCCTTCATATGGTTGCAGAACTTGGCAAGCCGTTTTAATGTTAGCCCGTTTCTTCGACATTTTCTTGGGTCTCTTCCTGGGTACCCTCACTCTCTTCCTCACTTGCCGATTTCGTCAGGTCTTCGAGGTCTGCGTCAGTTAGGGGCTGGGAATGGCAGTCCAACAACTCGTCGACGTCTTCAGTCGTCATGTCGCCAAACCCGTCACCTCCAATTATGGCAGCCAACTGCACAGATTTCCGTATTGCAGAGTGTTGGATTTCCGACGGAGTAAATCCCTTGTCGTCGTAAACAATATCGGGCCACAGCTTCTTCCAGCTCGCATTCACGGTTGCAGGTTTCATCTCTTGAAGTGCCTTTTGAATATTCTGCAGGCACGTGGCTATAGTGTACTGCCGCCAGTACGTTTTCAAGTTGAAATCTTCATCCTCGTCATCTTGGGCAGCATCCACACACGCAACGAGGTCCGCCAAGGTATTCTTCGTGTAGAGGGCCTTGAACGCCCTGATAACCCCCTGGTCCATCGGTTGAATTAATGACGTGGTGTTGGGTGGCAGGAACTCAACCTGAACGCCCTCACGCGACAGGTCAGTTGCGTGTCCACCAGCGTTATCCATAAGGAGAAGGATCTTGAATGGCAAGCCCTTCTCTAAGAGATATTCATGGACTTGCGGGATGAAACACTGGTGGAACCAGTTGGAGGTCAGCATCTTCGTAATCCATGCTTTTTTATTATGCATCCAGTACACGGGAAGGAGATTCTTATTTTTATTTTTCAAAGCGCGAGGATTTTTAGACTTATAAATAAGCCCCGGCTTTAACAAAAATCCAGCAGCATTGCCACACATCACGAGGGTAACGCGATCCTTGAATGCCTTAAAGCCAGAGGCTTTGGCTTCCTCTTCGAACAGGAAAGTTCGCGACGGCATTCTCTTCCAAAACAAGCCGGTTTCATCCATATTAAACACTTGTTCCGGCTTGTATCCACCTTCAGCGATAATGTTCTTGAAAGTCTGGTTCACGTAAGTTTCAGCAGCGGCAGTGTCAGCGGAAGCAGACTCCCCATGCAGGGAAACGCTTTTCAGGGCGAAGCGTTTCTGAAACTTCGCGAACCATCCTTTGCTTGCGGAAAAACGTTTCTGAGGCTGGGAATCAGTGGATGTCCCTGGTTGAGGATCATCTGCATCATCATCATCTTCAGCATGGTTGCCGTCGTCGTCTTTAGGTTCCTTTGCAGCAAAATTCTCATATAAGCTCAAAGCCTTTGTTTGGATGGTGTTCGTATCCAACGCTATGTTCTTCTTCCGGCAGTCGGCAATCCACACAGCTAAAGCACCTTCCATGCGTACGATCGTTTTATTACGCGTTGTAACGACTCGCTTCGCTGATCTGCTAAAGGTGATTGCAGCAGTCTTTCTAATGTTCGCCTCGTCCTTTTTGATATAGCGAACGGTGGATTCGTTGATGCCAAAATGGCGGCCGGCGGCCGCGTAACTTCTACCATCTTTTAACATGTCGAGAAGCGTAACCTTCTCAGCTATCGTCATCATCCTTCGGTGGCGTTTAGGCTCACTACCAGCCTTACTAGAAGCAGAACGCTTGGGAGGCATTGTACAGTAGGATTTAACAGAAAGTTCAACAAAAAGTTCAACTTAAAACAGTCGCACACAGCACAGATTAAACTTCACAAACTTAAGAACGTCTACTCAGCAATACGCGGAAAGAGAAAGTGAACGATCCAGCCCCGCGAGAACTTTGATGCTGCGGGTAGAAGATGCGGGCAAAACACCAATCACAGGCTAGATAACAAAACTTGAGTTTTGATTCGTCATCTATCAGCGCTTGAACCAATCACAACCCGTCTTACAGTACTATGATGCGTTGGTTACTCATAGAAGATGCCCCGCGCATAATGAACGTATGTAGATTAAGTACAATACCGTAATAATAATAAATAATGATAATAATACTGTACAGTAATAATAATAATAATGATAATAATAATAACAATAATAATTTTATTAACAACAACAACAATAATAATAATAATAACAATAATAATAAAAATTTACGTACGCTATTTTACGCCTCTCTCTCTCTCTCTCTCTCTCTCTCTCTCTCTCTCTCTCTCTCTCGTACGCTTACAGTATTCGAAATGTGATTTTTGCAACAAAGAATATTATTGGATGCAGTACTGTACTACGTACGTATACATACAAAAGATTCATGGAAAAGAAGCACATCCATTACAGTACACACCATTCTAATATGGTATGACTGCATCTGATTTGCGTTTCATGTTCGATTTAATTTTACTACGTACTGAATTATCGTATGATTACATTCTCTTTTCGTGTTTTATTTCTTTCTGTGCTGAATTATATATCATATGTAATGCAATGAACAATCAGTAAGAGCAGATATTACTAATTACAGTATTAATGGAATTACAGGTAACAAAATATCGTATTTGGTTGTCTTCAGATTTCGCGGTATTTTCGAATTTTCCGGAAAATCCGCGATATGTATATATATATGGGTTATGGGAAAACCCCGCGAAGTGGTGAATCCGCGATTGTCGAACCGCGAAGTAGCGAGGGTTCACTGTACCTGCAACGTTTGAATGACATAATCAAACATGTATTACCTCTGGGAAGTAAAGTTATGTTTTAGAATATGCCTTGCACATCTTCAGGGGGTATTGTCATTAGTGTAGCTAACACCATGCATTGTAAACATACCAAGCGCATCTTTAGTGTCCATTTGGGCCTAGAGTTGCACTATATATTTTGGGTTCCCTCCAATTTAACCGAAAGACTTCCCTTGCTGCAGTGCCAGCCTTGTGGCCGAAACTCTGTTGGATATAGGATATGTAGGCAATGGTTTCATCAAATAAAAGAAATACACCAAAGTGAAAAGGGTAGTTTTTTTTATAAATTTATCATTACTTATGTAAAACTTGCCTAAATATTTTACTTTGCATTGTATCAGTATATAGAGCAGTGCTCTACTTGCTGTTAATAAGGTTAACTTTGCTTCCAGTGGATTGTGAAGTTAGCTTATTGTCATTAGCCTACTGTTATGACTGTATGAGCTTAGTGTTTCCTTTTCTGTTTAGTTATGGTGGAATTCTCGCCCAACTTTCTCATTTTATTTTTTAGCTTTCGTTCTAGTTGAACATATCCTTCCTAGCCATAAGGGTCAGATTTCATTACTCCAAAAGTGTTAGAATTTCTGTTTAAAATTTGCATTATCTGTGTAAAATTAGCTAATGATTAAGGGAAAATTAAGTCTTTGGGAATTTAGTTAATGGTTGTATGAAAATTTAATTATCATCATTTTAATTATGATAGAAAATTAGTGTACAAATTGCTTTTCTGGGGTTAAATTATAACTACATTTTTCCCTTTTGCCTTTATAATTTTATTCAACCAGTTAATTTCCTCTCTATTTGGCATGTTTTATTATGGTTTACAATTAATTTGGATCCCCTTGTAAATTAAACCGTTCATGATATTAATGAACTTGATTTAGGATATTGTTAGTGCTTAGTTGTAACTTTGAACATAGGGAATATTTTATTTTAATTTGCTAAATTTGTGACTTCTTTTATGGAGAAGGATAAAACTTCAACATAAATACTGCCTAAAGAATGTACTATAAAAGAGGCAATTTAGCAGTGAATCTTGATTGGTGATCTAAATTACCCTAGACTGTACTTCAAAATAATGTTCAGTATTTGTACTGTATTTTGTTTTTCTATTTTACAGATTGGAATTTATCAATGAATGCAGGAAATGCCGATATAAAAAAAATGTAGTGTACCCTTTCTCTGGATGAGTATTCAATTACAGTACTTGAATGGGCAATAATGGGGTCTCATGGCAATGCAGATAATAAGTCTTAAATAGTAGAAATATTTTTTTAGTTATGGTATTCACCAGTTACAATTATCTTTATTTTTTTATCAATTATTGCCAGTTTACTTAATAAGGATAATTGAAGAAAGTAGGCTTACATATGCAGTGTAGGGAGTTACTCTTAATGTATGAAAACAAACCTGAAAACTGTCATTTACAGTATACTGTACAGTACTTAATTTGTAATGAATTACACTACTTCAGTATTATTTAAGCAAGGAAAAGTATTTAAGAAATTATGCTGTAGTTGTTAGTAGCATTACATAAAAGTTTTAATTAGTCCAAACTGTTGAAATGTTTTTTGAAAACTTTGTAATGCAAGTTCTAGATATTGATAGATCATATGAATAGTTGTAATTTATCTTCCAGGAAACTTCATCATAGCTGGGGGAAAATTTTTGGCCATTGGAGAGAGAGTAATGAACAGGAGTAGTAAGTATTTGATCCAAATTTGGTTGCATAGTGAGCAAATTTTATTGTGCTGTGGTGCAAGGATCTACTAATTTGCATGTACTGCATATACAAAAGTTTTCATAGTAAAGTTCTGTTATAAACTAATGCAATTTGTAGATTTTTCAAAACTTATTCATTTTCATGACTTAAATAGCTAGAGGAAAAGTGCAGTTTAGTCATTTAGCTAGAATTTAATCTTTTTAAATTTTCAGTATTCTTTTGAAGTTTGTATATGAATAAAAGGTTTCAATCGGTACTAATGGGACTAGCATAACAATTTAAGTTAACAAGACAAGTTTTTCATTTAGAAATTTATCTATCATAACCTCATTAGGTTACAAAACTATTGTGTGCAAATTTTACACTATGCAAAATGCAGTCTTTGTTCCCTCTGACAGTTCTTGCAATCATGCACTCTCTGAAGAAGGTCTGTATGTAGTTGGTGCTCCATGTGCAGTGTACTGAAAGCTTTGACTTGAAGATATTGACATTCTTTCGGCCCAACTTCTTTAGTGCACATAATGTGGTGCACTAAGCTTTGCTAAACGGTCTCTGCAGTAATCTTTTTGTCTTTTTTGCTACACCTACTCTTTATCCTTTTTATCTTGCTTCCTGTTCCTCTCATCCAACTTGCTGTTAAACTACTTCTGCATTATAGCGCCATTGCAGGTACTTTTAGTTTTGCATTGGTCCTGAATAGGTTCCTAACCCAAACATTTAGTGTGATAGAAGCCTTGATCTAAAATCTTCGACCTCTGGTTGTGGGACTACCCACTCTCCAGCCTTCTATGTTACCTCTTGTTATAGATTTATCATCCTTCTTGCTGTCCAAAAAAGTATTTCTACTTGATGGTGCAACAGCTGGTGTTTCTCCACGTTCCACCCTGGCTCTGAATGGACTTCCCAACCCCAGGTTGGGCAATATGGTTAAATTTCTTGAATTCATCCTAGGCTCCATAGGTACTCTGGTAGTATTCTCTACTTGTGGTAGTTGTAGCATCTAGTATTTTATATTCATATTCTGATAATTTTTTCACACTGAGCCAATGAATTTTTTTTAGGTAATTCTAAGTATCTATTAATAGTCATTATGAAAGGCTTTAGCCTAATTGTAGTATTGCTTATTGATTATGGATAATCAATAGTACTGGTGGTTTATTGTTGAGGACCTGACTCTTACTTTGATAAGTAAACTGGGGAGCATTGTTCCCTTATAAAAATTTCTTGATTCATTTTAGTGACAACCCATAAATGGTTACATTAATGACATACAGTAGTTTTTGAATCTTGGGAAGGCTATTGAATTAGCGTAGCTGACAACATTGTTCAATTACTTGTGAAATTTCATTGTGATCTATTCTGGTAGGCCATTATGGGTATTTAGTTCATGTCCAACTGTAGCTCGAACTGCTGAATGGACTCTTGGTTAAAAGAATGAACTATGTCTTAAGTTAATTATTAGAGCCTCAAAAAACATGGACGGGAGTAGTAGCATACTGTCGGTATTCTTTATCTCTATGACAGGTATTCCAGTGATTTTACCATCTATAACCTAACCTTAGTTGGTATAGTAATTCTTGTGGAATAATTTCCAAAATTTTGCTCATTACCTGTAACTTATGAATGATGTATTCAAACATGTATTACCTCTGGGAAGTAAAGTTTGGCTTTAGAAAATGCCTTGCACATCTGAAGTAATGGTTATCATCAGTGTACATAACACAGTACCTTGTAGACATAGCAAGCTCATCTTTGCAGTGTCCGTTGGCCTTGGTTGTACCATACGGTTTTGGGTTTCCCACCAATTGAACTGAAGAGCTTCACTGGCTGCAGTGCCAGCCACGTGTCCCCAAACTCTATTTGGTATAGGATATGGAAGTAAAGGCTTCATCATTTAAAAGAAATACTAATGAAAAATGGTAATTTTAATCAATTTATAAATGTAGGCTTTATGTAAAACTGGGCCAAATATTTTGCTTCGTATTTTATCAGTACATAGGCTACATAGAGCAGTTTTGTACTACCACTGGAGACTGAATCAAGGAATATGACTTTGCTTTAGGTGCATTACAGAGTTGGCTTCTTGTCATTACTGTGATGGCTGTATGAACATCATGCTTTCGGTTTATATTTTGTTATGTTAATTTTTTTTGTTAGTTTCTCATTTTATTTTGGTTTTCGTTCAACGTCCACCTAGGTGCTGAATAGGCCATATTCTCCCCAGCCATATGGACCAGATTTCCTTAATCAAAGTGTCAGAAATATTTTAAAAATTGCATATTTCATTAATCCAAGTGTCGGATATATTTAAAAATTTGTATAAACATTGTTTTAAAATTAGCTAACTGTTGTGTGACAATTAAGATATTAAGATGGAAATTGTGGTAGAAAGTTAGTGTTAAAATCACTTTTTCTGGAGGGTAAGTTCTAACTAATTAGATTTTCCCTTTGAGTTTTTAATTTGATTAAAACTATTAATTTCTTTTTTTTTTATTTTGGCTTTATTGTGGTTTTTAATTAATTTAGTTTTCATGTAAATGGAACGGTTCATGAAAATATTAACTTTATTTAGGATTTTGGATGTACCTTGTTGCAATTTTTAGCATAGGGAATATATTTTAATTTGCCAATTTCTTTTTGTGACTTGCTTAGATTCTTCATGGAGGAGAACTAAACTAATCAAATATTGCTTTAAAGATGGGCTGTAAAAAGGGATAATTTGTTATTGAAGTTTGATTGGTGATAGTACCAAAGACTGTACTTCCAAGAAATTAAATTTTATTCCATAACGGCTATCTTCAGTATTCGCTTTTTTCTGTTTTTAGATTGGAAATTCTCAGCAAAATCAGGAAATCGATGTCTAGAAAGAGTTACCCTCTCTCTGGATGTGTATTTAATTACAGTATTTGAATAGATAATAGGTTCTTATTGTATAGCAGAAGAGAAATAAGAAATATTAGATAGAAATAGTTTCATGGATATAGTTATATGGATATAGCATTTACCAGTTAAGTTTAATTATCTAGTGAGGAGAAGAATAGATTACCAGTTTATTTTATTTTGAATGATTTATGAAAATAGGCGTATACCTGCAGTGTAGGAACTTTAATGTTGGATAATAAACATAGAAATAATTTATACTTTAATAAATTACTCTTGTTCAGGATTACAGTATTGCAATTGAAACAAAGGAAAATTATTTAAAAAGTTGTACAGCAGTTGTTAGTGACATTACATTAAAGCTTTAAATAAGTTGCCAAACTGTTTTGATAATTTTTTGAAAACTTGGTAATGCAAGTTATGAAATATAAATAGATAGTATGACAATTTGTAATTTATTATCTTCTAGGAAACCTCATAATTGAAGGAAAACTGTCCATTTTTGGTCTCTGTATTGATAGAAATTATGAAAAATAGAAAGTATCTAATTAAAATTTGGTTGCATACTAAGTAAATTTTGCTGAAGTTATGGTGCAAGGATCTACCAACTTGCATATACTGCACATATGAAAGTTCTCTTAATAAAGTTTGTTCGTAAACTGTAAATACGTAGATTTTTTTCAAAACATTATTATGATTTGGATAGCCATAGAGGAAATGTCTAATTTATTCATTAAGTCAGAAATTAATATTCTTTAAAGTTTGTTAACTCAAGTTTTTATATGAAAGGAGGTTTCCATTGGTATAAAATGTTAATTCCATAACAAATAGGGTTAGCAATATGTATTTTTTAATTTAAAAATATCTTTATTGTAACCTCTTAGGTTTATTAGGTTAAGAACCCTCTTGTACACAAATTTTGCACTTTGCAGAAAATCCCATCTGTTCCCTCTGGCAGTCCTTGCAACCACTGTACCCTCTGAAGGTGGTTTGTGCAATGCAAAGCAAGCTTTACTTTTAGGTCTTTACAACATCATTTCAGCCCTAGTCCGTCGGTGCACATAATTTGGTGCACTGTAAGCGTTACTAAAATGTATCTGCAGCAATCTTTTGATGTAATTACTCTTTAGACATCAATTTTACCTCCCTGTTTCCTCGCCTCTAACTTGCTGTGAAATTTAGACATAGCAACTGCATCTTCGCAACGTCCATTGGGTGTAAAGTTTCACCACATATTTTGGGAGTTTTGCTTCAATGGAACTTAAGAAGAACTTCCTTGACTACAGTGCCAGCATTGCGGCCCAAATTAGCTGCTAAAAATTCCTTGTATACCTTTTTCTGAAGTTGGCTTGATGTTTGATAACCATGATTAAATAAAGTAATTGTTTTACAATATGTATAGCTTTGATATTTTATCTAATTAATAGCTATCTCTTGCACCAATGCATGGATATTAGTTATAGATTACTGTAGCTTACAAATGATTCCGACCAAGATTACTGCAACTTACAAATAATTCCAACCTTAGACATAGTTATTACAAGATGATTGATAGAATGTGAAACTTGACAAATTCCAGGGGTTTGACTTCCACCACACAATGGCTCTGTATCTTATCTAACATAATTCTTTCTTGTGCATTTCAGTTTTGAGTTGTGCACTGCTTAAGCATACCATTCCACGATATTTGAATAGTTATCTCCCAAATGTCTAAAGATAGCCCAATGATGTGGCTGCTAGCAGGGGTGGAAGATGTTTAAAACAGAAGTTGTGACATATTAGTGGTGAAATTCATGATTGCAGAGACAGAGCGTCTAATTTCTTTATGCTTAAAGAACAGTAGGTAATGACCATATGAAATTTATTTTTCTAATAAACAGGTTTGGGATAGGGATAATTCTATCCATTAGCTTTGAATATAAAAAGTTTCCAATTAAGACAGGTTGATAGTATAAATGCTATTGAACTGTATTCTGTAACAGTACAAAATACTAACAATGGTAAATTACAGAAGTAATGCTGATACGAACTATATATTGCAGATTATGTGGGAGGTTAAAGTTTATGAGTCCAGTGACGTAAATTTTACCAAAAATGGAAGATGTATTATTTTTTTCCAAGAAATTAAAATTCTTAATAAATCTAATTGGTGATTGAGACCATGTAAATGGTTATTAGAATACAAGTATGCCTTTTAATGGTATAATTATAAAATTTAATTATGTATTTTAAAAGGTTTAATTAAAGCCTTTTCTTTTGAAAGAATTTAATAGATTGCCAAACCTTGCATTGAATCTGGAAGAACATAGATTTTATACAATTTGTTATTTTCAAAATGTATAAGTTTTAATCTTTTTCATCCACGTCTCATTTTGCAGTCATTCATTTATACACATTATTTTATTATTCTTACATCATACTTTTCCCTTTTATCCTTTTCTAAGCATTCTCCTAGTCTTACTCTTGTCTGCTTGACAATTTTCTTCTTCCTTCATGTTCCTACTCGGCTGTTCTTAGTTCTGTTTATCTTGCATTTTTTCCCTTATATTCTTTGTTATATTAATATTTGTATTCTATTTAATATTCCCTTTTTTTTTTTTTTTCTTTAGTGCTTTTGTATCTTATATTTTTTATAATTGTCCTGTTCTTTTTTTCTTTTTCCTTATGGTTTTCTGCTTTAGTTTTGGCTTTGCATTTATTCTAAATTTTTTCTTTCTTTGGGTTGTTTTCTATTAGGCTCTATATTTTCCATATCACTTTTTATTGATTTAGTATATTTTGGTTATCTTTAATAACTTTCTAGTCATTCATCTGAATTTTATATAATGTGTTGATAATTTTAGTGTACTGTTTACGTTATGCTGATCTTTTCTGATATGTATATTATCCTAATCGTTATTTTGTTCTTATTTTCTTTTTGCTCATCTGTGGTGCATTTTTATCTTCTATGCTTGTTTTGTACGCCCTTGTTTTAATTATATCACTTTTATCAAGTCTTTTTGCCCTTGGCTATTTTTTATTAATTGGTTTTAAACCTGTTTTAATCTGTTTATGCTAAAACTAGAATATTTACCGAAGCGAACATAACCCAAAATGGCTGCCGATACCTCGGCAGGACAATCGCTTCCAAAACTAAAAACCACCATATTGGAAACAGAACAAATGCCCGGTACTGTCAAAAGCTGCCAAAACAAACTATGGTACTTAACATTGGTAAGGGTGAAGTAGCAACGTCAGTCATGTTGAAATAACGAGAAACTCTTCGAAAAAACACTGTGCCCAAAAAACTCACCTTGTTTGCAAGTTCCAAATCAGAAGGATGACTTGGTGAGCGCGAGTGGTAGGTGTCGGTAGGGTAACCCAACTGTATTCTCTAGGGCCTGTCACGGCCCTCCCCCTTTGATGAAGGGATTATCTAAATGGAAGACAGCCTGTGAATAGTGTTTTACAAACGCCCTTGTTAGATATACGACACCAACAAGGTGCTCGCGCGAGGGTTGTAACCTCTGCATTCCATGCTTTTAATTTTCTCTGGTATATTTGGAAGATTTATATCAGATAAAGTACAAAGAAGGACTTTTCACCGGGCGTCACAGGTCTCTCCCCAGAAATAGATTTTTCCTTCGTCAAAATCCCTTTATTTACTCTACTAAATTAGCTCCCAAATTCTCCTTTGCCAGTTTGTTCTTTAGATGTTCTTCACCTGAGTTTGTCTTGCATTCATTCTACTTTTTTCTTCATATTTTATTAAACCTCCTTCTGATGTCCAGATAGCATATCTTTTTATTTTCATATTTACATCACATTTTGTTCGACTTTCCTTTTGCAGGTTTTCTTTACTTCTCATATTTCAGATTTTTTTCAGTCTTTCTCAAAACCTCCAACCGTTCTTGTTCTTCATTTCTCTTTCTACATAGTTCTATAAAGAAGTTTCATTGACTAATTGCTCTTTTTTTTCACGTTGTCCTTCAGATTTTGTTCTACTTTGAAGACCAGTGAATTTGTCCTATAGTATGTTTGATGACCAATGGTGAGCCGAAGAGAATATTGGAAGACCAAGAGAGCCTTGCAGAGTATTGGAAGCCCAAGGGCGCATTGCAAACTACTTGAAGACCAATGGCGCATTGCAAACTATTTGAAGACCAAGGGCGCATTGCAGACTATTTGAAGACCAAGGGCGCATTGCAGACTATTTGAAGACCAAGGGCGCGTTGCAGAGACTATTTGAAGACCAAGGGCGTGTTGCAGGGACTATTTGAAGACCAAGGGTGCGTCGCAGAGTATTCGAAGGCCAAGGGTGCGTCACAGAGTATTTGAAAATTTGACGACCAAGGACACGTCAAGAGTGTTTCAAGACAAAGGTCTCGTCACAGAGACTATTGTAAAGACCTACCCGCGTTGCAGAAACTACAGATCATGTTGCAAAAGCAATGTTGCAGACCAAGAGCATGTTGCAAAACCATGTTGCAGACTAAGAGCAAGTTGCAGAGGTCCTATTGCAGACCAAGAGCATGTTGCATGTTGCAGCCCAAGGGCATGTTGCATGTTGCAGCCCAAGGGCATGTACAAGAGCCATTTTCCAGATCAAGGGTGTTGCAAGATCCATGTTGAAGACCTAGAACATGTTGCAAGAGGCATGTTACACACCAAGTGTAAGTTGTAAGATCACGTAACAGACCAAGAGTATGTTGTAAGAGCCATGTCGTAGACCAAGAAAATGTTGCATGAGCCATGTTAGACAAAATGTTGTAGACCAGAAAATGTTGCAAGAAACATTTTGCAGACCAAGAAAATGTTGCAGACCAAGGAAATGTTGCAAGAGCCATGTTGCGGACCAAGAGCATGTTGCAAGTGCCATGTTGCATACTGAGAACATGTTGCAAGACAAGAGCATGTTGCACACCAAGATTATATTGCAAGAGACATGTTGCAAGTCAAGAGCATGTTGCAGACCAAGAACATGTTGCAAGAGCCATGTGGCAGGCAAAAAAAAGTGTTTCAAGAGCAATGTTGCAGACCAAGAGTATGTTGCGCAAGCCATGCTGAAGACAGCATATTGCAGACCACGAGTTTGTTGCAAGAGCCATGTTGCAGACCACGAGCTTGATGCAAGAGCCAAGTTGCAGACCACGACCATGTTGCAGACCACGGCCAGGTGGCAAGAGCCATGAACGACCATGTTGCAGACCACAACCATGTTGTAGATCACGACCATGTTGCATACCACAAACGTGTTGCAAGAGCCATGTTGCAGACCACATCTGTATTGCAAGAGCCATGTTGCAGACCAAGACCCTGTTGCAAGAGCCATGTTGCAGACCATGACTGTGTTGCAAGAGCCATGTTGCAAACCACGCCCATGTTTCAGACCAGGCCCATGTTGCAAGAGCCATGTTGCAAACCGCAACCGTGTTGCAAGAGCCGTGTTGCAGACTAACTCCATGTTGCAGACCACGCCTATGTTGTAAGAGCCATGTTGCAGACCACGACAGTGGTGCAAGAGCCATGTTGCAGACCACAGCAGTGTTGCAAGAGCCATGTTGCAGACCACAACCATGTTGCAAGAATCATATTGCAGACCATACCCATGTTGCAGACCACGACCCTGTTGTAAGGTCCATGTTGCAAGAGATGTTGAAGACCATGCCCATGTTGCAAGAGCCATGTTGCAAACCACACCCATGTTGCAGACCATGCCCATGTTGCAGACCACACCCATGTTGCAAGAGCCATGTTGCAGACCACGCCCATGTTGCAGACCACACAATGTTGCTAGAGCCATGTTGCAGACCACACCCATGTTGCAAGATCCATGTTGTAGACCACGCCCATGTTGCAAGATCCATGTTGCAGACCACGCCCATGTTGCAGACCACGCCCATGTTGCAAGAGCCATGTTGCAGACCATGTCCATGTTGCAAGACCACGCCCATGTTGCAAGACCCGTGTTGAAGACCACATCCATGTTGCAAGAGCCATGTTGCAGACCACGACAGTGTTGTAAGATCCATGTTTCAGACAACGCCCATGTTGCAACATGCCCATGTTGCAGACCACACCCATGTTGCAAGAGCCCTGTTGCAGACCATGCCCATGTTGCAGACCAACTCCATGTTGCAAGAGCCATGTTGCAGACTAACTCCATGTAGCAAGAGCCATGTTGCAGACTAACTCCATGTTGCAAGAGCCATGTTGCAGGCTAACTCCATGTTGCAAGAGCCATGTTGCAGGCTAACTCCATGTTGCAAGAGCCATGTTGCAGACTAACTCCATGTTGCAAGAGACATGTTGCAGATCAAGCCCATGTTGTAGATCACACCCATGTTGCAAGAGCCATGTGCGGACTAACTCCATGTCGCAAGAGCCATGTTGCAGACTAACTCCATGTCGCAAGAGCCATGTTGCAGACTAACTCCATGTCGCAAGAGCCATGTTGCAGACTAACTCCATGTCGCAAGAGCCATGTTGCAGACTAACTCCATGTTGCAGATCATACCCATGTTGCAAGACCACGCCCATGTTACAAGACCACGCCCATGTTGCAAGACCACGCCACTGTTGCAGGACCACGCCCATGTTGCAAGAGCCATGTTGTAGACACCGCCCATGTTGCAAGAGCCATGTTGCAGGCCACCATGTTGCAAGAATCATTGCAGATCACACCCATGTTGCAAGAGATGTTGCAGACCACACCCATGTTGCAAGAGATGTTGCAGACCACACCCATGTTGCAAGAGATGTTGCAGACCACACCCATGTTGCAAGAGTCATGTTGCAGTAACTCCATGTTGCAAGAGTCATGTTGCAGTAACTCCATGTTGCAAGAGACATGTTGCAGACCACGCCCATGTTGCAAGAGCCATGTTGCAGAACACACCCATGTTGCAAGAGCCATGTTGCAGAACACACCCATGTTGCAAGAGCCATGTTGTAGACCACACCCATGTTGCAGACCACGCCCATGTTGCAAGACCACGCCCATGTTGCAAGACCCATGTTGCAGACCACATCCATGTTGCAAGAGCCATGTTGCAGACCACGACAGTGTTGTAAGATCCATGTTGCAGACCACGCCTATGTTGCAACATGCCCTTGTTGCAGACCACGCCCATGTTGCAAGAGCCCTGTTGCAGACCACGCCCATGTTGCAAGAGCCAAGCTGCAGACAAACTCCATGTTGCAAGAGCCATGTTGCAGACCAACTACACACCATGTTGCAAGAGCCATGTTGCAGACCAACTCCATGTTGCAAGAGCCATGTTGCAGACCAACTCCATGTTGCAAGAGCCATGTTGCAGACCAACTCCATGTTGCAGACTAACTCCATGTTGCAAGAGCCATGTTGCAGACTAACTCCATGTTGCAAGAGCCATGTTGCAGACTAACTCCATGTTGCAAGAGCCATGTTGCAGATCAAGCCCATGTTGTAGATCACACCCATGTTGCAAGAGCCATGTGCAGACTAACTCCATGTTGCAAGAGCCATGTGCAGACTAACTCCATGTCGCAAAAGCCATGTTGCAGACTAACTTCATGTTGCAAGAGCCATGTTGCAGACTAACTTCATGTTGCAAGAGCCATGTTGCAGACTAACTTCATGTTGCAAGAGCCATGTTGCAGACTAACTCCATGTTGCAAGAGCCATGTTGCAGACTAACTCCATGTTGCAAGAGCCAAGTTGTAGACCATGCCCATGTTGCAAGAGCCCTGTTGCAGACTAACTCCATGTTGCAGACTAACTCCATGTTGCAAGAGCCATGTTGCAGACTAACTCCATGTTGCAAGAGCCATGTTGCAGACTAACTCCATGTTGCAAGAGCCATGTTGCAGACTAACTCCATGTTGCAAGAGCCATGTTGCAGACGAACTCCATGTTGCAAGAGCCATGTTGCAGACTAACTCCATGTTGCAAGAGCCATGTTGCAGATCAAGCCCATGTTGTAGATCACACCCATGTTGCAAGAGCCATGTGCAGACTAACTCCATGTTGCAAGAGCCATGTTGCAGACTAACTACATGTTGCAAGAGCCATGTTGCAGACTAACTCCATGTTGCAAGAGCCATGTTGCAGACTAACTCCATGTTGCAAGAGCCATGTTGCAGACTAACTCCATGTTGCAAGAG
This sequence comes from Palaemon carinicauda, assembly GCF_036898095.1. Classification (NCBI taxonomy): domain Eukaryota; kingdom Metazoa; phylum Arthropoda; class Malacostraca; order Decapoda; family Palaemonidae; genus Palaemon; species Palaemon carinicauda. Next base: position 147,441,826 of record NC_090727.1, on the reverse strand, counting down.
CCATGTTGCAGACTAACTCCATGTTGCAAGATCCATGTTGCAGACTAACTCTATGTTGCAAGAGCCATGTTGCAGACTAACTCCATGTTGCAAGAGCCATGTTGCAAGAGTCATGTTGCAGACTAACTCCATGTTGCAAGAGCCATGTTGCAAGAGTCATGTTGCAGACTAACTCCATGTTGCAAGAGCCATGTTGCAGACTAACTCCATGTTGCAAGAGCCATGTTGCAGACCAACTCCATGTTGCAAGAGCCATGTTGCAGACCAACTCCATGTTGCAAGAGCCATGTTGCAGACCAACTCCATGTTGCAAGAGCCATGTTGCAGACCAACTCCATGTTGCAAGAGCCATGTTGCAAGAGCCATGTTGCAGACCAACTCCATGTTGCAAGAGCCATGTTGCAAGAGCCATGTTGCAGACTAACCATGTTGCAGACCAACTCCATGTTGCAAGAGCCATGTTGCAGACCAACTCCATGTTGCAAGAGCCATGTTGCAGACCAACTCCATGTTGCAAGAGCCATGTTGCAGACTAACTCCATGTTGCAAGAGCCATGTTGCAGACCACGACCCTGTTGTAAGATCCATGTTGCAGACCACGTCCATGTTGCAGACCGCGACCCTGTCGTAAGATTCTTGTTGCAGAGCACGACCCTGTCATAAGATCCATGTTGCAGACCACGTCCATGTTGCAGACCGCGACCCTGTCATAAGATCCATGTTGCAGACCGCAACCCTGTCGTAAGATCCATGTTGCAGACCACGTCCATGTTGCAGACCACGACCCTGTTGTAAGATCCATGTTGCAGACCGCCCATGTTGCAAGTCATGTTGCAGACCACCATGTTGCGAGAATCATATTGCAGACCACGTCCATGTTGCAAGAGATGTTGCAGATCACGCCCATATTGCAGACCACGCCCATATTGCAAGAGCCCTGTTGCAGATCACACCCATGTTGCAAGACCACGCCCATGTTGCAAGACCCACGTTGCCGACCACGACCATGTTGCAGACTAACTCCATGTTGCAAGAGCCATGTTGC
>NC_090727.1:147398295-147437781 GCF_036898095.1 Palaemon carinicauda | reverse complement strand
TATTAAAGCAAGAATCGATTTAAAACATATTTGTTTTAAAATATATACACAATAACCCATCAAGTTGTCAGAACCGGATGTTCAAAATATCTATGAGAATTGTTACACATCGTGCAGCTAAGAATCATGTCGACACAAGAATGGTTACAGATCGAGCTGAAACGAGCTGTAAATCAATGCAATGGGTCAGGAAATAATGAGACTGGTGTCAAAAGCAAGACAGACTTTCAAAATAACATGAATATACTGTGCCCTAGTTGTTTTGTTTGGAGATAATGCAGTGATATAATAGAATAAATGTCATTTAAATTTTTCAATTATAGTTGAATTTATAAAAAGAAATATTCAATGTTAGTTTGTTATTTCAATGAGTCAAAACACAAACGTATGAAATTATGTGAACAGTGTAATACTATAACATTAATCAATATAGTTGCTTTTAGAATAGGTCAGTTTACAGTTAAAATATTTCCTAAATAAAGAAAACGGATAGATTGCATGAAAAGGAGAATAAAGAAAATGGAATCAGACAATTTTGATGGGTAACCATAGTATATAACATCTCTCCTACGAGATAGTATGATAAATGCTTACAAATGTCTTTAATTACACTCAATATTCAAGAAAATCACTGAAAAAACAGCTGATGCAAGATCTCTACGATTCTGACATTATTTCTATCGAAGAATATTCATATAGTTTTTGACATTTCTCGATCTCAAAACAGCTGTAGTTAAATCCAATAATATTTCTCTCTCCGACACTGATTTCGTCACGAAAGATTCACGTCACAAAATTACATTAATACTTGAACATAATTATACAAAATCTGGTAACTATATAATCATGCTCAGCTATTTCAAATAAAGCGAATTTCCCAAAGATCTTGAATTTCCTGGAGAAAATATTGCCGCAACAATAGGCCTACATAAAACAACACTAATATAGACCCGTAGTCTGTGATATCTGGAGAGAAAGATGAAGTGAAATAGAAATAAGGATTTGGGGAAATCCTGTGAAGGAAATTATTACAGGAAGAGGGATTCTCACTGGGGTCACGGAATTCAAAAAAATCAAATGAACTAAACTTACCTGATATACAATGAATTTTTTAAAAAATCCATATCGAAGATTTATAATAACAATTTATCAATGTCAAAATCATCTAGAAAGAAGATATTCCGAGAGATTTAATGTTAATAATAATGGTGCTGATGGTATTTTTCGCCGATGCTAAATGCCTTGATATCTTAAAATTCTTTTTATTTTCGAACATTATTCCTACCTTAATTTCCAAATGTTTACTTAGTAGCCATCAATATTGCAAAATGCATGATGTATAATCTCATTTTGCTAGTCTATGTACCTTTATTGTTACTGTTGATTATCATGTTTATTTTCATTTCAGGTGATACTGTGTGACCGGATTTTGAATACCTATTATTTGTGCCATATTCCAGGATTCCCAGATGTCTAGCGTCTGTGCATACATACCCGGATCCCAGATCTGATAATGATTTCTCTTACATAAGGCTGAACGTACATAAACACACATATTCAGTCACAGACATTAAATCATACACATCTGCACTGCAGAATGTTTGAGATCAGAATGGCACCTCAAAACTCACTGATTGGCTTCAAGCACCACACTCTGGTACGCCATCTTGGCTGACTGGTTAAACCAAGTGAGTGGTACCACTGCCTTGTGTCTTGTCTCTTACGGTAAAGGCTACCAGAGTTTCCCAAAGGATGAAGCATGCACTAGGGTAATTGAGGAAAGGGTCTGGATATTTACTTCTGTGACAATATCCTGCAGCATGGTCTCCCATTAGAGGCTTCTCCTTGGCCTGATACTGACCAAACAATGCTCTGAAAACCTATTTGAGTTGTGGTGGAAGCTACAACTGGCTTCACTACGCTCTCTCTAACACAGACTGGTTTGATGAGAACTCTGACACTACAGTATACTATACCAATTATTTGAACAAAAATTAAAAGTACATACTGTATATTTTGCAAAGCCTCTTCATCTGCACTGGCCAAAAGATGGTGGCACGTCGTCAAATACCTTTGCTGCAGAGCTGATGGCGAGTAGAAAGGGCTGAGAAATTCAAGCATTTTCTGACCAAAATGTTTAGAACTCCACCAAAGCCATTTATGGATGTTAGGAAAATGCAATCACTCACAATTAGTACACATGATGGCACAGCCATCGTAAAAAATATCAGCATCTTAATATTGCACCAAATCAGTGTAATTCAGTTGATGAATTCATTAATTGTGCTCTGCCTACTTTACCACTAATCCAGGACATCAACAAGCTTCCAGGATTTCACAAAATTCCGAGTGCAATAAAAAGCATGAAATGAGGCAAAAGATGCAATTTTGATGGCCTTCCTGGAGAAATTTCAAGCAAGGAAGCTACCTTCTCAAAATGCAGCAGCACAAGATCATCTGCCCTCTACAGAAGGGAGACAAAATACCACTATCCTGAAAAAAAAAAAAAAAAAAAAAAAACACTGCTACAGCACCTCAGGCCTTTTCTTTCTATCCGCAGCAGGAAGAATACTAGCTGGAGTTATACTCTTGCACTTAACTAAACATTAACCTGAATCTGTGCTACCAGACACCCAATGTGAGTTTTGGAAGGTACGAGGGAACATCGACATGATTTTTAGAAAGATTTTACCGACCTTCATTGGCTCTTGATGCATTGTTCCACAAGCTTCTATGGAAGATACCTACAGCATGTGTTCTTAGCAAATTTCTCAAAATATCTAACCTACTGTGTTTCATTCCAAGATGGAGGGAAAAGTTACTGTTTACATTTTGGAATCCTTATCCTTCACTGCAGAAATAGAAGTAAAGCAGGGTGATGCTGTGGCCCCTTTCCCTTTTCAGTTTGTCCATCTCCAGAATAATGATTTTATTGCAGCAAAACCTTAACGAATATGGTTGACCTGAAATTTGAGCTACCAAATTTGCCCACAACCACTTAGCCAATGCAACACTTTTAAGACACCCATCTTCAACGTATAAGGGACTTGATTTCCTGATGAATACAAGAAAAAATATTAGTCATAGTACAACATGTGGAACAAAATCAGAGTATGCCCATCTTCACAGATGATGATGCACAGCTGCTGCAGGTGGTGCTATCTTTAAAATACCTCGTTAGCATTGTTCCATCTACTTTTGAGATCGACGAAGATATGCTGGATAAAATAAGCCGAGATTCACTCGCCTTTGGCAAGCTATGGACTACGGTTTTTTTTTTTTTTTTCCCAGACTAAACACCTGAGACTAACCAGTACAATCCAATTACATAAAGAAGCATACATCTAAACTCTTTACTATGGAACATTTTTAACAATTCCTTTTTGCTGAAAATAATGGGGTTCATCAGAAAATATCGAATTTCACTCATACATATTCTAGAACAACCAGGATACACAAATAGCAATCAGCTCACAAAACTAAGCTGGTTTGGTCACGTGTTTCGTATGCCTTAATAACAGTTCCCAATACAAATTTCATACGGAAAATTAAAACATTGCCCCTAAAGAAATGTAAATTTCCATAACCTGACCTAAACCCGTCTTCCGCTGTCTTGGGGTAGAGTTCTCTTGCTTGAGGGTACACTCGGGTACACTATTCTTTCTCATTTCTCCTCCTTATGTTTTGGTAAAATTTTTATAGTTTATATAGGAAATATTTATTTAAATGTTGTTACTGTTCGTAAAATATTTCATTTTTCATTGTCTCCTTTCCTCACTGGGCTTTTTACCCAGTTGGGGCCACCTGGGCTTATAGCATCCTGCTTTTCCAACTAAGGTTGTGGCTTAGCAAGCACTAATAATAATATTAATAATGATAATAATAATAATAATAATAGCAACTGTATCGTCCTTCCGGCATAGCAAATGGCTACAGTATTTAAACCGCATTCAACAGCTATTAACGAACTTTCAATGTCATCATCAGTAACGATGGGCAGCTGATAGTTAATTAATGATATTCTTGATTATAATTTTCATCATCATCATTATTATTATTATTCAGTGGCCACTTTCCTCTTGGTGAGGGTAGCAGAAACTCTTCAGCCATGTTAAGCAGCTCTTCTAGGAGAAAGTCACTCCCAAAATCAAACTATTGTTCTATAGTCTTGGGTAGTGCCAGAGCCTCTGTACCATGATCTTCCACTGCCTTGGGTTAGAGTTCTCTTGCTTGAGGGTACACTCGAGCACACTATTCTGTCCTGTTTCTCTTCCTCTTGTTTTGTTAATTTTTTTTTATAGTTTATATAGGACATTTATTTTAATGTCATTCTTCTTAAAATATTTTATTTTCTTTTTTGCCTTTCCTCATTGGGCTTATAGCATCTTGCTTTTCCAAGTAGGGTTTTAGCTTAGGAAGTAACAATAACAATGATAATGATAATTGTTGTATATGGTACATATGACGTACCGTACTTGTAGTCCGTGCATGCGCTTCGAAATTAACAACAGTTCTCTCCAAGATGTTGTCCTGCCTAGTGTACCAACCGTGTGTCACACAATTGTACATAATTCCTTTTGCATATATTATGCTTGTATCTTCGCTCTTCCCTCGCACTAAACGAACATGAAAATTCATGTCTGCTGTTTCCTCTGTAACATTGTCTGTCTTGTTAACTTGTTATGTCCTGTTGCCTTGAGGTTTTGTATATAAAGGAGAGTGTTCTATAACAATATAACTCAGTTGATTGCATCCTGCCTTTGAGTTCACAACCCTCCATCGGCCCGTCACATTGGTGACCCCGAAAGTCGACTCGCCTCCACCGCCTTCCGCCCCCACCCCCTCACCCCTTCATCGTTGGTAGTACTATGGCGGACTCTACGGCAGTTGGTGCTGCGGCCGCTCCATTCAAACTTTCATCATTTGCCAGCGGAGAGGCGTTTGCTTGGTTTCAGCTCGCAGAAGTCCAGTTTCGTATCAGGGGCGTGACTCGCTCAACCACCAAAGTGGATTATGTTCTCGCGGCGATACCCGAGGACACCTTCCCAGAAATATCCGACTGGCTTTGTGAACAAGGATATACCCCAATAGCGTATGACGCCCTCAAAACATACCTTCTGCAGCAGTACTCGCCGTCGCCAGCCGCCCGTATAGCAAAGCTTTTTCAGCTCTCGCAACAACCGTTGGGGGACTAAAGGGCTTCGCTTGCCCTCAGGGAAATGACCAGTATCGCTCGCCTTCAACCTGCCGCAGACGGCTCTCCTCGTGAGGTGAACCTACTTCGTGCCCTTTGGATACGCCGTTTACCCGAACCTGTACGCGCTGCCATACCCGATGTCGATAGTTTACCCATAAAGAACTTGATGACCAAAGCCGACGCCCTTATGGACAGCCACTTCAAGACCTCCATCAACGCCTCCACCCCTGACGACGAGGATGCCTATTCAACGTCAACCGAAGCTGACATGAATGCCGTAGGACATACACGCCTACCCCGTGACGTGCCGAAGCGGCGACAAAGCCGCCCACCACCCACCAATCGCTCGCGCCCCAACGAACGACTTCTACAGCCACTTACTACCTCCCATCCGCCGCAGTTTTGCTACTACCACTTCAGATTCGGGGCAACCGCGAAGAAATGTGCTAAGGATTGTCAGTGGCCAAAAAACGTGTAAGTAGGCCATCGCTTGTGGCGGTGGCCTCCCGTGTTTCTAATCTTTTCTTTTTACAGGATGCAGGAACGGGCGTGCGATTTTTGGTAGACACGGGTGCTTGTCGTTCTCTTTTGCCAAGGAAACTCTTCAAGGCACGACGTAGTCTGTCTACATCTGCCGACGTCCGCTTGGTAGCTGCCAACGGATCTGCGATACCCACCTACGGTTACGAGAACCTCACATTATCGTTCGGAAACGGTAAATTCAATTGGAAGTTTCTCGTTGCTGACGTCACAATACCAATCCTCGGTGCGGATTTCCTCTCTCATTTCCACCTTCTGGTCGATGTCGCCCACCGACGATTGGTCAACGCAGACTCGTACTTGTCGACACCTCTTCAACCCACCCCCTCTAACCTCGCTCTCCACATCAGCGCACCCACGGATGCCTACGCCCATCTCCTCACGTCGTACCCAGAAGTTTTCCGTCCAGAACTTCGCCAAACGCCCACGGTTCCTGCCAAGCACGGTATTTATCACCATATCAAGACGACGGGACCCCCAGTCTTCGCAAAATTCAGACGTCTGGCACCGGAACGATTGGCAGCCGCCAAACAGACGTTCGCCGAAATGGAGGAAATGGGCCTTTGCCAAAAGGCCTCCAGCCCATGGTCGTCACCTTTACACATCGTTCTGAAGAAAGACGGCTCCCTCCGTCCGTGCGGGGATTACAGGCGCCTGAACATGCAAACAGAACCGGATCACTACCCCCTCCCAAACATTGCCGACGTGACCTCCTACCTGCACAAACCGAAGGTTTTCTCTACGCTCGACCTCCTAAAGGGGTATTATCAGGTGCCTATGAACCCAGAAGACATCCCCAAGACCGCCATCACCACTCCGTTTGGTACATACACCTTCAATTACTCCTGTTTTGGCCTTCGTAATGCTGGGGCAACGTTTCAACGTCTCATGGATGGCATCTTAGGGGACCTCCCTTTCTGTGTATGTTATGTGGACAACATACTTGTGTTCTCCTCCTCAAAAGAGGAACACCTCTGTCACCTGCGCATCGTGCTCGACCGCCTGCAACAAAACGGCCTTGTAGTCCGGTACGACAAGTGTACCTTTGGCGCCAAACAAGTGTCGTTCTTAAGGCACTGTATCACTCCTGAAGGAGTCCATCCCCTCCCTGAGAAGGTAGCAGCCGTTCAGAACTTCCCCGCGCCCTCGACCGTCAAAGCTCTGCAGGAATTCTTGGGCATAATCAACTATTATCATCGTTTTCTGCCAGCCATTGCCACCACTCTTGCTCCCCTCTATGCCTCCCTCAAGGGCAAGCCAAAGGACCTGAAGTGGGGTCCCCTTCAAGAAGCAGCCTTCTGCAATGCAAAGAAGGCCCTATCAACTGCTGCGGCTCTCACTTTTCCTATCCCACACGCCCCTCTCCTTCTTTCCACCGATACCAGCGACGTCGCTATTGGTGCAGTACTCGAGCAGGTGGTCAAAGGCTCGCCCCGCCCATTGGTCTTCTTCAGCAGAAAACTGTCCAAGGCAGAATCGGGTTATTCTACCTTCGATCGAGAATTGCTGGCGATGCACTTGGCTGTCCGTCACTTTCGCCATTTCTTAGAAGGTACGCCCTTCGTCATTCGCACAGACCACATGCCTCTGGTGCATGCCTTCACTCGACAGTCTGACGCCTGGTCCGCCCGTCAACGCCGACATCTCTCCGCCGTGGCTGAATACAATTGCACCCTCCAATACGTCCCTGGGAAAATGAATCCCGTTGCCGATGCCCTGTCAAGAAACACGTTGGCTGCCGTTCAACTGGGATTGGATTACAACGCCCTGGCTGAAGCCCAACGACAGGATCCAGAGTATCAAGCTTGTAGGACATCCTGCACGTCCCTCCGTTAGGAAGACTTTCCCCTCGAAGACTCCAACACCACTCTCCTCTGTGACGTCAGTACTGGTAGACCGCGACCTTGGATTCCTGCTCCCATGCGCCGACAGGTGTTTGATTTCATTCACGGCCTTTCACATCCCTCGTGCCGTTCTACTGCACAGCTGCTGAAGGCGAAGTTCATTTGGCACGGCATTTCTAAGGATGCTAAGGATTGGGTCCGCGCCTGTACTTCTTGCCAAACTTCCAAAGTACATCGACACACGGATTCAGGAGTGGGCACCTTTCCTCAACCTCAGCGTCGTTTCGCACACATTCACGTCGACGTTGTAGGCCCCCTACCCACATCACAAGGACATCGTTACCTGTTTACCGTCATCGACCGCTCCACTCGTTAGCCTGAAGCCATTCCCATGGAATCTGCAACGTCCGCCTCATGTACATCTGCCTTACTCTCTGGATGGATTTCAAGATTCGGTATCCCTGAGCATATTACTTCTGACAGGGGAACCACTTTCACCTCTCAATTGTGGACGTCATTAGCGAATCTCCTGGGCATCACCCTACATCAGACAACAGCCTACAACCCCGCTGCCAATGGAATGGTTGAACGTTTTCATCGCACCCTCAAAGCAGCTTGGATGTCCCGCTGCAAGGATTGCAACTGGTTTACTCAGCTTCCCTGGGTCCTCCTGGGACTAAGAACCACTCCTAAAGACGCCCTCGACGTCTCGGCAGCTGAAATGGTGTATGGCGACCCGTTGGTCGTCCTTGCCAAATTTTTTCCTTCTACAACCTCCTCCGACGATCTCCAGCGCATACGTCACGTCGTGGGAAAATTTACTCCGTGCCGCCAGACTTACAAGCCCCCAGCGAAGCATCACATACCAACGGACTTGCACTCTGCAACGCACGTCTTCCTGCGCAACGACACTAGCAAGCCACCACTAACGCCCCCTTATACGGGCCCTTTCCTTGTGATCCGACGCAGTCCGAAAGCATTCCTACTAAACATTCGGGGCAAAGAAGACTGGGTCTCCATTGATCGTCTAAAACCTGCTTATCTTCTGCCAGATGACCCGCCTACAGTTCGCCTCTCCAGATCAGGGCGCCCTATTTAACATGTACAGTATGTCATTTTTAGGGGGGGAGCCATGTACCAACTGTGTGTCACACAATTGTACATAATTCCTTTTGCATATATTATGCTTGTATCTGCGCTCTTCCCTCGCACTAAACGAACATGAAAATTCATGTCTGCTGTTTCCTCTGTAACATTGTCTGTCTTGTTAACTTGTTATGTCCTGTTACCTTCAGGTTTTGTATATAAAGGAGAGTGTTCTATAACAATATAACTCAGTTGATTGCATCCTGCCTTTGAGTTCACAACCCTCTATCGGCCCATCACACTAGAGTTGTATTGAATATGGTGGCAGCTGTCTCTGCCCTATATACGCCTCCAGCTACCTAATGGATTCTAAATAATTGTGAAACGGATAAAACATCACCGGGACGTTCAGAGAGGGAATGATGCCTTTTGCCAAGAACTGTCGAGTAGAAAGAGGATATCAAATGCGTCGGCCCTCAACCAGCGCGGTCAAGCAAAATCGCACCACCGCCTTGACAGCCTGGGCTGAATACCACTCTTCATCCTGAAATTTATCCCGTCCTTGTCAACACGGATGTGATTTAAAACTGTGATCGTTGTGCCTGAAAGTACAGTAGTTATATTATGATTTTGAATGCAATGTCTGTGTATTTGACCCCGAATGTGTGTTAATCCAAGTGGAAATATCTTATATCTCGCCAGTGTTTTGTTTATGCTTTGTTCATGATTTTGTGTATAAAATCTTGCAAGAGATAGGTATTCTAGAGTAAGCTCTCAAGAGATAGGTATTCTAGAGTAAGCTCTCAAGAGATAGGTATTCTAGAGTAAGCTTTCAAGAGATAGGTATTCTAGCTAAGCTCACAGCCAGGTGTTCATGGAATGTCGTTTCTCACATTTGATTGATACTGTTTTCACATGTGCCTTTGATTGAGTATCTAACCTTTGATTGATGTGCCCTTGACTGACTATTTTAACCATGGCCACTTATCAAATCCCTCCCCCAACCCCCGTGTCCTTAACAGGCGATGTGGTGGAAAACTAGAAAGAGTTTGAGTCTGCCTGGGGAGATTATCTTATTGCCACTGAACTTGATAAGAAACTGAGGAATGAAGACAATACCCGAAATCCCACGGGGACAGCCATGGTAGTAGTGACGCTATGGGCAGTCATGGGCCAAGCATGCAAGCGAGTGCTGACAAATCTACCAACACTCACTGATAGTCGGAGAAAAGACCCTGAATGCATCATCGTAGCCCTCAGGGAGTATTTTATTCCCCAACGCAACGTCTTATATGAAAGGTTCGTGTTCAATGCCGCAAAGCAGAAGAGCGATGAGACGATAGATGGTTTTGGGATGAGGTTACGCCGATTGGTCGATTCGTGCGAGTTTGGCAATCTACAAGATGAACTAATCAGGGACAGAATTGTTATCGGCACAACTGACGAGACTGGCCGAGAGAGACTGTTGCGAGAACGCCCCGTCCCTAACCTTAACCGGGTGATTGAGAACCTTCGAGCGGCGGAGATGTCCCGCAGCCATAAAGAAGCGATATCGGGGGTAGCTCTAGTTGACCATCTGAAAAAGATGAGGAAAGGTCGGAATGGTCCAAATCGTCAGAATCAGCAAGGCCAAAAACGGTCCCCAGCCCAAGGCAAGAAACCAGCCGGCAAGGACAACTCTACAAAGATGCGAAAATGCAATTATTGTGGGAAAGACAAGCACCCAAGAGAGCAGTGCCTATCCAGAAACGACACTTGCAAGAAATGTAAGAACAAAGGCCACTGGGCCGCAGCCTGCCGAAGCAAGGCAACTCACGAAATTGAAGAAATGCCAAGTACTTATGAGTACCCCAATGAAAGCAAAGAAATCACCGTTGGAGAATCTACATCAGCGATATATCTTGGTGAAGTGATTAGCGTAGATGCGATCGATGAAGATTTCTGGTCTACTGATGTAGAAGTCAACAACCATGTAACGGGATTCAAGCTCAATAGTGGGTCCAGGATATGTGTCGTGGGAGACACAACACCATGGACGCAAGGTCTAGTTCTATCCAAATCGAACGACCAGTTCCGAGGCCCTGGAGGAGTCAGCCTAAACCACCTAATCGTCGGAGTTCTATGTCAAGCGGAGATCAAATCAGGTCAGCGCACACATCGTGAAGATGTCTATGTGATGAGGAATCAGTCTAAAAACCTCCTCTCTAAATCAGCTATACAGGCGTTAGCCCTACTCACACCGGCCTCCATGGAATATGCAGTTGATTCGTCCCAAGACTTCAAAGAGGAGTTCCCAGGAGTCTTCAAGGGGCTTGGCCTGCTCAAAGAGATGTACAAGATTCCGCTGCGAGACGATGCCACCCCGTTATGCTTATACACACCGAGGCGAGTGCCACACCTATTACTTCCCAAAGTTAAAGATCAACTAGAGAAGATGGAGAAGTATAGCGTAATTTCTGCAGTGACTGAGCCAACCGAATGGTGTTCCGGTATGGTCGTCGTCCCAAAACCATCAGGAGATGTCCGCATATGTGTGGACCTAACACCACTGAATCTAGCAGTCAGAAGAGAAATTCACCCGATGGCAAAGGTAGATGACAATGTGGCGAAGATTAGGGGAAGCACAATCTTCAGCAAGTTAGATGCAAACTCTGGCTTCTGGCAGATCCCTCTACACCCAGACTCCAGACTGCTGACAACCTTTGCCACGTCATACGGGCGCTTCTGTTTCAATCGCCTGACCTTCGGCATTAGTTCGGCGCCAGAAGTATTCCAGACTGATGTCGAAGATCCTAAATGGGCTAGAAGGGGAAATCTGTCCTATGGATGACATACTGATTCATGCACCGACAAAACCTGAACATGATGAGAGAATGAGGAATGTGTTGATGAGGCTGCGAAACGCCGGACTGACGTTGAACAACAAATGCTGTTTCAACCAACCGTGCTTGAAGTTCCTCGGTCATATCGTCTCCAAAGAAGGCATCGGCGTCGATCCAGATAAGACACAAGTCATCCAGGAACTAGCAGAGCCTCGAAACATCACAGAGCTACAGCAGTTTATGGGCGTGACAAACCAACTTGCCAAATTCATACCGACACTAGCCCGAGTGAACGAGCCTCTTCGCCAACTTCTGAAAAGGAGCAAATGTGGATGTGGGACAAGGCTCAACAAGATGCCTTCGACACCATCAAACACATGCTGTCCTCAACTGAAGTCCTGGCCCATTATGACCCAAACATACCATGTGTCATCGCAGCAGATGCATGCCAAGATGGCCTTGGGGCTTTCCTTCTGCAAACTGACAGCAACAGCATCCGACGGGATATACTATGCATCTCGGTCCCTTACCGACACAGAGAAGAGATACACTGTAATAGAAAAGGAAGCCCTAGCTGTAACCTGGGCGTGCGAGAAATTCTCAGACTATGTGCTTGGCTCGAATTCACCGTGGAAACAGACCACCGAACACTTGTACCACTACTCACAACAACTGACCTGTCCAAACTGCCAGCCCGCATCCTCAGATTCAGACTAAGGCTCATGAGATACTCACCGGAAGTGAAGTACGTCCAAGGGGTATATCAGAAGACGGCCGACGCCCTCTCACGAGCACCTGTTGAGAAGCCCTCTAAGGAAGAAGAGATTTTCTGCCTGGAAACAGAGGCGTTCAAGGATTCAGCGATCCAGCACCTGCCTGCCAGTGACAAGAGACTTGAAGTCTGAGAAGCCCAACAGAACAACGCAGTCTGTACGCAGATCTGGAAGTGGGTGAAAGAAGGCTGGCCTCCTGTGATGCCCAACTTACTGTTCCTCAAGACCTACTGGGAGAAGGCACCACACTTCACCATCAACGACGAGATCTTGATGTTTGACGACCGTCTAGTCATCCCGCAGTCACTCCAGATGAATATCCTGGAGAAACTTCACTCTGGACACCTGGGTATGACCAAATGCAAGGCCCGTGTGAAGGAAAGTGTTTGGTGGCCGTCTATCACATCACAGGTAGAAGCAATGTGCAGAAGCTATTCAACCTGCATCCTGCATCGTGACCAACCAACCGAGCCACTCCTGGCCCTCTCACCCCCCCCCCCCAACAAAATCTGGGAAAGAGTGAGACTTGACTTCTTCGAGTACAAATCGAAGCAGTATGTATTGATAGTAGACTACGGTTCTAGATGGCTCGAGTTCAAAGAATTAGAATATACCACCAGTCAAGCTGTCATCCGGAAGCTTTGCGAAGTCTTCGGCACTCATGGAGCTCCCAAGGTTGTAATATCCGACAATGGACCTCAGTATGCATCAAGAGAGTTCCAGGAATTCAGCAAAGACTGGGGGTTTACACACATCACCTCATCACTACGGTATCCAAAAGCCAACGGAGAAGCAGAAAGGGCCGTAAGAACAGCAAAAGTGATTCTGAGTAAAAACCAAAACCCCTACCTCGGACTACTTGTCTATAGATCGGCACCGCTCTACAATGGCAAGTCACCAAGTTAGCTCCTTATGTCCCAACAGCTAAGGACTACCGTCCCGACAGCTCCAGCTAAGCTGATACCGCAGGTACCAGACCATCAGAGGATCAAGGAAGGAGAAGAAGAGTACAAGAATCAGTACACCAAAGCGCATCACTGCCATCATAGAGTTGTGCAGCTTCCCTGAATCACCCCAGGAGATAAAGTCTTTGTGAGGGACCAGTCTAGCTACGGTGAAATCAAACAGCAGATGACCAACCCTAGATCTTACTGGGTAGCTATGGAGAACAGAAGTGTTATTCGACGCAATCGGAGCACTCTAGTTCATACCGGCACCACCCGAGAGTTGCCACCGCAGAAGGGTCACGAACCACCTGACACCCTAGGAGTTCAGACTGAACCACGACCGACTGCGCCCGAACCACCCATCCCTACCCCTACCAAAGGTCCACCCCCGACACCTGCCAAACCAAACCCCAAAGTGACCCCCAGAACGTCGGGAAGAATGACAAAAACAATCCAACAACCCGATATGGTATATTATCAAATGATTTTATTTTCATCTCAACCATGTCAATGACATAAAATGAACATGTACTTAGTGTTAAAGCCATGTTAATGTTACATTTAACCAATAATGTTCGTGTTTTAGTGTTCAAGAGACATTCACAACATTTGTCATATGTTAATTGGGGATAAGTGTTGAGTCTTGTAGTTTATTTGTGTTTGCCATGTAGTGTATTATATTTGATTGCTGGGTCACTATTATTTGTATTATCACAAATACATGTAGGGAGGAAATGGATTATGTAAATTCTAAAACTGTTGTGTTTCTTTAGGGGAAAATGGATTGTTAACTTTAAAAAATAATTATCAAACAATCTTAAAGGGGAGATGTTGTATATGGTACATATCATAGCCTACATATGGCACACCGTACTTGTTGTAGTCCGCGCATGCGCTTTGAAATAAACTACAGCTCCCTCCAAGATGTCGTCCTGTCTAGTGTCGTATTTAATAATAATAATAATAATAATAATAGTAATATTATTATTATTATTACTATTATTATTATTATTATTATTAGCCAAGCCAAAACCCCAGTTTGAAAAGCAGAATGCTATAAGCCCAAGTGCTACAGCATGGAAAAATAGCCCAATGAGAAAGACCAACAATAAATAAACTACGAGAAGTAATGAACAATTGAAATGAATTTTTTAACAATAAAATTAATATAGATCTTTCATATAAGATCTATATTAAAATAAAAAACAAGAGGAAGAGAAATAAAATAGAATAGCGTGCCTGAGTGCACCCTCAAGCAAGAGAACTCTAGGCCCTGGTCATATTCTATGTAATTACATGATGCAGATACAGTAATAAAGGCACAAAATATGTTGAGAAAAGGAGAATTTTGTCTTGGAATAGAAAGACTCTGTCAGTCTTCCCAGAGCCAAGAACTTCCTTGGCCCAGCTCGATTCAAATCTTCGAAAGTGTCCTCACCTTCTGTTAAGTCAAGTGTTGACAAACCGCACACTGAACATGAGCATGACGTCGTGTTGTAGTGATATTATTATTATTATTTTTGCTAGCCAAGCTACAACCCTAGTTGGAAAAGCAAGATGCTATAAACCCAAGGGCTCCAATAGGGAAAAATATCCCAGTGAGGAAAGGAAATAAGGAAATAAATAAATTATGAGAATAAAATTAATAATAAATCATTCTAAAAACAGTAATAACGTCAAAACAGATATGTCATATATAAACTATTAACAACGTTAAAAACAGATATGTCATATATAAACTATAAAAAGACTCGTGTCAGCCTGGTCAACATAAAAACACTCGCCCCAACTTTGAACAATATACATAATGATACTGGCAGTCATAGTGACATTATCTTTATAATCAAAGCCATTTTTCACCAGAACAAAAAAAAAAAGAAAAAAAAAGAATCAACAAATGCAGCTGTTTTTAGTCCACCGCAGGACAAAGGTATCAGACATGTCCTTGTTCATGTATGGGGTTAGGCCAGTTTTCATCACCACACTGGCCACCTGCAGTTTGGTGAAGGTGGGAGACTTGGGTCTGAACGCTTACAACAAACCAACCTAGCATAAGTGCCGTTGACTAGTACAACTTTGCTGATCATGGCGATACATACATACATATATATATATATATATATATATATATATATATATATATATATATATATATATATATATATATATATATATATATATATATATATATATATATATATACTGTATATATATGTGTGTGTGTGTGTGTGGTTTCAATAGAAAATGCTTTTGAATATGAACGAGGACTCATGCACCAGTCATCCTTCCTTCCCTAACCTCGCCCACCCCCCACCCCCCCCCCCCCCCTCCTCCCCGCATCACCCCTGATCCGGACCCATTTACCCCGTCAAACTCGAGACGGCCTTGGTGACTTGGTCCTACGCAGTATGGAACCTCGATTAAGGACTGAAAGGTGAAATCTTTCTATGTTCACAGCCGATTTTACAGCTCTCCATACGAGAGATGTATTAGATTTACTCAACTGCATATAAATATGTAGATTCTTAAAGGGAGGAGCGAAGTGTCCGTTCGGTATGAGTAACGATTGCACAGCGTCGTACGCGTAGGAACCACGACTCGTTTCCCATAACAACGAAACAAATTCACATTCCTTCCTGTGTTTGTTGTAAAATTCATAGTGGTGTATTTTCACTCCCTGTCTGTCTATATATCTATACATCTATCTTGTTTTACAATGAAAAACTGACTACGAAATCGCTCGTAGAGTTAAAAAGCGAAATTCAGATTTTGTATGCGTTCCAATTCCGTTCGTAGAAGTAGCTATATCTTCATCACGCCCTCTCCCATCCCTAACACAGTGACTCCCCGAGAACACCCCCCCCCCTCTCCCCCCTTATGAGTGTGTGTGTGTGTGTGTGTGTCTCGACTCGCACTCACAGTCGGCTCACATCGGTCTCAGTGTTTTCACGGCTCTTCAGTCACTTCTAGTTCCATTTGCTGTTTGCATGAAAACACATACTAATCCTGGACCAATTAAGTGCTTCCCCATCTTGTTATTTAGTTTCGATTGTGGTCACATGTTCATGAAACAAAATAATGACCAAAGCGGATAGTTCTAAGCAGAACTAAGAGAGATTCTCCTTATCAGCAGAACTTCAATCATACGTCATTGTCATTCTGAGAAGAGGCAAAAGATAGGTGACGACAATGGTAAGTCTTTGCCTGTTCATCATTGTCTTTGTGCTTATGATTTTATATAATATAATATTATTATTATATATATATATATATATATATATATATATATATATATATATATATATATATATATATATATATATATATATATGTATATATATATATATATATATATATATATATATATATATATATATCCTTTCTGAGTGGAGATGCCTTAAGGTTGTGGTGAAAGGGTTTGTGTATCGCCATGATCAGCAAAAGGGCCACCCCAAGATGGAGTAAGATTCCCTATTACAAGTTAGGTTGGTTTACTGTGAGCCATAAAACGAAAACCTCTTACCATAACTTGGATCTTAAGCCAGGCTGCCCAGGCAGGATTAGGAAATAGTAGTGAGCGTGATTTCCTATCTTCATTGCAACCGATTCACACGCAGTGTTGCCAACAGTGGTAGACACAAATGAGCAAGATTGAGGTCTGAGATGCGCTAGAAATGCCCAAGGAAGAGTTTTCTCCTTGTATATGGATTTCGGTGATGATATACTTCGCACAAAAGATGAAAAAAAAACAACAACAAAGTCAATTGCACCAATTGCCATCAAGTACAATTATTACCTTATAGAAGAATTCCTACGCAGTTTTAAACATTATCATCTACGGACTTGAAGTGAATACTATATGAAAATTTGTAATGAAAAATGAACGTCAGTGATATATTCTGTAAAACTACTGCAAATATTACAACACTAGTAGCCCCAAAATCATTGTGTCAAGTAAGAAGTTTGGTTTCATAATTTTCAAGAGAGAGAGAGAGAG
Source organism: Palaemon carinicauda (assembly GCF_036898095.1). Lineage (NCBI taxonomy): Eukaryota > Metazoa > Arthropoda > Malacostraca > Decapoda > Palaemonidae > Palaemon > Palaemon carinicauda. Next base: position 147,420,575 of record NC_090727.1, on the reverse strand, counting down.
TTTGTGTTCAGAACAATTTCAATTGGGAGATTCAACTTCACCTCAGAGTTGTTCACCTGAACAAAGACGCACACACACACGTAATATATATATATATATATATATATATATATATATATATATATATATATATATATATATATATATATATATATATATATATATATATATATATATAATTTCGGAAATGCACTAGAAAATGCACCAAACCTATCAAATTTGCGCTAGAAAATGCACCAAACCTATTAAATTTGCGCTAGAAAATGCGCTATGCGCAAATTACAAACTACAGTATGTCTGTTTGTGATGCCATTGCACTAAAACTAGCGCCTTTTGCGCTAAGTTGGCAACACTGTTCGCACGGAAGAAAAATACAGATAGCCCTTGACGTGGACAATGACGTCACTTGTGTGGGCGGTGCTTAGGCGCTACAAGCAGCCTCATCTTAACACATCTTGCATCTCCCTCCCAAAATATTACGAGGGTAATAATTTCAAAACTTATAAATGACAATATTAAAAGCATATATGACAAACTAAATGCTATACACTCTTAAAGAATAACATCAGACATGTAAGGTAAATCCTAATCGTAATAATTAATGGTAACTAAGATTGAGAGAGAGAGAGAGAGAGAGAGAGAGAGAGAGAGAGAGAGAGAGAGAGAGAGAGAGACGCATTAACATAACCTCAAACGAAACAATAATTACATCAGCATTGCAAGATGTGCACTAAAATTGAGTCGTGAATGCAACACCAACCTAAAATCTCATACAGAATATAATTTTGCAAATATGAAATCAATGCACGTCTAAGTGCAGTAAAACAAAACAGAAGTTGCTTTCATTTTATAAATGCAGAATCAAAGCAAAGATAATTATACATAATCGTTCATTCAGACAAGGGCCTCTCTCTTCCTTGGAGGCCGTACCTCTGGCCGATGAAGACTTATTCCGGCACCAAAAACCTTCTGTCTCCAGACGAGACCACCGGGTCATCTTGCTATCAGTTAGTAAGAGTTCTTTGAAGTCATCTAAACGTTCTCATAAACTCAATAACTCACGAATTTCATGTTATCACTTGGTAAGAACCACTTACTCGTCGTTCTCAGAATCCACATGTCATGTGTATATAGTATGAAAAGTAATGGGCCAAGAGCACCACCCTGAGGAACACCAGATATCACATTCCTATACTCATTATGGAGTGGAGTAGATTGGCCTTTCCTTATGGGAAAAAAAAAAGGGGGGGGGGCTTAAGGCTCTATCTTACGAAAGAGGCATCAAATTCAAAAGGAAGCTTAGCAATCGGGTGATAGTGATTACCTGAGAAAGAATGACGTCACGGATATGATTGGCAAGTTATTTTATTATTATGATTATTGTTATTATTATTATTATTAATGTTTTTTTGTGTTGACCAGGCTGACAAGAGTCTTTTTATAGTTTATATATGACATGTCTGTTTTTGACATTATTAACAGTTTATATAAAACATATTTGTTTTGACGTTGTTACTGTTTTTAGAATGATTCATTCTCATCACTTATTTATTTCCTTATTTATTGTTAATTTATTCTCATCACTTATTTATTTCCTTATTTCCTTTCCTCACTGGGCTATTTTCCCCATTGAATCCCTTGCGCTTATAGCATCTTGCTTTTCCAACTAGGGTTGTAGCTTGGCTACTACTACTACTACTACTACTACTACTAGCACTAGCTATGCTACAACCCTAGTTAGAAAAGCAAGATGCTATAAGCCCAACGGCTCCATCAGGAAAAAAATAGCCCAGTGAGGAAAGAAAATAAATGAACGATATAAGAAGTTATGAACATTTAAAATAAAACATTTGAAAAATAATCAACAGCATTGAAGCAGAAGGCAACGTAAAGTTATTTACAGACCCAATTTAACATGAAGGAAAAGATGGTATAAGCTGAGTTTTAATTCTCATGAAATATGTGCTGACAATTTAACTCACAAACACCTTACATGATTTTTCCAACTTAATGAAAATAATCAATGCTTTTTTAACTGAACATTCCTTGCCAGCTAAATGTGCCATTTGCACCATTTTCCTTTTGCAAAATTCCACTGTCTTGGAGTATGACATTTGCACTATTTTCCTTTTTACAGACTTCCAATGTCCTGGAATGTGACATTTACACTTTTCCTTTTGCAGACTTCCAATGTCCTGGGATGTGATATTTGCACCATCTTCCTTTTGAGGACTTCCAATGTCCTGAAATGTGACATTTGCACTATTTTCCTTTTGTATACTTCTAATATCCTGGAATGTGATATTAGCACAGTTTTCCTTTTGCAGACTTCCAATGTCCTGGAATGTAAAATTTGCACCATTTTCCTTTTGCAGACTTCCAATTTCCTGGAATGTAAAATTCGCACTATTTTCCTTTTGCAGACTTCCAATTTCCTGGAATGTAAAATTTGCACTATTTTGCTTTTGCAGAGTTCCAATATCCTGGAATGTGACATCTGCTGCAATGCATTCAGCGAAGAATATTGCCCCAGATTGTTGCCATGTTCTCACACGCTATGTGGCCATTGCATCGATGGAATTATTGCAACGAATAGGAAATTTTGTCCATCCTGCAGGAAATAATTCGCAGCTACTTCGGCCGAAGATTTGACCGTTAACAGAATTTTCTTGGACTTGATTATCCAGCTTTCCTCCAAGACCATAGGATCCAATGTGTCCTCTTCCCGTGAACCTAAGGCGTCCATACAAGGACGTGAACCTAAGGCCTCCATACAAGGACGTGAACCTAAGGCCTCCATACAAGGACGTGAACCTAAGGCGTCCATACAAGGACGTGAACCTAAGGCCTCCATACAAGGACGTGAACCTAAGGCCTCCATACAAGGACGTGAACCTAAGGCCTCCATACAAGGACGTGAACCTAAGGCCTCCATACAAGGACGTGAACCTAAGGCCTCCATACAAGGACGTGAACCTAAGGCCTCCATACAAGGACGTGAACCTAAGGCCTCCATACAAGGACGTGAACCTAAGGCCTCCATACAAGGACGTGAACCTAAGGCCTCCATACAAGGACGTGAACCTAAGGCCTCCATACAAGGACGTGAACCTAAGGCCTCCATACAAGGACGTGAACCTAAGGCCTCCATACAAGGACGTGAACCTAAGGCCTCCATACAAGGACGTGAACCTAAGGCCTCCATACAAGGACGTGAACCTAAGGCCTCCATACAAGGACGTGAACCTAAGGCCTCCATACAAGGACGTGAACCTAAGGCCTCCATACAAGGACGTGAACCTAAGGCCTCCATACAAGGACGTGAACCTAAGGCCTCCATACAAGGACGTGAACCTAAGGCCTCCATACAAGGACGTGAACCTAAGGCCTCCATACAAGGACGTGAACCTAAGGCCTCCATACAAGGACGTGAACCTAAGGCCTCCATACAAGGACGTGAACCTAAGGCCTCCATACAAGGACGTGAACCTAAGGCCTCCATACAAGGACGTGAACCTAAGGCCTCCATACAAGGACGTGAACCTAAGGCCTCCATACAAGGACGTGAACCTAAGGCCTCCATACAAGGACGTGAACCTAAGGCGTCCATACAAGGACGTGAACCTAAGGCCTCCATACAAGGACGTGAACCTAAGGCGTCCATACAAGGACGTGAACCTAAGGCCTCCATACAAGGACGTGAACCTAAGGCCTCCATACAAGGACGTGAACCTAAGGCCTCCATACAAGGACGTGAACCTAAGGCCTCCATACAAGGACGTGAACCTAAGGCCTCCATACAAGGACGTGAACCTAAGGCCTCCATACAAGGACGTGAACCTAAGGCCTCCATACAAGGACGTGAACCTAAGGCGTCCATACAAGGACGTGAACCTAAGGCCTCCATACAAGGACGTGAACCTAAGGCGTCCATACAAGGACGTGAACCTAAGGCCTCCATACAAGGACGTGAACCTAAGGCCTCCATACAAGGACGTGAACCTAAGGCGTCCATACAAGGACGTGAACCTAAGGCGTCCCGCGTCCATACAAGGACGTGAACCTAAGGCCTCCATACAAGGACGTGAACCTAAGGCCTCCATACAAGGACGTGAACCTAAGGCGTCCATACAAGGACGTGAACCTAAGGCGTCCATACAAGGACGTGAACCTAAGGCGTCCATACAAGGACGTGAACCTAAGGCGTCCATACAAGGACGTGAACCTAAGGCGTCCATACAAGGACGTGAACCTAAGGCGTCCATACAAGGACGTGAACCTAAGGCCTCCATACAAGGACGTGAACCTAAGGCGTCCATACAAGGACGTGAACCTAAGGCCTCCATACAAGGACGTGAACCTAAGGCGTCCATACAAGGACGTGAACCTAAGGCCTCCATACAAGGACGTGAACCTAAGGCCTCCATACAAGGACGTGAACCTAAGGCGTCCATACAAGGACGTGAACCTAAGGCCTCCATACAAGGACGTGAACCTAAGGCGTCCATACAAGGACGTGAACCTAAGGCGTCCATACAAGGACGTGAACCTAAGGCGTCCATACAAGGACGTGAACCTAAGGCGTCCATACAAGGACGTGAACCTAAGGCGTCCATACAAAGGTTCAATGAGGGTTTTCGTAAGAATTGTATCAAAAAAGGTATCAAAGACTATGAGAAAACTAAGGCCCAAGTTGGAGATACCATTGAAACCTACAGAGACATGAAATTTCTTATTCAAGAAGCTGATAAAGACATTGATGGATTGATGGAGACGCTAAAAGGGATTAAAATGTCGCATTCTGAAATGCTGAGCAATATTGATCAAAATATAGAACTGATGGAGAATGCATTGGATATCGCACTTCAAAGTAAAATAAAACTGGAAAACTTTGATGCTCAACTGACTTCCTCTGCAGACTTCACTTCAGCTGGGCCTGTTATTGATGAAGCAGAAACCGTATTCAATGAAATACAGGAAAAGATACGGGAAACTCAGGATCTTCTGAAATGCAAACGAGATGCAGATATTGGCAAGGTTAGTTCTCTCTCTCTCTCTCTCTCTCTCTCTCTCTCTCTCTCTCTCTCTCTCTCTCTCTCTCTCTCTCTCTCTCCTTTAAATGTAGCCATTCTGAACTACTTTTAATTCACTCATCTTTTAGCCAAAGACATTCCCAAAGTATTATTCAAGTTCTCCATAAGTTATGCAAGAAGGTAAATTTTTATAATTTTTCTCATGAACAAATTTACCAAAGTAAATTTTCTTACGAGTGATTATAATGCATGGTTGATATTTTTCGTTTTTTTTTTTTTTTTTATTTGTTCGTTACAGGAAATTCTCAACACGAAAATAAACTTGGATAACATCGTAGAAGAAATGAAAAGAAGAAGAATTGAAAATGATTCCCAAGTGAACATCAAAGTAAGATTTGTTTAATGTTCGTTATATCACTTAAAAAAGATAAAACTTTTGCAAAATGTAAAATCAGTAAATTGTTATAACAAATAAGTTACAGAATGTGTACCAAAATACTTTTAACTTTCTAATAATAATCAAAATGACAGAAAATTAAATATTGAAAACTGGACAGCAACTATAGTCAATTCTTTTTAGTGAGGCAGATTTGCACCGTCTCGCAGGGGTGCCCTTTTACCCCGGAAAGGTATCCTGCTCGCTGACTGGTTGGACAAGATAATTCTAACCAATCAGCGACTAGGAAACTTTTCCGAGCTAGAAGGGCACAAACTACTCGAGTGTTGAAGCAATATCCAGTGTTCCAATATTAGTCTTTTCAAAGACTTCTCCTTTTGCTTTCTGAAGATAAGAACTTATTTCAGCCTAGTTATCTCCAGAGTTTTGGTAGTCTACTTCCACGAATTGACCCAAGAGAGATCTTCGTTGTGAAAGTGTCCAATGGGAAACAGATGGTGGCTCGAATAGACATAGGGGCCAACCGCAAAGCCTCTTTTAGCCGTCTCAGGGAAGGAACTTTACCGCCAAGATGCTTCATCTTGAAGGTCAGTTTATTTGAATATTTGAATTCCCTGGTTTTAAAACAAATTCTTTGACAAAGTCCTTTATTGAGATTTTCGGTGATTATTACATTGAGAATAAATGTTTAAACAATGCTGTTTTTGGTATGCGATCTCATTTTTTTTATGGCGTGATCTCAGAAAAAAATATGTATACTATGAAATATATAAAAACTATTTTAATGTTGTTACTGTTCTTAAAATATATCAAAATAATATTCATTAATTCTCTTGTAGTTTATTCATTTCTTTATTTAATAATAATAAAAATAATAATGATAATAATAATCAAAATAATAATAATAATAATAATAATAATAACACTAATAATACCAGTAATAATAATAATAATAATAATAATAATAATAATGATAATAAATAATAATAATACTAATGATCATTTGGATCATTAAATAAAAATGGCAATATAAAGGAAATGATGAAGAAACTTATGGTTTTTCTAAGAGTATAAATGCATGTCATTCATAAATGGAAATGAAGATTGCAAAAGTTTAACAATTAAATGGTCAAGTTGTGTGTACAGTAGATAACGTCTACCACATCAATATGCAAAACATCATGTCAACACAGTCCTATCTTACAAGATAAGTCTGAAGTGTATTGCGCATCAATATGCCTGTGAAGTTATTATAATAAATCTCTATTGACAGCTTGAAGACTTCCTGAGTATGCCTTCCCGAAGAGGATTCCTGGATGTGAGTTGTAAAGAAACATTCCGGAGAAGAATAATCATTAAGGTAATAGATGAGGGAAATCTGGCCCTCAATTTCCTCCACAAATGCGCGGGAGATCTGGGATCCTCTTACGTCAACTCGAACTTCTACCGTTTCAAATCGGAGAATGGTGTTTATATTGTTGGTGCGGTGCGAGCAGTGTTGCCAGGGGTAGATTGGCAGAAGGAGAAAGAGAAAGATATTTATAAACAGACTTCGTGCGAGGTAGGGCAAGTGACTGCGGGCTTCTCGAATGATTTTGCATCACAGCTTTGCATTATCACTGGAAATACTGGCAATTGGATAACAGGGAATGCTTGCTTTGGGGTGGTAGAGGAAGGACTGGACGTCTTGAGAAAACTCGCATCTTATCGCCCTCTAGTCAATAAACAAGTGAAAATCGTGGATTGTGGCCTTATGTTGTCTTTGTAAAACTTAATCTGGGACGATTTGATTTGATTATTTTTATACATCTGTAAGCTTATGTCATATGTTCCGTTTGGAACAATATTCATAGCTCATATTGGCATTGTTCTTAAATCATTGCGGGATCTTCATTACTATATAGAGAATATGAAATACTATTCTAATTTTTTTATTGTATACCGAAGTCATTCCCTGATGTAATGAAAATTGATTAAATTGACGTTAATATATATATATATATATATATATATATATATATATATATATATATATATATATATATATATATATATATATATTTATATGTGTGTGTGTGTGTGTGTATACATATGTATTTATATATATATATATATGTGTGTATATATATGTGTGTGTATATATATACATTCATATATATGTATGTATGTATGTATGTATGTGTGTGTATATATATATATATATATATATATATATGTGTGTGTGTGTGTGTGTGTGTGTGTGTATCTATATTTATATGCATGTATGTATGAATGTATGTATGTATGTGTGTATATATATATATACAGTATATATATATATATATATATATATATATATATATATATATATATATATATGTATGTATGTATATATATGTATGTATGTGTATATATATGTATATATGTATATATATATATATACATAAATACATATGTATGTATGTACATGTATGTATGTACATATATGTATGTATATATATACACTGTATATACATACATACATACATACATACATATAGAGAGAGGGATAGATATATATATCGATATGTACAAACATGCCTGCATACATACATATATATATATATATATATATATATATGCACAAATATATGTGTGTGTATGTATGTATGTATGTATGTGTATATTATATGTATATGTATGTATATGTATATATATATGTATGTATATATATATATATATATATATATATATATATATATATATATATATATATATATATATATTATACTATGGCTTCTGTGTCTGGCCACCAAAAATATATATTATGGTCTCTTGTTTGGGAACCAAGCATATAATGTTATATATATATATTATGGCTGGCAAGCTATTCAATCTCTAGAGTACCAAACTCGCCTGTTTGTTTTTACTTTAAATCTCTTGCACTAGGAAATATTAATAGCCGAACTCTGAGACAGTTATAAACTCCCAGACAGCAATATATAAAGCATCGAATATCCAAAGGTCTCCAAGTACACTCATAACAAAACTGGATAATTATTCTTTAGAATTATTTAAAACCACCTCTTACTTGGATTCTTTAATAGGATACGAGCTAGTATGAAATAAATACTGATGATTGAAATAATACACTCTTTACAAAAATAAATATATTCTATTTAAATTACAACACTGAAAAGAATTTACATAAAATAAATAAATCGCTTGAAATATCAAGTCTGAACAAAACTTAGATCAAGACAAAATTGATACGATCTGAAAATTATATAATCACTTGACTTGAAATATTAAATCTAAATAAACCGTAGAATAAGAGAAAAGAAATTACACTTATGAAAATTACACTATCACTTGTTTCACTTGAAATTAAATCTGAATACAATATTTAAGTTTGATTCTTCACGAAAACTGATAACAAGATCACGATACATATACCTTTCACCTTACTACAGGGCCAGTCACAAAACTTGACACACTGCCAACAACACTCGCCCCAACACAATGAGACAGGGAGACAAGCTCTCTCTCAGCTAGCTCCGCCTACCTTTTTCCTCGAAATAATAAAGGAAAAAAGATGAACCTAACACTGTGGCCCTTGAGAACCTTCAACAGTACATGGCATATAAGAATTGTGTAATCTACCACAATTTGTGTTGAAATATGTGAAAAGTAACAAAATTATGCAGCGTGCATCCGAAAACAAGCTCCTGTCGTTGACTTCGGCAGTTGTTATCAATTTCAGACTTACCATGACGATACTTTATAATATATTTATTTGTTAACATTACTTATTGACAAATCCTATATCTTGGGTAGAAATTTAGGTTAGTAAATAAGTTTTGATTAACATTACTTGGTAATTATTTGAGAACACCACAACGTACTTTGTATTCATCCCTTTTTTGTTTTTATTTCTCACTTTAGTTTGATTTCTCATTATTAATGTCTTATTTCTTGTCTGCGTACCTGACTGCCCATTCCACATCTGTCTCTTCTTTCTTCCCCTTTCTTTGTTGGTAAGCTCTATGCAAAAGAAACATGTTTTTATATTTTACTATACTGTATTATCTATTTGAACACTGGGAAAAGTTGCAATCCAATAACACACCTATTAGATATCAAGAGAAAATTATCATAAATATTAATTCGCATGTCGCGAAGGTTTCTTAGCCTATTCTGCCCTAAAAAGGCAAAACGCATCAACTCCAAAAATGCGATTTTTGAGATTTTTATATCAATGGAATCAGCAAAAAGAGGCCAATCTTATCCTGAAGGTAGATTAAGCCTGTCTTGCCCATAAAGAGAGTTTCAAACAGGCAAAATGCATCAACTCCACTGGTTTTCTACATTATTCGAAGGCAAAATGCATCGTAACCATTCTTTTGCGCCAGAATGGATCAACTCCATAATGTTATGGACATATGCATTTTGCCTGAAAAGGAAAGAAGCACATCATGGAGAATTATAGTGCGTTACACTATGGTCATGATGCGCAATAGGATTTCATTACATGACAAGTTTCAGCATGGATAATTATCAATTTTGCCACTTCATCAAAAAACTGTTGAACTATCAAATGAACTCCTTAAGACTCCCCTGGATAATCGTCCCAGGGGTTTATCTTCAGTGAAGAAGAAAAACATTGTGGAGAAGCTTGTATGCAAAATGCTTAAAACCAGAAGAGGATCCTGGATAAATATGCCCGAAAACTCTAGGAGCGAAGATTTTCTTTAAAGTCATATATGTTGATCTGAAATAAAATTAGACTGTTTTTCCTTGAGATCCAAAATTGGAGGTTAATTTTCAGGTTAATTTCCAGAAAAGTAAGGTGACATCATTTTTTTCTTATTACTAATACTGCAGTCATTTAGAGTGTTCTTTCTTTGAATTTTTGAAAAGGAAATTTTTTAGGAATAATCTAAGAATGCCAAGTCAGACTGTAGCATTGAAGTAAAAACTAATTTTGGATTAATTTTCTATAAAATGTATTGTGCAAAACCGAAGTTTATTAGTTTTATTTCAAAGTTATTCTATTTTTTTTCTATTGCCTCTCATTGAAAAAGATATGAATTATTGTTCAATAAATCATAAATATTCTATACCAGAGTCAAATATTTTTGTTTTAATAACCAAGAGCCTTACCTTTGAATGCCATATATTAAATTTCATCACTAAAACATGAGAAAAATACACATCACGTAATTATCTAATAACATAGTAGCCAAGATTTTCAGAGCAGAACGCATCATGTCCTCACTAGGACAAAGTTAGTCTGCTTTGGACAGCGAATTTGGGTATTAATTAAAACATTGTGAAATTTAATCCAATAAAATACTCCTACCAAGGTTAACCCATATGTTGACCAAATTACAATATGCAGATAAAATTAGCAAAAGAATTATGATGAATCAAACCTTTAACATTGATTTTCTCAAAACTAAGATTTTGGAGTTGACGCGTTTTGCCTTTTGAGGGCAGTATTATTCTTTGGACACATTTTCATCAATTTTGATTGTTTAAATGTCATCCATTCCCTTACCCTAATTACAAGGTAGTCTCTTAATTCCTCAGATGTATCATCAATATTTATGGAGAAGTAAAATTTTGTATCATCTGAAATAGCCTGAACTTGGCTCCATGTCTTCGTAATACTTTTGACAGACCGAAAGGATGATACAAATTAGAATTTTTGTGCTCAGGCCATGTCGTCCTGATGGAAGTTCCTTCATTAGTAGCTTCCTAGGTATATTTGACTACAGTGATATATCCCAGAGAATTTACCAAAGGTATCCAGAATTCTAACTCCTGGAGCGAATATCCCTTAAAATTTAAAAAGGGATATCGCGTATATCAGAGGACGTATTCTTGACACGTCTCATAGCTATCTAAACCCCCAATAGCGTTTTCGCTTCGAGAGGGAAAAACTGGCAAGAATATAGGAGAGTCGTTAAAGAGGCGATGCTCTCGACACTCCTACTGTACTGTAAAGAGTGCGCCAAATCGCCACCGCGAGGCGCCACCAAGCCATTCTTTCGTTTGTAGCTTTGCTGACCGGTGTTATCCCGTGTTATCTCTCGCTATTTTGGAAGTATTTCGTCGCTATGATGTCTTCACCAGCCTCATCAGCTTCTGGAAAGTTAAGTAATATCTTTGAATTGTGTAAATGTAAGCTCTTGCCAAATTTGCTCTTCGATTGAGATCGTAATTAACGTAACATAGCTAGGGATTTTTATATGTCATTGTTGTCGTGGATTTGGCTATTTATGATCGAGCCTCACGAGTGCTAGGCTTCCTAGCCAAGGCACCTACACACTTCATGTATGATATAACCTTCCTGGTAAAGTTTTATTGAAACTCAGGCAATATTTATAACAATTAAGATATTACTGCATAACATTTTCCTCTTCCAAGATAGTATACAAGAGAGTTTCGGTGAACGTTTCTCTATGCTCCTAGACTAGGGGCTTTAGTATACTTTCTTACATGTCCCTTATTGCTCTTGTATGGTCTTTTAAGGGGAGACTGGCACCTCCTATACCTTTTAAGTCGATACTATCTCTAACGAGATCTAAGAGCAATTCCCCTTCCCTCTGATTAGCTTAGGCTACCCTCAGTTAACTTTGCTGCGAACTGTGTTCTTGCAAAATTTACTGGGGTGTTTCGTCTCTTTCTCTTAACCACCGACACGGTTTTGAATTGAGAACGGTACATCAGAGTAAAGTCTGTGTTAGGCATCTTACTGTCTTGATGAAATGGCTTCCCAAGTCAGGTTAAGTTGCTGTTCAGGAGGCTAGACCTCCCTAGGCCATACTGGAGGTTCTTGTATATCAATTCCTCCTTCCTCAGTCTAGCAGACAGTTTTGTACTAGTAGATCTTAGACTGAAGAAATGATTTCTTCCTTGTTTAAGATCTCTGGTACGAGATTCTGTTCTCTAGTGAGATTGTGTCCTATGGCCGCTTTCTCACTTGACTAACCTAACCTGGGGAAATGATTTCTCCTACTTGAGGTTACTTTATGAGATCAGAATCCTTCAAGTTAGGTAATGCTCTAGGGTATTACCTTACTTATAGGACTTTTACCCCTTCCCCACTCTCTCTTTTGTGTTGGATGAACCATCACCCTTCTTGGCTATTGTTCTACATTTAACCCTATGGGTAATCTACAGAATTGGCCTGAGGTTCCCTGTCTGCTGCCGGCTGGGCCGGCCGCCGGCAGGTACCCTCATATCCTTGAGTGTGCTCTCCAGTCCTCCCTTGGACTGCCTTCCATACCCCATATGGATGGGATATGGTTGAGTGGAAGCCCGAATATAATTTCCCCTTCCACTTGCACCCTCTTTCTGTATGTAGGCCGGCAAGGCTGAGCCTTTGCCGTCCCCCATCCTCTCTTTCTCTCTGCCTTTCCATATACAGTACTGGACCGGCCGCCGGCAGCTGGTAGCTGTCGTCGGCCATGTTGGGCGTCTGTCGGCCGGCAGTTACTCTGCCGCCACTTACCGTGGGTGTCGCTGATCGACAACCCAACGACAATGAACATACTATGACCGGCTGCCAGCAACTGAGTTGTCGGCCGGCAATCGGACATCCAAAAGTTATTGGCGCTGGTTGCCACCGGGTCCTACTTGATAGAGGGAACCTTCGGCTGCCGGTGGGCAGAGCGGCAACTGCCGACCTGCCGCCCACTACTTTGAAGACAGTATCTGTTTTCAAATAGCCCAGAATAGGCCTGGCATATGTCGGCTAGGCCGGCATGTGCCGGCATGTGCCAGCGGGCCCGGCATATGCCGGCGGGCTCGGCAGATGCCGGCAAGCCCGGCAATACTGGCGACATGCCGCCGCCAGTCAGTGCTGTAGCCCAAAATTTTCCAACCGCCAAGTGGTTCATGGGCAGCCAATTGTGAGACAATCACTTTTAGGGAGTGATTCTCCCTACCAATTAATGGTTATTACCCTTTAATTTAATCCCCTATATTGAACATGGAAGATTGTGTTAAGAAGACACTTTATATCCAAGGATATTATCTTCCCCTTGAATTCATTATGAATCTATGGTATAATATTGGAGGAGGTCATGGCAATGGGCTGGACAAGAAACACATGTAGGTGTCTTTCCTACTTTCCAGCTTACTCTATCCAAGCTAATATTAATTAAAATATTAATTAAAATATGTATGCTGAAATCTGAGAATTTCACCGAATACTTATAGCTTTTCTTTCTTTACAGGAGGAGCATCCCGAGCGCGGGAACAACTTTAGAGGGTCCATAGTAAGAGCTTCTACGGTCATGGCATGTGCAGGGCCCATGCTCGCTGCGCAGTCACCAAAGGGGCTTTCAAGTACTGGGACCCACATGTATGTATCGTTTGCGACAAACTGGTTAAAGAGACTTTTGATGATCAAAAGTCTACTGAATCCAGGGATGCAGCAAGGGACACGCTGCAAAAATGGGTCAGGGGTTTTCAGAAGAACACCTCTGGCTCATACCTTCCTAATGAAAGGATGAGGGATTTTCTCTTCCCTAGGGCATCTGCGGATGCAATTGTTCCCCAGGCTCAACCTGAGATCCCCTTAGTTCAGATTCCGGTAGAACCTGATGTTTCGGATGCCTTACAGAGCATCCAATTAGAGGACAACATGTCTGTTGTCTCGGAGGAGACTGAGAACAATCTCCTAGTGGATGAACTGGAGCAGGAGGATAAGATACCTCCTGAGACTAAATTCGAGAAAACCGAAACGATTTCGGTATCATCTACAGCGGTGACTGAACCGACGCCTTCGACTTCCTCCAACGCACCCCAATTGGATTCCATTACAAGTACGCTACACTTGCTACTGTCCATGGTGCAGGACATTCAAGAAGAAATCGTCCAAGAAAGAAGCCTCTTTCCGGACGGAGATTCATCAGCTAGTTGCGTCATGTTTAGCCCCGAAGAAGCTAAACATCAAGGACCTCCCCGCCTTCTCTGACGTTAACCCATGGAGGCACGCAGAGCATATGCCTATGTCGGGGGGGAAGATCTTTCTCTCAGAGAAACTGGGCACAGTTCCAGTAGAGGAAATAGAGTTTTGCCCTAGTAAAGGGGCCTATCCGGATTGCTATGTCCATCTGAGGACGGAGCCAGCATCCAAGGAGGAGACAGAGCCGAAGGAGACGATTGTCCTTGAACTATCTAAGGCATAGGCCTTATATACAACCACCTTGAAAGAAAGGGCCTTTACTAGTTCCAAGGTGCCGGCTCTCAGCAAAAAGCACCCATCCTTTATTGCTGACCCTAAATGTACTAAGCAGAACACCATAAAAATCTGTGATTTGAAATAAAGGTTGGAAGGAAAAATGTAATTAAATATGATATTTATTACATAAATAAGCCTTTAAAATTACGTAGTAACGTAGTTACAAACAATTGGTTGGAGAACAAGGCAATTCACGTAGATCGTAGGGCGTTTCCTTCGTTCTGCTTCGCTCGCTGTCTGTAATGAAATATTCAGGAAGATTAGAATCTAAAAGTCATGGTCATTTATGTAGAAGAATATACCCATCGGAATAATAACCCACTTAAAATTACCTTACAATTGAGCAACTGGGGTTTACATTAGTATCAGGAAGGAAATAAAAGGGCCGTTACACCGAAACCGAACACCATCCTGAAATGAACGGTAAACCTAATATAATTTTGCTCGGTCGTAATATGGGAGACAATTCGTCATAAATATAATCACTCGAAACATTAATGTATTAGACGATTCTCTTACCCAAGTGTTAACAACGTGAATTTATGAACAAGCTAGAGTTACTAGTCCGAGAGCTAAATCACCTGAAAGGACAAGAGAATACGATATATAAAACATATTGACCACAAAAAAAACTATTACGAATCTTCATAAGATTAAAAATGACAGACAGGAAAACTTTTATAGGCAACACAAGGCAATGAGAGTTCGCAATGATAACCTTAGAAATAAGCCCTATATATTCTTGGTACTCACCATTGTCGAACCATGCATAAAGGCGTTGCAGATGGATTTTGGCAGATTTTCACAAGAGGGTGACGTAGACCAGGGATCCCAATAAAAGCCTTTACCCTAAGAAAGGCATGTCGGACAAATCCAAAATGTGGAAACCTTTCCAGGTGAGTGAGGTCTCTGTGTCTCTGTCTCTGACACTGTCGGACGGCCGGGCTGCCTGCCTCCTCGTCGGCGTTTTCGCTCGAGTAAAGCATATGGAAGGAGGAGGAGTTAGCAAACTATCCATCTTTAAAGACTGGACGGCAGGAAAGACAGTTTGATGGTACCAAGAGTAGGGCAATTGAAAATACCAAATTCTTAATAATTACTAGTCTTTCCTGTCGCCATGTGAAAATATGAAATGTCTTGTACATGTACCTTCCCCTTTATGGACAAAGGGTTTAAGGCAGCCTTAAAGGCAGTTGAGGCAGGGAAACCTTGCCCTACACTGGAAGAGTGTAGACCCTTTTCCCTCGCCTTCCCTTCAGATGATAAGGACTGGAAGGATGTCCATAACACCTTCACAGTTGGGAAGCTAGAGGCAGATATCGCTGGACGGCAGTTCAACGAAGCTCTCCAGAAGCTGTCAGAGTTTCTCCTGCGCAGGGAACAGGAGACTAAGGAACGTCTCGCTGCTTCCATGTCTCTGCAGACTGGCTTAGAGACTATGGCAAGCATCCCAGACACCCCAGATATGTACATGGTCTTTGCCAAATCTCATTTGGCAACAGTCACCAAGGATTGTACAATTTTATTAAAGCCAGAAGGGCTTGTAGGGAGTTCGTGTTCGCTTCTGCTACAGTGAAGCACGAACCAAGGAAGCTGATAGCTTCCAATATCTTGGGAAAAGACCTCTTCCCAAGTGAAGTGGTCAAAGAGGTCGTGGACAAAGCCGCTTTGGAGAATAGGAATCTCCTCTCCAAATGGGGCTTGTCCTCTAAAAAAGAATCTTCCGGAGATGAGGGTCCTCAGCCGAAGAACAAGTCAAAACGACCAAGAGTGCCCTCTCAGCCAAAGCAACAGCAACAGCTTCCCATGGCCACGGTGCCCCAGACGGTGGCACAACCAACCACCACCTTTCAACTGGTGCCCCAAACGCTGGCAACCCAGTCGCCCGTGTTCACCCAGTATTTGAAAGGCAATCAACTACCTTTAAGCCGAAGTCTCGAGGTTCTTTTCGAGGATCCTCTAGACGCCCCTTCAGATGTAGGGGCAACAAAGGTGGACATGGCCAAGGAGGCAAGTCCTCCAACCAGCACTCCAAGTGAGATGCTGCCGGTAGGAGGGAGACTTCTACACTTCCGGGATCGTTGGACCTTCGATCCCTGGGCCCACAGCCTAATCAAGAAAGGACTAGGGTGGAGTTGGAGCTCAACTCCACCAAACTTCCATCAATTCTTCCAACACTCAACCCCCGTACTGGAAGAATATGTTCAGGAACTCTTGAACAAAAGAGTTATACGGAAGGCAAAGTCCATCAGATTTCAAGGAAGGCTATTTTGTGTTCCGAAGAAGGATTCGGAAAAGCTCAGAGTCATTCTGGACTTATCACCACTCAACAAGTTCATAGTGAACCACAAGTTCAGAATGTTGACGCTTCAGCACATAAGGACCCTTTTGCCCAGACGGGCATTCAGTGTCTCCATAGACATGACGGATGCATACTGGCATGTTCCAATCAACCGTCAAGTTTCCCCCTACCTAGGGTTCAAACTACAGAAAAGAAAGTACGTTTTCAGAGCCATGCCCTTTGCCCTAAACATAGCCCCAAGGGTATTCACAAAGCTTGCGAATGCAGTCATTCATCAACTACGCCTGAAAGGAATCCAGGTGGTAGCCTACCTGGACGATTGGCTGGTGTGGGAAGCATCCGAGGAAGAATGCATGCAAGCTTCCAAGGAAGTGATCCAGCTCCTGGAACACTTAGGATTCAACTTGAAAAAGTCTCGGCTTTCTCCAGCTCATAAGTTCCAGTGGCTGGGTGTTCACTGGGACCTACAGTCACACTGCCTTTCCATTCCATCAAAGAAGAGGAAAGAGATAGCAGGATTTGTCAAAAGACTCCTTCAATCCAACAGGATATCAAGAAGGCAACAGGAGAGAGTGTTGGGGTCCCTCCAGTTTGCCTCAGTGACAGATCCAGTATTGAGAGCACAATTAAAAGATGCATCAGGAGTTTGGAGAAAATACGAATCAAACGCTCGAATAGATCTACAAAGACCGATACCAAATCGTCTGCGATCACTACTCAACCCATGGTCGGAGGCCAAGAACGTAAGAAACAAGGTACCCTTGAAACCACCTCCTCCAGTAGTCACCGTTCATACAGATGCCTCGATGGAGGGGTAGGGAGGTCATTCTCATCATCGGAAAGTCCAAGGAACCTGGTCTCCCGTCTTCAAGTCCTTCCACATCAATTTTCTGGAAGCCATGGCAGTTTTTCTATCTATGATAAAGCTGAAACTTCTCTGCTCAATCCACATCCATTTGGTTCTAAACAGCGAAGTAGTAATGAGATGCCTAAATCGACAAGGCTCGAGATCGCCTCACATAAATCAAGTGATATTGGCCATCCTTCGTCTAGCCAAGAAGAGATGGCACTTGTCAGCAGTCCACCTTCAAGGGTTCCGCAATGTGACGGCGGACGCTCTATCCAGGGTCAACCCGATAGAGTCCGAATGGTCTCTAGACGCAAGATCATTTTCTTTCATATTACGCAAAGTCCCAGGACCTCTTCGCAACGAGCGACAACAAGAAGCTACCCCGGTATGTAGCCCCGTACGAGGATCTTCTAGCGGAAGCGATAGATGCAATGTCCATAAATTGGAACAGATGGTCCAAGATCTACCTGTTCCCTCCAACCAACCCTCTGTTGAAAGTCCTCAACAAACTGAGATCCTTTTGGGGGACAGCAGAAATAGTGGCCCACAAGTGGCCCAACAACGTTTGGTTCCCTCTGATAACGGAACTACGCCTGAAGCTGATCCAGTTGCCGGAACCAGTTCTGACTCAGCAAATGCAGAAATTGACTGTCTCCGCTTCATCAGAGAAAACCCAGAACCTTGATCTCATGATTTTCTCGCCCTAGCGGTCAAGAAACGGTTTGGGATTTCTAGAGACAGTATTAACTTCGTAGAAGAATACAAGTCAAAGTATACAAGAAGACAATATGAGTCTTCCTGGAAGAAATGGGTGGCCTTTGTCAAGGCGAAGAAACCTGAGGAGATTTCTACGGATTTCTGTTTGTCCTTCTTCATCCATCTGCATGAACAAGGTTTAGCAGCTAATACGATTACTACATGTAAATCCGCCCTAGCCAGACCAATATTATACGCCTTCCAGATAGACTTCTCTAATGAAATCTTCAACAAGATTCCTAAAGCCTGCGCTAAACTTCGGCCTGCAGCTCCTCCAAAGCCCATTTCATGGTCTTTGGATAAGGTTCTTCACCTAGCATCAACCCTGAACAATGAAGATTGTTCGCTGAAAGACTTGACTCAAAAGGTGATATTCATATTTGCACTAGCCTCAGGAGCCAGAGTTAGAGAAATAGTGGCCCTCTCGAGGGATGATGGCCACATTCAGTTCACAGACAGCGGAGAACTGAACCTCTTTCCGGACCCGACGTTTCTCGCCAAGAACGAGCTGCCCACTAAGAGATGGGGTCCCTGGAGAATCTGCCCTCTGAAGGAAGAAGCATCCCTTTGCCCAGTGGAATGCCTAAAGGTCTATCTTCGTAGAACTTCAGACTTTAAGGGAGGTCAGCTTTTCAGGGGAGAGACTTCTGGTTCAACGTTATCCTTGAAACAGATAAGGGCGAAAATCACCTATTTTATACGCAGAGCGGATTGAGACAGTACACCCGCAGGTCATGATCCGAGAAAAGTTGCTTCGTCTCTGAATTTCTTTCAAACAGAATTTCTTTCAGACAATGTCGTTTGAAAGCCTGCTTGCTTACACTGGTTGGAAGTCTTCCAGTTTTCTTCAAACACTACGCGAAGCAATTACAGGAAATGAAATTTCACGTGGTAGCGGCAGGCAGTGTTATAAAACCTGCCGCTTGATTACTACGAAGAACAGTGCACTAATTGGGACTTTTAGTGAAGGGTGTACATGATAGACTTTTAAGGTATATCATGTTGAGTATTGTGTTTAGGAAGACACTATAGACTGTTCTATCTATACAGGTGACATCAAGCATAATAAGCTGACACAAGTGTCAGGCATTCTTATATGCACAGTGTTCCTAGTAATAAGAGCATACATAGTGAAATATTATATTTCCCTTTGAGTGGCTAATGTTTCCTTTTCAGGTGAAACTTATTTATTTTCTGTCATTACTGTTTATGCTTTTACACAGAATTGTTCAGCGTAAGATTTAATTGATTACAGCCATGATTTCTATTTTTGTGATAAACAATAGAAGGAATCTTTGCGTCTCTTTCGCCTGAAATATTCAAAATTAAGTATAAATCAGAGCATCCTTGATTCTCTTAATATTTAAGGAAATATTGGGGAACTATGGTTTCTACTATTCCAAGCAAACAGGTAAGAACTGGTTGTACTAACTGTTTATCTTACTGATTTAAGGTTTCCTACATGTATATAAACCTGTCTGTCTCTTTATATCCAGACTTGGGAGGTATCAGTAACTTATACAGAACTATACCATCTAAGTACAAACTATGCTTTATGTATATAATGACACTAATATACATACTGTTTGCTAGATTGTTCCTTGAACTCACAATCCTCGGGATTTTTCCTAAAGTCTATCTAGACTTTTACCTGTAGGGGGCAGGAAGAACTGACATATTTTATGATCAGTTAATTGATGTATAACGGTAACATCAAGTGTCTCTGGTCCAGAAGACCAAATAGGAAATATTTACCTCGAGATAACGGCACTATTGAAAATCCACAGATACATTAATGCTCTGGTAAACTTCCATCAGGACGACATGGCCTGAGCCCAAATAACGGATTTTGAGCGAAGCGAAAAATCTATTTTTGGGTGAGGTAGCCATGTCGTCCTGATGGACCCACCCTCTTTTTGACAAAAGGATAATGAATCCCTCCCCAAGGTACTGTATCTGCAACACCTACAAAGCTACGAAGAATGGCTTGGTGGCGCCTCGCAGTGGCGATTCGGCACACTATTTACAGTACAGTAGGAGTGTCGAGAGCATCGCCTCTTTAACGACTCTCCTATATTCTTGCAACTTTTTCCCTCTCGAAGCAAAAACGCTATTGGGGGTGTAGATAGCTATGAGACGTGTCAAGAATACGTCCTCTGATATATGCGATATCCCTTTTTAAATTTTAAGGGATATTCGCTCCAGGAGTTAGAATTCTGGATACCTTTGGTAAATTCTCTGGGATATATCACTGTAGTCAAATATACCTAGGAAGCTACTAATGAAGGAACTTCCATCAGGACGACATGGCTACCTCACCCAAAAATAGATTTTTCGCTTCGCTCAAAATCTGTTTAAACATAATGAACTTCCTGGCAGACTTTTTTTTAATGGCTGGTAATTTGAATAGGAATTTTTAATTATTATACAATACTTTTTCCCACAAGAAACCTATTAAATGAAAAAAAAGTTTTATATCAACAACCATAGATCGCTTATTATTTACTTTATTCTAAATGCTTTTATTCTGGTCCTATGACACATGGAAAAGCTTAATGCCATGCAGAGACCTACGAGATTTTTTTTCTTATCCTATACATTCTTTAAGTATTAAGAAAATCTTATAGCATAGCCTGAATTAATTGTCAAATTCATACGATTGTAGCATTTTGAGCTATAAAAAGACTTCAACTTCCTGAAAACCTTCATACCATCAGTTCTTTGTATTGTGGACTTCAGGCCTCTGGACAGAGTACAGTTCTTTTGCATTTGGGTGATGGTTAGTGAACTACGTCATCAAGATTATTAACAGGGTGTTTGTGCCTTGAGTGATAGCGCTCCTTTTCCTCCCTTGCTGATATTTTAGGAAATGATGTAGGGAGACTTTCCCGGAACAACGAGTTCCCACTCAACAATTAAATAAGAACACATTTCTCCACACGTGTCTATTGGGAGTTTGTTGTACATGTGGAGAAGTTAAGGGCCAGATTCCCTTGATAATCATCCTTCCCAGGAATTTTTCTCCCATATCCAGAAACGCCATTATTAATGAGGATAATAATAATGATGATGATGACCTAAACTAGTCCAAATATTCTTCAGAATTAGAGCTTTCTTATACAGATCTCTCTTTACATTCATTCCTAACCCACTATTCTTTACCACTCCCCTCACTGCCCCTGACACTTTACATCCTTCATTCATTCTCTGATGTACATTGTTTCCACTCCACCATTACAGCAACATCAGACCCCAAAGTACTTAAACTAATCTACTTCCTCAAGTAACTTTCCATTCATCATGACATTCAACCTAGCACCACCCTCCCTTCTTGTACATGTCCATAACCTTACTCTTACCCACATTAACTCTCAACTTAATTCTCCCACACACCCTTCCAAACTCTATTGCTGCTTGACCCAGCTTCTCCTTTACCTCTAACTCATGATCACTCTTATCTATCAGTTTCAGTCCTCGACCAAGCACTCGAGCATTCACCTCTCTCACAACTCCATCAATAAACAAATCGAACAATCATGGCAACATCACACATACCTGTCTCAACCCAACTCTCACTGGAAACCACTCACTCACTTCACTTCCTAACCTAACACTTGGGTTAGTCTATGTGTAAACTCTTCACTGGTTGCAACAACCTTCCACCAATTCCATATAACCTCATTACATTCCACATCACTCCTCTATCAGCTCTATCATAAGCTTTCTCC
>NC_090727.1:147388295-147393295 GCF_036898095.1 Palaemon carinicauda | reverse complement strand
ATTCAACTACCCGATTAGGAAGATCATTCCACAACTTGGTAACAGCTGGAATAAAACTTCTAGGGTACTGTGTAGTATTGAGCCTCATGATAGAGAAGGCCTGACTATTAGAATTAACTGCCTGCCTAGTATTACGAACAGGATAGAATTGTCCAGGGAGATCTGATTTTAAAGGATGGTCAGAGTTATGAAAAATCTTATGCAACATGCATAATGAACTAATTGAACGACGGTGCCAGAGATTAATATCTAGATCAGGAATAAGAAATTTAATAGACCGTAAGTTTCTGTCCAACAAATTAAGATGAGAATCAGCAACTGAACACCAGACAGAAGAACAATACTCAAAACAAGGTAGAATGAAAGAATTAAAACACTTCTTTAGAATAGATTAATCACCGAAAATCTTAAAAGACTTTCTTAATAAGCCAATTTTTTGTGCAATTGAAGAAGACACTGACCTAATTTGTTTCTCAAAAGTAAATTTGTTGTCGAGAACCACACCTAAAATTTTAAAAGTCATACAAATTTAAAGAAACATTATCAATACTGAGATCCGGATGTTGAGGAGCCACCGTCCTTGACCTACTAACAATCATAATTTGAGTTTTGTTAGGATTCAACTTCATACCCCATAATTTGCACCATGCACTAATTTTAGCTAAATCTCTAAGGGATTCAGCAACCCCAGATCTACATTCAGGGGATGGAATTGATGCAAAGAGAGTAGCATCATCTTTATATGCAACAAGCTTGTTTTCTAGGCCAAACCACATGTCATGTGTATATAGTATGAAAAGTAATGGGCCAAGAACACTACCCTGTGGAACACCAGATATCACATTCCTATACTCACTATGGTACCCATTAACAACAACTCTTTGAGATCTATTACTTAAAAAATCAATAATAATGCTAAGAAACGACCCACCCACTCCAAACTGTTTGACTGTTGAGAGAGAGAGAGAAAGAGAGAGAGGAGAGAGAGAGAGAGAGAGAGAGAGAGAGAGAGAGAGAGAGAGAGAGAGAGAGAGAGAAGAGCGTGGGTGGTAATATGGATACTTAGTGCAAATTAAATATTCATGGCTCTCTCTCTCTCTCTCTCTCTCTCTCTCTCTCTCTCTCTCTCTCTCTCTCTCTCTCTCTCTCTCTCTCTGTTTGGTCAAATACTTATTACTAGATTTATTTTTTTTTTTGTCAGGGAAGGGTTACTTTTACATTATTGTTTAGTGGTGGTCTCTTTCAGATATAAATTATTATTATTATTATTATTATTATTATTATTATTATTATTATTATTATTATTATTATTATTATTATTATTATTATTATTATTACTAGTGTACATGAAACGTCAAAATTGACGGCTAGATAGATTCACCCACTCCCACCCCCTCCCCCTTTTAGAAAGTTTGTGAGAGATTGTGGGTTCAAGGTGTAACACTCTTGGTAACCCCCTCTCACCCCCTCTCTACCTGAGGGACGGGAGAGACCAAGTAGTTATACGCTTGACAATGTCACTCTGCTTGACAGGGAAGATATATATGTATGTATGTATGTATGTATGTATGTATATATATGGTATTATATGTTATATATATATATATATATATATATATATATATATATATATATATATATATATATATACTTTATATAATATCCACACCCTTGCTATAATATATAGGGAAGGTTATCAGAGTTTAGGGATGATATTGTTATTTTAACGAATTATTAGATATTAACTATGAATAACAGACTTAAACGAATGTTAAGAGAAAATGTCGCAAGAAAAAAAAAAAAAGGAATACGGTTTATGTAGTTGAATAACTAGCCATGAGCGAAATTATACGAAATTTTGAACTTTTCGTGTTAAAACTAATTTCTTAATAAAAGTATTGTCCTATGACAGTATTATATATATATATATGTATGTATATATATATATATATATATATATATATATATATATATATATATATATATATATATATATATATATATATATATATATATATATATATATATATATATATATATATATATATATATATATATGTATATACATATGCAATATGGGCGTGGTCTGCAATATGGGCGTGGTCTGCAACATCTCTTGCAACACGGACGTAGTCTGCAATATGATTCTCGCAACATGATGGTCTGCAACATGACTTGCAACATAGATAATTTATATATAATGGTTACCCATCAAAGTTGTCTGATTCAGTTTTCTTTATTTTAATTTTCATGCAATCTATTCGTTTTCTTTATTTTAAATGTAAACTAACCTATTTTAAAAGCAACTATATTGATTAATTTACTTTACTTTGATGGCTGCTTTTCCAGTCCCATACAGCAGGGGAACCCCACTCTCTACAGGACCTCCACTGTCGTTTTATCTTCTTCGTTCACAGTATTTATCTTTTCAAGTCACATATTGTTCATTTACTGTTAAATCGTCACTGTCAAAAGACTCATGAAATAAGAAAGTCTTCAGTTTCCTCTTGAAAGCCTTAATGTCTTCAATCATTCGAATGTTTTGTGGGAGCTTATTATATAGTCTTGGGGCCGCATATTTAAAGGCTCTGGAGCCTAAAGTAGACATAAATCTAGGTTCCAATAGTTTGAAGCCATCTGTAACTATTCTCGTGTAGATACGATTTGTTGGCTGCGCAATGTGTAGCAATTCTCTTAAGTATTTTGGACGACCGGTTCTGATAACTTGGTGGGTTATTGTACATATTCTAAATTTAATTCTCGCTTTAATCGGCAGCCAGTGTAAATCAATTAGTATAGGGGTGATCCTTTCTCTAGGTGAAACACCTTTTATCAGTCTTGCTCCTCTGTTTATTATGTTTTGTAATTTCTTAAGTTGCACTTTTGGTAAATTGTAGTAGATAGAGTTGCAGAAGTCAATCCTGGTAATAACACAGTTTATCACAAGTTTCTTTACAGAATTTTCGTCCAGGTACTTTTTTATAAACGCATAATTTCTTAGATGATAACCAGCAGTTTTATTACATTATTTATTTGGGCATTTAGAGACAGGTTACTGTCAAGAAATACACCTAGATCTCGAAATTTACTAGATATCGGCACCGAGTCATTATCTATGGTCATTTGAATATCTCCCAAGTTTCTCACGCTGTTTCTCTTGCCCACCACCATGAATTCAGTTTTGTTCTCATTTAATTTTAGTTGTTTAAATGTCATCCATTCTCTAACATTATCAAGGATTCGGTTTAGAGTTTCAGTAGTGTCATGTATATCATTTATGGAGAAGTAAAATTGTGTGTCATCTGCAAATAGTTTAAACTTCACGCCATGCCTTTGTAGCATTTTCGATAGACCAATAGTATAGATGCAGAATAAGATTGGGCCAAGTATAGTCCCCCGGGGTACCCCTCTGTTTAAGGGTTCATATGATGAATAAGAGTTTCCAATTTGTACACAGTAATTTCTACCAACCAAGTAGTCTTTTAGGTATTCGAAGGCTTGATCTTCAACGCCGATGGACCGTAGATCATTTAGTAGCAGTTCATGCACCACTGTATCAAAAGCAGCACTGAGATCGAGCAGTATTAAAATACCACATTTATTTTCATCCATCATTTCCAGCATATCATTTATAACAGTAGGTGGCTGTCTCCGTAGAGTATAGTTTTCTGTAAGCAAATTGGTTGTCAGGCAAAGCTTCTATTACTTCTAAGTGGCTGACTAGTTGTTCAAGAATTACATAATCAAGCACTTTTGAAACAAGGATGTGAGCTTAATTCCTGGTAGTCCAGTGCATTTTTCAGAACTGGTGTGACTATAGTCATTTTCTCAGATTTAGGAAACCTACATTCATCAATGCTTGCATTTGCTATTCTCATTATTATTTCAGCTGGACTAGAAAAGTCTCTCTCTCCAATTACTTCAGATATTGGCATAGGATCGATCGCGCAGTTTGTTTTCTTTGCTCTCTTGATAATTCTGGTGATGTCACCTCGTGTTATGTTGTTAAATCGTATTAATTTTGTCTGTGTGCCATCATTAATCTGATGTAGAGTATTTACAAATGACCTGGTTATATTTTCCACTTTGTAAAGAATACTTGATAACTATTTGCTAGTTCCTGGTCTCTGTATCCACCAGGTAGCTTCTTTTTACATTTCCGATTATACCATTCAGGAGTAGTGTAGGACGAGTCTGGAAATCTCAGCGGCCGAGTCACTATGATAAGTTAACAGTTCCACTAAATAATCGCTTTGTGGTGTGACTTATATCCCTTATATTCGTTTA
The DNA here is from genome assembly GCF_036898095.1 of Palaemon carinicauda. NCBI lineage: Eukaryota > Metazoa > Arthropoda > Malacostraca > Decapoda > Palaemonidae > Palaemon > Palaemon carinicauda. The sequence goes on along the minus strand of NC_090727.1, from coordinate 147,389,008 downwards.
TCTTGACTGATAGATATTTTACGTTGTAATCACATTCCGTAGCAAGGCTGTTCGTTTCTATATGAGCCAAAACACGATTTCGAAACTGGGTGGAAAATTTTGAATACAAGAGCACTTCCAGAAGAAAAATCAGAATGGTGAGTACTGTATTGTTTAATTATTTATCCAAATTTTTATACTTGTCTGTTTTGTCACTGTTGTCTAAGCGTAATCGGAATAATGACAAAACGTTTACATACTGTTTAACAACTTCGAACCCTTTATAGTAACAGGTAAACGCTTATATTTACGTAAAAAATGAAATCGCAATCTTTGAGGTTGAAATTGATCATGATTCATGAATTCAATGCACAAGCGATTGCTTGGTGATGTTTGTTGGTATGTTTTATACAGACTAACTGGCAACTCAAGTAGCAATACGTATACAGTAGTTGTTTCTGAATAGACCCAATTATTTATATAGATTCAGTATTAGTTAAATGGGACATATATACATATATACATATATACATATATACATATATACATATATACTTATATACTTATATACTTATATACTTATATACTTATATACTTATATACTTATATACTTATAGATTTCTCGAGAAGATTTCGAGATTTCGAGATTTCGAGATTTCGAGATTTCGAGATATCGAGATTGAGAGATTGAGATTTTAGATATATATATATATATACATATATACATATATACA
>NC_090727.1:147338295-147383295 GCF_036898095.1 Palaemon carinicauda | reverse complement strand
AAATCCTGTCAGATTTCAGTAGTCTCTTGACCGACCCTGCGATCTCCCCCCTCTTCCCTGAGGGAATGGAGGGACGGTGTGACCTCAGGTTCCAATGGATTTCCAGCCATTGAAACCCTTGAGCTGGAGAGAATCGAGACTTCTTGAAGTTGATCTTGGATCCCGGATGTTCCAGGAACTGGATCACTTCTTTGGATGCTTGCAGACAAGCCGTTTCAGATGCTGCCTGCACCAGCCAGTCGTTCAGGTATGCTGCTACCTGAAGACCTTTTGGGTGTAGTTGTTGCAAGACTGCGTCTGCAAGTTTCATGAAGGTACTTGGGGCTATGTTTAGTCCGAAGAGTATGGTTGTGAGAACATACTTTATCTTCTGTAACTTGGATCCTAGGTAAGAGGAGAGGGGGCGACCGACTAGAAAGTGCCAATAGGCATCTGTCAGGTCTATCGTGACTGTGAACGCCCCTTTTTGTAACAGGGTCTTTATGTGTTGAAGGATTAACATCCTGATCTTGCAGTTTTCTATGAACTTGTTGAATGGCGACAAGTCCAGAATGACTAAGTTTGTCTGAGTCCTTCTTGGGAACACAAAACAGCCTTCCCTGGAATTTGATGGACTTTACTTTCCTTATCACCTGTATGCTCAAGAGCTCTAGGGTAGGTTCTTCTAATGCGGGGGTGGTGTGTTTGAAGAATCGAGGAAATGATGGTGGAGACTTGTTCCGTTTCCATCCTAGTCCAATCTTGATTAGGCCGTGGGCCCGAGGATCAAGGTTCAACGATCCTGAAATTATTGGAGCCTCCCTCCTACTGGAAGCATCTCCTTGCTTTGATCGACCGCGTCCTCCCCTACTTCTTGAGGGATGTCTAGAGGAGCCCCCTCTGGATCCTTTACCTTTCAACCGAAAGGTAGTGGTCTGCCTCTCAAACCCGGGGTTGAATGTTGGTGACTGGGCAACCAGCTGTTGAGGCACCACTTGGAAGGTGGTCTGTGTTTGGGTCACCACTTGGGCACCGCGGTCATAGTAACTGTGGGATGGTTATTGAGCAGGCCGAGGGGGAAGTCTAGACTTCTCCGTCTTCCTTTTAGGTTGGGGACCCGCATCCGGGGAAGACTTCCTCTTAGAAGAGATGACCCACTTCTGGAGAAGGTTCCTATTCTCCGCGATAGCTTTCTCGACTACCTCTTTGACTACTTCGTTCGAGAATAGGACTTTACCCCAGATGTTAGAAGATATCAGCTTCCTGGGTTCATGTTTCACTGTTGCAGCAGTGAACACGAACTCTCTACAGGCTCTCCTAGCCTTCATGAAAGCATACAGGTCCTTTACTATTGTGGCCATATGCATTCTGGCCAGGACCATGAGCATGTCTGGGGTACTTCATTGGCCTGCACACATCTCTATGCAGTTTTGTAGGATAAAGATGCCGCAAGTCTCTCCTTCGTCTCTTGTTCCCTGCGCAAGAGAAAGTCAGAAAGTTTTGGGAGATTCTCGCTAAACTGTCGTCCAGCGATGTCTGCGTCCAGTTTCCCTACTGAGAAGGTTAGGTGGACTTCCTTCCATTCCTTCTCTTGTATGGGCAAGGCTAACGACAGAGGCCTGCACTCCTCTAGTGCAGGGCATGGTTTGTCTGCCTCCATTGCCTTGACAACAGATTTAAATGCCTTCAACGTAAAGGGGAAGGCTATAGAAGCAGGAGCAAGAAAGGTAGGGCGTTTCTTGCTCAAGGCGGACACTTTCAAAACCGAATAGCCCGCCTTTCTCAGGCTACTTGACAAGAGAGCCTGTGCCCTATCGTGGTCGAAAACCATGACCTCCTTCAGTTTCATCTCCTATTTTGGCATTGGTTCATGCTTCAGTCGAATGAAGCAATCAGGGTAAGCGTTAAAGCTTGGCCAAAACTGGATGTCGTCTAAGGGGATGGCTCCCATCTTCTTCGAGATGTAGAGTTTGTCGTTCGTAATCGGCATAAACTCCGCATACCTCCAGTGATTGGTTTTGGAGCAGGTTGGGAAGTCGTGGAATCTGGGTCGATTGCATAACTGTCGGGAGGCGATAAGTGGAGCTTCACGGAGCTCTCTCTCGAATCTCGCCTTCCTTGCTTCGCCTTGTTTGCGAATGTTCTCCATTAAAGCCGTAAGATGGGCCAGTGCCTGGCTCATGTTGTCCAATGGAGGGGTAGAAGCTGAAGATGTTGAGGGTAACGGCTCCGGTGCCAGCAGAGATGGAAGGAATTCTGACTCGACCTCATCATCATCTTCTGGAGGTAGAGCAGACTCCTCCTCAGGATCATCCTTTAATAGATCCTTTTCAGTGTCCATAGACACTTCCGACATCCTTTCCTCCTGGTGGATGTCCATACTTTGCAACCCCTCACCGACATCCGTCTCGATGGCAATAAGGATGCAGGGAGGTCCGGGTCGTGCTTGGGGCACAACAATTTCACTACCCGCTTTTGGGAACAGCAAGCTACGCATCCTATCGTTAGGTAGGTACGGTCCCGGAGAGTTGTTTTGAAACCCTCTTACCCACTTGCGCAGCTTTTCATGTGCCGCATCCCTCGACTCCATTGACTTGGGGTCGTCAAAACCTTCGGTCACCAAGGTCCGGCAGATATTGCAGACTTGGGGGTCCCAATATTGCAGGGATTCAGTAATGATGGTGCAGGGGGCATGAGACCTGCACGCTTTGTGACCGTAGAAGTTCCTACTCCTATGGTTGCAGAAGATCGCATCGCATTTCATCTGGGGTTCCTCCTGTAAAGAAAGGAAAATTAAATGAGTATGCGGTTGTTTATCTCACATGATAAAACTGATATGCAAATATTAATATTTTAACCATTATAGCTTAGGATAGTAAGCTAAAAATAAATTGGGAAACACACATACTTGTGTATCCTTTCCAGCCAATTGCTGTGACCTCCCCCCAATATTAAGGATATAGAATTTCCTTTATCAGGGCAAAGATAAGGGTTCTAACCTCTAGGGATAGAAAAAGTGTACACTACCACTGACCCTTCTTAATTATTTAATATTGTGGGGTAAGTATTAACTGATTTCTAATCAGAGTATTGAAGGAATTCTATTCTTTCAATATAGGATTGGTCTCTGCAAAAGACTGTACAAGGATACACATGGTATGTTGGAAAATAACTACTGTATAATAAATACTATAGTTTTCTGTCTCAGTATATACTATACTGCAAATATACTGGCTACTGTATAATCATATACTGTAGTTCAGCCGGCATGTTACCGGCATGGCCAGCACCTGGCGGCACAGTCCAGCCAGCATGTCACCAGCTGGACTAGAAATTAGGAAAGACACATTTGTGTATCCCTCCCAGCCAATTGCTGTGTCTTCCCCCCGCCCCAATATTAAGACTATAGAATTTCCTTTATCAGGGTAACTCAAAAGAGAAGGGTTCTAACCTCTAGGGATAGAAAAGTGTACTACCACTGACCCCTCTAAATTATTTAATATTGTAGGGCGAGTTATTAACTGATTTCTAATAAGAGTATTGAAGGAATTCTATTCTTTCAATATAGGATTGGTCTCAGCAAAAGACTGTGCAAGGATACACAAGATACTGTATGTTGGAAAATAACTACTGTATAATATATACAATAGTTTTCTATCCGCAGTATATACTATACTGCAGACATACTGGCTACTGTATAATCATATACTGTAGTTCAGCTGGGGCTAGCACCTGGCGGCACAGTCCGGCCGGCATGTCGCCGGCTGGGTAGTACCTGGCGGTACTGGTCCAGTCGGCATGCCGCCGACCGAGTAAGTACCTGATGGCACCGGCCCAGTCAACATGCTGCCGGCTGGGTTAGTACCTGGCGGCACTAGCTGACAGAGAAAAAGCATGTGTGAAGGTCTGCCTTACTAAAATGTATGATTACAATAAATAAGGGTGTAAGTATATAACCTTACTGCCTTCCTCCAGAGTGAGGGTTCAAATGGAAGGGGAAAAATGTTATTTTGATAATAAAATAAATTTTTGAATATACTTACCCGGTGATTATATAGCTGCAACTCTGTTGCCCGACAGACAACTCTACGGTAAAAACTCGCCAGCGATCGCTACACAGGTTGCGGGTGTGCCCAACAGCGCCATCTGTCGTCCAGATACCCAGTACTCAATGTAAACAAAGACTCAATTTTCTCCTCGTCCCACTGCGTCTCTATTGGGGAGGAAGGGAGGGTCCTTTAATTTATAATCACCGGGTAAGTATATTCAAAAATTTATTTTATTATCAAAATAACATTTTTCAATATTTAACTTAGCCGGTGATTATATAGCTGATTCACACCCAGGGGGGTGGGTAGAGACCAGCAATATATGTTTACACTTTTATGAGCTAAGAGTTTTTATTTCATTTTAGAAGTTATCAAAATAACAAAAACAAAATAAATAGGTACCTGGTAAGGAAGTCGACTTGAACAATTACTCTGCCTTTTTAAGTACGTCTTCCTTACGGAGCCTCGCGATCCTCTTAGGATGCTGATCGACCCCTAGGATCTGAAGTATCAAGGGTTGCAACCCATACAACAGGACCTCATCAAAACCCCTAATCTAGGCGCTCTCAAGAAATGACTTTGACCACCCGCCAAATCAACCAGGATGCGAAAGGCTTCTTAGCCTTCCGGACAACCCAAAAAACAACAATAAAAACATTTCAAGAGAAAGATTAAAAGGGTATGGAATTAGGGAATTGTAGTGGTTGAGCCCTCACCCACTACTGCACTCGCTGCTACGAATAGTCCCAGTGTGTAGCAGTTCTTGTAAAGAGACTGGACATCTTTCAAGTAAAATGACGCGAACACTGACTTGCTTCTCCAATAGGTTGCGTCCATTATACTTTGCAGAGATATATTTTGCTTAAAGGCCACGGAAGTTGTGACAGCTCTAACTTCGTGCGTCTTCACCTTAAGAAAAGTTCGGTCTTCCTCACTCAGATGTGAATGAGCTTCTCGTATTAACAATCTGATAAAGTTTGACCAAGCATTCTTTGACAAAGGCAAGGATGGTTTCTTAGCTGAACACCATAAAGCTTCAGATTGGCCTTGTAAAGGTTTAGTACGCTTTAAATAGAACTTAAGAGCTCTAACAGGGCATAAGACTCTTTCTAGTTCATTGCCTACGATCTCCGATAAGCCGGGGATATCGAAAGATTTAGGCCAAGGCCGAGAAGGCAGCTCATTTTTGGCTAGAAAACCAAGTTGTAGCGAACAAGTGGCTTTTTCTGACGAAAATCCTATGTTCTTGCTGAAGGCATGAATCTCACTGACTCTTTTAGCCGAGGCTAAGCATACCAGGAAAAGAGTCCTAAGAGTGAGATCTTTCAGGGAGGCTGATTGTAACGGCTCCAACCTGTCTGACATGAAGAATCTTAGTACCACGTCTAAATTCCATCCAGGGGTAGCCAAACGACGCTCCTTGGTGGCCTCAAAAGACTTAAGGAGGTCTTGCAGATCTTTATGTTTGGAAAGATCTAAGCCTCTATGCCGGAAGACCGATGCCAACATGCTTCTGTAGCCCTTGATAGTGGGAGCTGAAAAGGATCGTCCTTTTCTCAGGTATAAGAGAAAAACAGCTATTTGAGCTACAGAGGTACTGGTCGAGGATACAGAAACTGACTTGCACCAGTCTCGGAAGACTTCCCACTTCGATTGGTAGACTCTAATGGAAGAAGCTCTCCTTGCTCTAGCAATCGCACTGGCTGCATCCTTCGAAAAGCCTCTAGCTCTCGAGAGTCTTTCGATAGTCTGAAGGCAGTCAGACGAAGAGCGTGGAGGCTTTGGAGTACCTTCTTTACGTGTGGCTGACGTAGAAGGTCTACCCTTAGAGGAAGACTACTGGGAACGTCTACTAACCATCGAAGTATCTCTGTGAACCATTCTCTCGCGGGCCAGAGGGAAGCAACTAACGTCAACCTTGTCCCTTCGTGAGAGGCGAACTTCTGCAGTACCTTGTTGACAATCTTTAACGGTGGGAATGCGTAGAGATCCAGATGTGACCAATCTAGGAGGAAAGCATCTATATGTATTGCTGCTGGGTCCGGGACTGGAGAGCAATAGATTGGAAGCCTCTTGGTCAGCGAGGTTGCAAAGAGATCTATGGATGGTTTTACCCCAAGTGGCCCAAAGTCTCTTGCACACATCCTTGTGGAAGGTCCATTCGGTTGGAATTACTTGCCCTTTCCGACTGAGACAATCTGCTATGACGTTCAAGTCGCCTTGGATGAACCTCGTTACTAGGGAGATGTCTTGACCTTTTGACCAGATGAGCAGGTCCCTTGCGATCTCGTACAACGTCAGTGAGTGGGTACCTCCTTGTTTGGAGATGTACGCCAAGGCCGTGGTGATGTCCGAGTTAACTTCCACCACTTTGCCTCGAAGGAGAGACTTGAAGCTTTTCAAGGCCAGATGTACTGCCAACAGCTCCTTGCAGTTGATATGCATGCTCCTCTGACTCGAGTTCCACAGTCCTGAGCATTCCCGACCGTCTAGTGTCGCGCCCCAGCCCACGTCCGATGCGTCCGAGAAGAGAACGTGGTTGGGAGTCTGAACAGCCAGGGGAAGACCCTCTCTTAGGTTGATATTGTCCTTCCACCAAGTCAGACAAGACTTTATCTTTTCGGAAACTGGGATCGAGACCGCTTCTAGCGTCTTGTCCTTTTTCCAGTGAAAAGCTAGATGGTATAGAAGAGGACGGAGGTGTAGTCTTCCTAGTGACACAAATTGTTCCACGGATGACAGCGTCCCTACCAGACTCATCCACAGCCTGACTGAGCAGCGTTCCTTCTTCAGCATCTTCTGGATGGATAGCAGGGCTTGATCTATTCTGGGGGCTGATCGTCTTGTTGTTCAGCAACGTCCTCATCAGAGGGTTCCTCATCCGAAAACTGATGAGGAAACGGCAACGGAGTGGGCAACGTCTGGCTCGCTGAGTCCGGTCGCACTGGTGGATGCGTGACGGAGCCGGACGCAACATCATGGAACTGCTGCACAGTCTGTGAACTGTCAACAACCATGGGTGCGCGAGGAAGCACAGCGTCAACCCGAGACTGTCTAGACCGTCTGGGTTGTGCAGTCAACACCCTACCGGGTTGCTGAGGTTGACGCACTGCGTCAAAACAAGTCACCTCTGCTGGTTGTTGAACGTCCTGAACGTCAACAACCACCTCCGAGCGTCGCTTAACGTCAACGTGCATCTGGCAACCCACACTGGGTCGCATCGGTGGAGGAACCACCTCAACTGGCAGACGCGAGTAGGTTACCTCAGCGTCAACAGGGCGCACAACCGACCGGTTGGAAGGTTGTTGGCCAGAAGGTTCGGTAGCAACCTTCTCCGCATTAAAGTCCTCTATCAAGGACGCAAGCTTGGACTGCATGTCTTGCAGCAAAGCCCATTTAGGGTCTACGGGAGCAGGTGTGGCAACAGACAGGGTTAGCGACTGAGGCGGTACCGCTTACCATCCCTGAAAGCCTTGTTAAGCATGACATAATTGTACAGCAAAACTTCAAAGGCTCGAAAACAGCTGTGAAGTTGACCTGTAAAAAACTTGGAGCGTCTCCTGGCCAGGCGCCAGGGAGAGTCTACGAGAATTGAGAAGTCTATCTGGGCAGAGGCATGAACTCCCAAGCCGAGAACTTCTCTCGTGTCATATCAGACTCTCGCTCTATAAACCAGTTTAAAAGAAGGGAAAGCAAAGGCTGGATCCCCCAAACTCCTCCTGGTGAAAAACCAGTCGCCTAGCCAACGTAAAGCTCTCTAGGAGAGCGAGAGAGCACTAGCTTAAAAACAATGGCTTCGAAGTAGCTAGGCCTAGCGTAAGCTCTGACGTTTAGGCGAACGAGGAGCAGCAGTTACAAAAAGATCCGGACAAAGATCCTTAAAAAAATCATCATGATTTAATTAAAGTCCATAGGAGGCTAAGCAGCTTTAGGCTCCTCTCCATCTGACAGAGTCCTCAAGGGAATATCAGTAGGAGGGGGAACAGCAACTTCCTCATCTACAGGAACCTTGTCCGATAAAAGCTGAGTCTCAAGCAAGGGAGAGACCTACCGTGGTGGCAATGCTTTACAAGCAGAGTCCACACTCACTGGTGCATTAGTAGTGGACCAGAACGCAACGTCATGTAACTGCTTGACAGTCTGTGAACTGTCAACAACTGAACTGTCAACCACAACAGGTGCGTGAGGACGCACAGCGTCCACTCGAGACTGCTTTGACTGCCTAGACTGAGCAGTCAAAACAACTCTAGAATGCGGAGGTTGACGCACAGCGTCAAAACAAGTCAACTCCGATTGTTAGTGAACGTCTTGAACGTCAACAGGAGCATCAGCAAGTGGCCTAACGTCCAAATGCGGCTGAAAAACCACACGAGACCGCATCGAGTGTGGTTCTAAACAGCCTGACTGACGTGACTAAGCTACAGCAACGTCAACAGTAAGCACAAAGGAACGTTAGGTTGGCTGAAAGCCAGGATATCGACGAGATAAACGGCTAGACTCAACGGACTAATCGGCAGAATAGTCTTCCATAAGGGAGGCAAGCATATACTGCATGTCTTGCCATACAACCCATTAAGGATCAACGGAAATGGTTGTGGTAAGAGACGAGGGTAACGTCTGTGACCGCAACACTTTGCCAACAAAAAAAGACTCTCGGAGTCTGTGTTACGCTTTTGTTAGGCGGCGAGCAGTTATCCGATGACTGCATAGGGTCAGAGCTGTCCTAATGGTTGTAACCAGGACGCTGGACCTGTCCTGAAAGGACTGACTTTCGCTCAAGGGCTTCGAAACCTTGTGACAGGTTTCTTATGCGAAAAGCCTACGGATGACGAGGAGAAACAACGTCTCTCTCGTCTTATGGTAGGGGAGATCTTGGTAAGATACACCCGATACCATAGAGGGAAAAAAGTCTGTTCGTTGATCAAGGCCTCTCGAACCCATAAGTCGTTTGACATTACTTCTCCCCTGGGCTTGGGAGCATGCAAGAGGTCCCGGACTAGGTGAACGACAGGCACGAACAGACGAACCCTCGGACGCAACACTGTAACACTTTGCGCATATCACTTTATCACTTCGATTTTCTGTTTTGCACTTATTTCACTGAAATCGAAACTTTTACTGATTTCTACCTGAAACACGCAATTCTACCCTTCATAAAAGGTAGTAATTGCGAAATCAGTCGTATAATGCAAGCTCATTAATACCAGCAAAAAACAGAAAACATATTTTAAGATAAAAAAATCAGTGGCTGGGAAAGAGACTAAACACTAGTTCATATAACTACGTTTTCAATCTCTCACCGCACATAGCCTGGGGACGAGAATAAAAACTAAAAAAGTTTTATCCTTCCTCCCCGGGCAGCGACTAGGGACGAGAGTAACTCGAGAACAACGTTACCCGCTTGAACAGAACGTTTTCTCTCCTCTCTCTCCCTCCGTCTCTATCTCTCTCTCTCTTTCTTTCTCTCTTGATTTCGCACCTAAGAGAAGAGCCCAATTATATTTCGTCAAAAAAACATGTTATTTGACTAAAGGAAAAAACTGAAAGGTTTTTCAAATAAAAAGTTCCTTTAAAATAGAATTTAAAACATTTAAGCTAAGAAAGAATGAACAAAACGTCAGAATCGATTTACTCTTACTGCAAAGTGAAACCGTGATACACTCTCTCTCTCTATCGTAACGATAGAGCGCATGTTGAACGTCCTGAACGTCAACAACTGCGTAGCATAAATAAACTAAACGTTAGTTCATCTTTGAAAACAGTACGAAGACTATCAAAGAAATTCTTTCATAAAATATTACATTTAAAAAGTTTTAATCCTTAGCTCTTTAAAAGCTAATTACGATATAAAGGGCTCAACGTTGATTAACTTCGGTTTCCAAGTTAGGACCGCCTACTCTCAGGAAAGGTCTATATAAACAAAACAAAATTATTTTTATATGTTTATAATAAATGGAAAGTTAATCGAAGAGGCCTAATAAAGGCGGAGAGATATAAAATCTATAACGTGATAAGATAAATACTAAAAGCCTAAACACACTTCCGCTAAGGGAAGGGTCGGCCATTTAAAAGTGAAAGAAAGTCCATACTCTCTGTCACCATAATTAAATCTATCCAAAACGAGTTCAAGATTTAAGATGAAGATAAAACACCTGCATAGCGAAAGCTCAAAACTAGAATAAAGTACTTCACCAATTAGTTGTGAAAAAACTCCAGTTTAGCAACAGCGAGTAAGTACGTCTTGTCGATAGCTCGACAGAGAGAAAATTGAGTCTTTGTTTACATTGAGTACTGGGTATCTGGACGACAGATGGCGCTGTTGGGCACACCCGCAACCTGTGTAGCGATCGCTGGCGAGTTTTTACCGTAGAGTTGTCTGTTGGGCAACAGAGTTGCAGCTATATAATCACCGGCTAAGTTAAATATTGAAAATGCATCATTCAGGCTTCCATCCAGCCGCAAGATCCGTTGCCGGCGTTGCCGGTTTCAGGAATGTGGATGGCAGTCCAAGGGAGGACTGAAGAACCTTCAGCAGCAGAAGGGTCTCCCACCGGCACCCGTCATAGCCGGCACAACCTTCCCGGAGCCTTGCGTCCATAAGGGAAAGACTGAGTGACTAAACAGCTGCTTATGTAGGAGCCCGGCCGGCACCACAACCTACCCGGCAAGCGGTGAGATTGCAGGACAACGGCCACAGGATTGCGATGGCTAAGTCATCGCTAAAGGACAGAGAAGGGAAGGGAAAAGGGTCCTGTATCAAGTGTAGAAGAAGGCGGCATCCTGCCACCACTTCCACACAAGAGTGAAACAATTTTTAAGTGTCGGCGCCATCCTAGGCGGCAGAAGAATATCTATTCTTCAGCTTAGGGTCTACCAAATCTATCAAGTGTAGAAGAAGGCGCCAGGATTGCCGCCACTTCCACACAAGAGAGAAACAACGTCGGCGACATCCTAGGCGGCAGAAGAATATCTATTCTTCAGCCTAGGGTCTGCCGACACAGGACTAGTCTTCTAGACCACAGGGGAGAAGGTGGCAGCATCATACTACCACTTCAGGTGTGGCCTAAGGAGGCTAGGCCTCCTATGCTTGCAGCTGTAAGTCGGCAGGGGAGTGACTACTCGCCCAGCTGCTCTGAATACTCTGAGGTTCTGTTGAAAACCAAAGCCGGGATCTCACCGGCAAAGGTGGGAGACAGAAAACCCTAGCCTAGTCAAGCCAGAGTGAACTACTCAATGGCAAGACCAGATAGGGTTGTCGCCTACGGCGGCACTCAGAGTGAAGGAGGGATTACCCTAAATCTCCAGGAGACAAGTATCGAGTTACATAATTCTAGATGTACTATCTCCCGTTGAATTGATAAAACGATACACGAGGGTAAACAGGGATAATGTCTGAAAATATACTACAGCGTATAGGCTAGGTAGCCTAGCGCGAGACGATATCTCTGTTATCTAAATTACCGAAACTCTTAACGAATACGATCGACAAAAGGAAGAGGAAATTATGCATAAAATATATATCTTTACTTTATAATTGTGCCTAAATAGCTTTCATAATTTATTAATGCTATTACAACCGGGAAAGTCGTTCTGCTAACTAAATAACACATGCATAACGAACGACAGCGCCCATGGCGCCTCCGGCAACAGGACTAGCTCCTTAACACAATAAATTACTCTAATTTCACTGTGAAGCAGGAGCTAAAAATTATACACTGTAAAGAATAAATACTCAACTTTCCAGAGGCAAAAGAAGCTGGAGATTGCATAATAAATCCTCATGAAAGCGATCAAAAACGTTGGATCAACAGAGAACACCACTGTGCGAAATAGCTACAAAAATAGGAATAAGCGCCATCTTGGATACAGCACCATCTAGACACTCTTAGTAGTACGGGAGGAAGGGTAACCTTGATAACGGCTCCCCTTCTATTTTTGCCACTCTTCCCCCTCGAAACGAAAATGGTATTCGGGGTGAAGAGTGCTATGTATCGTATCAAGATATATGTCCCCTGATATTATGCAATATCCTTAAGAGAAATTTTAAGGATATTTGTGCCAGGAGTTAGAATTCTGGAGACCTAAAGGTTGATTCTCTGGGAATATCACTATAGCCAAATCTCGCTTAGAAAGCTACCTATAGGAATCTTCCATCATGACGACATGGTTTGAGCCCAAAAAGTTTCTTGTAGCGTCTGCAACCTTACCATCCATGCGAGATAAGGATGGGGAGTTTGGGGAGAGTATTCAGATTTAACTGCTGAATCAGCGCATTGTCTTGCCCTCCCTGGTCCTAGCTTAGGGGAAGAGTGGCCATGGACACTTATTTATTTATGGTCATTCTCTAAAACATTGTCACTTTCTTTGGCCTTAGTCATTCACGAGTGACCTTCAGGAACCAAAGGAATGTTGTTTAGACTCAAGGATCTCTGTTACTCCGGTTAACCTGGTTATTTTCCAGTTCTCGTTACCACTAAAAACTAACCTTTGACTGTTTAAAACAAAAAAGGTTCTCAAGTCCATATGAAAAGAAAACTATCAAGATCTCAGAACTACAATTATTTAAAATGTCGCAAGACATCAGTAATCGAGACTAAACAATTAACCGATTGAATACATTACAATAGAAGCGAGATCCTATCCAAAATGCTATAATCAATAGATTCAAAATCACTACAACTTATTTCCTCGATGTTTAAGTTTTCCAACTATTTCATTATAGAACCTTCAAGATTGTAATGCAAACTTTGCCTGGCATCTTTCAGTCTAGACTAAAATGAACGCCTCTGATGATGAAGTTTAACTTATAATCTAAAGATGATATTCAGAGAACAAACAAGTCTTGTTAGCACGTTTTCAACTTATCATTGTGTGGCCACATTCTTATAAGATAATGATCCCTCAAGTTTCTTTAGAAGTCTAGGGTTGTGGTGGCCAATGTGGTTACGTCCCTGACTGATGAACACGAACTGGAGTTAAAACTCGTTAGTTCCCTTGGTCACTGCAACCTCACCATTCTTGTAAGCTAAAGATGGGGTGTTTGGGAGAGCCTATGGGTCTATCTGCCGAGTCATCAGCAGCCATTGCCTGGCCCTCCTTGGTCCTAGCTTGGGTAGAGAGGGGGCTTGGGCGCTGATCATATGTGTTTATGGTCAGTCTCTACTGCATTGTCCTGCTTGATAAGGCAATGTCACTTTCCCTTGCGTCTGCCATTCATGAGCAGCCTTTATACCTTTAGTCTATAATCACGCGTTATTGAACCCCATGCCACAATCTGCAAACATTTTATTTTCTAAATACGACAAAAAATATTATAGGAGACCAGACCATTAATATCCACAAATATATTCGAAACTATTTTGGAAGTTAGATTTAAGGGAGTTTTCACGAGGCCATTCATTACACATTGCCAAAGTTGCTAGTCTGGAGACCTACAGTAGAAATCCAATTCAAGAAAATGACTTGGCCTAACTGAGCAATTATTAATTTGAAAATTTACAATTTTATATTCAAGAAAAAAGTAGTGATGGCAACTGCTGTCCGATTTAATATTAAATTTTAATTCAAACAATATCTGGAATGAGATGTTTCCACTGCTGTCATATAATCACACGCTCGTGCATATACTGTACAGCATATCCATAACTATTATCATTATCATTAGCTTAGATACAACCCTAGTTGGAAAAACATGATGTTATAAGTCCAGAGACTCCAACAGGGAAAATAGCCCTATGAGGAAAGGAAACAAGGAAATAAGAGAAGTAGTAACCATTCAAAATAATGTATTCTAAAGCCAGTAACAGCATTAAAATGAATATTTCATATATAAAATACAAAAACTTTAATTAAATAAGAGGAAGAGAAATAAGATAGAATAGTGTGCCCTCAAACAAAAGAACTAACCCAAGACAAGTGGAAGGCCATCGTACAGAGGCTATGGCACTACCCAAGACTATAGAGAACATTGATTTGATTCCGAGTGTCCTTTTATAGTAGAAGAGCTGCCCACAGTATAAGTAACCCTATGCATCATCACTGCACATATGAAAAAAAAAAAAAAAAAAAACCTTGAAAATCAAACCGAGCAATTCTCTAATAGTAGTAGCAACAAACCTACAAATTTTATTACCTTATCGTATTAAAAATATTTAACATCGAAAGCACTGAATGATCCAGTTTTAATCACTCGAACCCGTACAGAAGGTCTTCAACTTACAAACTTGACTGGTTCCCAGAAGCTTTTTTCAAGTCCTAATTTGCTAAATTTTGGCCTATGGTAAGCTTAACCTCAATTTCATGCCTATGATTTCCAATTACAAAAGTTAACAAATAGTCAAGTTTCATATTTATCTTATCTTAGTTATTTTCAGTTGGATTTATGTTTGTATTTCTGTATTCTTAAAATAAAGTTCATAAATTTATGTAACTTATCACATTTGACAGCCATTTTCTCAATTACTAAAATAAGCCTAAAGACCATCAACCATCAAATCGTTATCGAATGCTTATTGGAGATTAACTAAAATACAGCTTGATACAACTACAAACAACTCATTTGTAGCGAAACTTTAATATGAAGGATTAACTATGCTTTGACTTTTGTCAAATGTATTTCTGGAACTTATGAATATACAGTAATTGTATGGATATACCTTGAGTGTAAGCTGAGCGACCCATGAGTGGTTCATAGATTTATTATTAGAAAAAAGAAACATACTGCCACAAGAAGTCATAGAATAGTTAATCCATTCAACAATACTAAAATGACGATTAAGCTATTAAACATGGGCCATAAATTAATTTACAATTTACTGAAGCAGATATATCGCCACTGATGGAGTCCCGATGTAATGATCGGAAAATATCGCCACTGATGGAGTCCCGATGTAATGATCCGAAACTACAAACCCACTTATAAGTAACTATCTTATTTTAATTAATGACTTGAGATCATTCCATAACCTTTCAGTTCAGTATAGCTCCGTTTAACCAATTACTTTTCAATAATAATTCTCTTGCAATCTGGCACGCTATTCTGTCTTGTTTCTCTTCCTCTTGTTTTGTTAAAGTTTTTATAGTTTATATGGGAAATATTTATTTTAATGTTGTTACTGTTCTTAAAATATTTTATTTTTCCTTGTTTTCTTTCCTCACTTAGCTATATTCCTTGTTGGAGCCCCTGGGCTTATAGCATCCAGCTTTTCTAACTAGGGTCGTAGCTTAGCAAGTAATGATAATTAACAATAATAATTAGTAATAATTAATAAATAAAATAAATGAAAATAGATAATAATAATAATAATAATAATAATAATAATAATAATAATAATAATAATAAAGCCACTGAAAATTCTGATAAATCTAAATATTTAGTCAAGAGGTGTTTAAAATATGCGGTACATAAAAGTTAACACTTAAACACGCCATACACACACACACACACACAAAAGGACTGATTAATATAAAGTAATTTACGGGCTGCCAAAGGAATAGAATTAAGTAGTAAGCAATTCTCGAGGGACGAAGATGAGCAGTGAAAATTATTTGGACTTTTAAAAATTATAATTTCATGGAGAAAAATCGATACAATTTAATGGCGAGGGGAATTTTAAAGGTTAGACTTAAGCTACCATTCGGTAACTAAAACTTAAGTTTAGATTTCAGTTTTATTTGTGAACTTGACTTTACTTTGAGGGCTGCTTATCTGGTCCTGTACACCAGAGGAACCCTGCTCTCCACAGGACCTCCGCGGTTGTTTTATGATGTTCATTCGGGAGTATTTAACATTTCACAATGCGTATTGTTCACTTACTGTTAGATCATCACTGTCAAAACACTCACAAAATATGGTCTTCAGTTTCCTCTTGAAAGCCTTAATATCATCAATTATTCGGTTGTCTCGTAGGAGCCTATTGTATAATCTCGAGGCCGCATATTTAAAGGCTCTAGAGCCTACAGCCTACAGTAGTCATGTATCTAGGTTTTGATAGTTTGAAACCATCTGTAACTATTCTTGTGTCAGGACGATTTGTTGGTTGCACAATATGTAGTAATTCTTAGATATTTTGGATGACCGGTTCTGATAACTTAGTGGGTTATTGTACATATTTTAAATTCAATTCTTGCTTTAATCGGCAGCCAATGTAGATTAATCAGTATAGAAGTGATCCTTTCTCTAGGTGGGACACCTTTTAGCAGTCTTACTGCTCTGTTTATTATATTTTGTAATTTCTCAAGTTGTATTTTTGGTAGATTGTAGTAGATGGAGATAGCAGTGGATTCTAGTAATCTAACAGTTTATCAAAAGTTTCTTAACGGAACATTCATCCAGGTACTTATTTATAAGAGCAATATTTCTTAGATGATAACTTAGATTCTGAATAATTGTCCTTCAAACGGACATAAAAATAGTTTATTAGGCTGATTATAAAAAAAGCGCCAGAAAGTATTAGTATTTTCTGCAAAGCTGCGACTCTAGAAAAGTTTATAAAAGTTACGAGAATAGTTACAGATGGTGTCAAAATTATTTAAACCTGAATATATGTCTACTGCAGGCTCTATTGTAGAGCCTTTAAATATGAGGCCTCGAGACTATACAATAAGCTCCCACAAGACATCCTAATGACTGAAGATATTAGGGCTTTCAGAAGGAAACTATAAAGACTTTCTTGTTCTGCGAATATTTTAATTGTGATAATTTAACAGTAAATGAGCAAGCAGCGACGTGAAATGTTGAATGCTCTTGGATGAACATAAAACGACTGTGGAGTTCCTGTAGAGAGTACGGTTCCTCTGCAGTACAGGACCGGAAAAAGAGCCCTCAAAAAGTAAGGCAAGTACTTGCAGGACTCAAAATTGCACTGAAGTAAAGACTCTCATTACGAGGAAAAACACATCGACTGCCAATTCTACAACCAACATTACCATGAATATATATCTGACTTCGAAAGGCAATGCAATTTTAACCTAAATCTCTACGATTTATTTAAACAAAATCTCTTCGATTTATACTCGCGCCGAACATATATTTCAAATCATATCACATGTTTTAAGTTAAAAACTAACAATTCTACACAAGTTAAAAAATATACACCAATGAGCAAGAGCAAGTCTTTTACTAATTTTGTGATTCTTTCATCAACATCAATTTATATATATAAAACAAATATATACCACCTCCTTATTTGTCCAAGTTTACTGTCCAAGATCAGATTCATCGGAATTTAGCAAATTATCATCAAACCTAGAAACAAATTTTTCACCTTATGGTAGAATTGCAAAGTGTGATAAGATAAATTGTTAAGATAGCTTACAAACCGTCAAACTAGGATTTCATTGTGCTAAACCTTTCATAATTCTAATAATTTTCTTCAGGTATCTCGTAAAAAAATCCTAAAGGCAGAATTCCTTTTAATAACTTAACTTTAATATTTTTTTACATATACTAAGCGGAATCGGCAAATTACCCTTTAAAACTATGCATAACGGGTTAACAACCATTTACCCTTTAAGTAAAGGAGTTGAAACACTTGATGAAAACGAAGGAGTTGTGCTGAGGAGTTGTGCTGTAAATTTGTAAAGTAATATCGTTGTTTCTTTCAAAATAAAATTGCATTGTTGCAATGACTAGGAGCCTCGCATTACAAAAGACAATCACTTCTTACAGTTTAATTACGGTATTTGTATACAAGACCACGCTCTCCATATAGTGCCAAAATATGTAAATATTTTTTTCCTCTTTCATAATTTAAAACAATTCGCCACATGGGGAAAAATTATTATAAAAATACTATAGAATTCTAAAAAGAAAAAAAAAAACTAAGCATAGTTTCCTCACTAAACGACCTGGAACTAACATCGTCAACTTAGTCAACCAAACAGAAGTTCGTGATGCCAGCGTACATTTGCCATGAGGCGAATGGTTATAAATTAAGAAAAAATATTAAGAGGGAAACTATAGCTTTGCATAATTTGTCAGTATATGGAGAGCGTGATCTTGTAAACAAATACCTTAACTAATTACAGTTTAACTGTAAAGTTAATGAGGAATAAATTTTTCATAAAAAAGCGATGCAATTGTGACAAACTTTTCGCCGGATAAATATGAAATAAGTTTGTTATATAATGCGTTGATTTATTAAAATAGTTTAAACCCAACAAGCAGATTAAGAAATTGTTATAACTGGAATATTATAAGGTTGATAAATGTAAAAAGATTTCATCAAATCAGCCGCGTTGAATAGCTTACGTAACGTTGAAACTAACAAAATCTGTGTCTGGACACAAAATTGCAACCAACAACGTTATAAATGTGAATATCATTCTTAATCAATGAAACTATCCATCAAGGCAGAAGAGTCTCCGAGGAACACAAGAGGACCGTGCCAGAGTTAAGGGTCACTCATGAAAGTGTCTTGACAAATGACAAATTAAATTATGATCAGCGACCAAGCCTCCCCGCCCCTCCATCAAGCTGTGACCAGGGAGGGCCAGGCAATGACTGCTGATGACTCTGCGTCTACCTACGAGCTCTAACCTAAACAACCCTTCCCCTCAAGGTCGGTGAAGCTCCAGACAAGACATTATTGCGCTATTCCCTTAGCGCATTAATGGCCGCTTATCGAATATAACACGTTGTCATGATATAAAGTAATCACTAACCATAATCCCAATTTCTCTGAATCTAGGTCATATGGCCCGGCATTAGGACCGAAAAGGCCATTAAATGTAGAGGCGTAACAAGGAAACCACATAATTGCACAAACAGAAAGTGGACAGGAAGTCTAAAAGAACTGCAAATGGAGACCAGGGAAAAAAAAAAAAAACATTCTGCTAACACAGCTCGAGTCATCCTGCCCAGAGTTAGATAATAAGGAAGCTCCGAATGTAATCAGCTCAGACATTCTAAAAGAAATCTCTTGTCAATTTCTAATCACAGAATCTGAACTAGAGTTCTGAAGGAATTTTAAAGCACAGCCGCTGTAATTTCGGCAACATTAACAAGTCTAATAAGCAAGTTAAACCTATAATTTAATGAAATAAAATTTTACAAGTTTTAAACATTTCAATGTCTCCACGCGTAAAGTAAATAATAACCACTTAATTAAGACACTCAATATGACTAACCGACAAAGTGTATTTTATGCGAATAATTGTCGAAATGTATGGTTGGGAACACATCTGCAAATAACTAATCACTAACTGCATCAACATTCATAACTCATAAAAAGACCATGACCACATCTCATAGTCTGGAACACAAAAAATAAAACCACCGTAATTTACCTTCAAGATGCCTCCTATCGTATGTTGTCACTAGCACAAAAAAGAATTGACTAAACAGATATTTGAGGATCCAATCCACGAAATATTTTTAGCAGCTCTCGACCAATCAGAAGCAAAGAAAGAGGGAACCATTCCTGATTGGTTGGGGAACAAGGACACTCCAAGAATGAATGTTATTGTATTACGTCACAGCAAAGACCTGACATCTTTTGTTGAATAGAAAAATTGGAAAAGAGGAACAAGGACACTCCAAGATTGAATGCTGTGTATTACGTCACAGAAAACAGACCTGACATCTATTGATAACTAGAAAAACTGGAAAAGAGGAACAAGGACACTCCAAGAATGAATGCAGTGTATTACGTCACAGCAGACAGACCTGACATCTATTATTAACTAGAAAAACTGGAAAAGTTCTAGGTAGAAAAAAATGAGAAAAAAGTGAAAAAGGATACGTATAATCAAGAGTTAACCGAATTCCTTTACATTTAACGTTCAACAATTGTACCAAATTATAGAATTACAATTTGAATTTTGCATATTATAATAATTGCTACAAGCTTAGCTATAACACTTACTTCCATTCGTGATTGCTTGGTATAGACGTTTATGCTGAAATAGAGAGAGAATGCCTTCACTTCACATCACTGAGGTAAACAATGCAATGAACGTAAAATAAAGAAAATTATGTAACCTTTAATGAAAATACTTCCCACCTTCCATTATAAAAAGTGGGTCCTGGGACTTTGACAAATAAGTACATACATGAATCGAAGTTATTTAACACTTAATTTACCGTTATCATCGTTTCTCAAATTGCTTGCTTTCTACTCTTCGTGATCTTATTGTTTTCAAGTCTTTCATTTGATTTATTCCTTTTATAACGAACGCTCAATTACAGCAGTACATCAAATTTGTCCCCGGTAAGACATACTATACATACAAAAGGCATTACAATGCCAATGATTCTAACTTCTCTGCAGGCCCGTTGTTCAATCTTTTGGCAAGTTTGTTTTGCCAAATATTTAATTCCATTAATCCTCTGTTGGATATACAGGACTACTTTAATAGGTCAAATATATAGATATATTACCCTTTATTCATTAATTAATCACGGTTAACGCAATCTTCCGAGTCCATAGATTATTTGGTCTTCTAGTTCGCGAAAACTATTTGGTCTTCCAAAACGTAATTTACCCTTTTCCGAATAATTTCTACAACTAATATTTATGACAAACTGTTTTTATATGTTTTCACTTTTTCCCAATAGAAAATATTCTGGTGTTAGGGATATATTTCTATAGAAAAAATTCTGCTTTAGGTTTATGATTCATAGCTTACTCTTTGCTAAAATATTTCAGACGTCCTAAGCCAGTTCATATTTTATCAGAATAATGATTTACTATTTTAGATTTTAAATTTAGAAGAAAAAAACTTGTAGTGCAAGTTTCATATTTGAATTACTAACTTTTCATCGGGACTAACCGATTTTTTCCCAAATGCACAGCGGGCATAATTAACATTTATGTGGAATGGGTGGCAATACAGCACGTCATAGTCTAGGAAACCATGGGTAAACCATCGAACCGCACGTGGTACGATATCTATGACCATGTCCGTTGTTGGGCATTGGATGCAGACACGTCTACGGACCACGTTGCCAGCCAACTGTGGCTGACCGGCCTCTGGCACAAAGTCATATGCCAAGGCCTTTCCACACGAGGGGCTAATGCACGGCTGGCAAATACTTCGCAATCTTGTGGTATGGGAGGCAATCACGAGTGTAAATGAAGTCGGACGATAAAACACGGGCAAACCTTCTAAAAAAAATCTTAAGTGCCCCTTGTTGAGGTACTGGATGGGTGCCTGACAAATTGAACGATGCTCCCTGAACCGTCTCTCTAGCCCAGGGTCTGGCCCAAGTCATCCGTTCGCCTTCCTGTGCCATTGACTGTTAGAACTAACCTTTCAAATCTAGAGCGATCCGAGTAAATTTCTGTGGCCGCCCTGCATTTGCCTCGTGTGTCAGGAGCCTTAGCCTTTACTGCGTGCCTTGGACTGACCTAGCAACAGTGAGAATTACCGCCAAATCATTACGCCCGCTCTGGATTTGCCCCTTGAGTATTAGGGGATTAATATTCTGCTTCATCCTCTAGTGAGGCTAAGTTTATCAGGTTTAAGTTGGGTTTTTTTTTTTTGGTTGCTCTATTTAGATTGGTTTTGCAATTTGCTTTAAAATGTCATACCAATAATGTACCCTTCAATTTTAATTTATTATAAACATTGATTAAAGTGAAGCTAGTTTCATGACTTGCCTACTTTCAGCGGATATACATTATATTTCTGGTTTCAACGAAAGTTTGTCAATTTTCCTGCAATATTTTCCAGTAAAAACCATCATCTTGAAATTAAATTATACCGAAGCAATTTTTTTTCAGCAGTCCTCCGCTTAAAGATTAAATTTTAATCATCCACCCAAAATTAAGGTAGTTTCTGAAATAATTTGGTAATACTCAGGCCAGACCTTATGTTGTCAAAATGCCTATTTTTTAAAACCTTTTATTTATATGAAAATCACATTCCTGAATTTTTGGGCGAATTGAAAAATCCAAGTGAACAAATTGTATTTAATGTATTATACATTTGACATTTAATCTAAAAAAAAAAAGCTTAACTTGTACTTTCAAATTAGAAATAACATTAAAACATACATAGCGTAATTTATTTCACATACCACAAAATATACCATATACTTAAATATAAGACCAAATACTATGCAACTTTCATTTACAGTTTGATATACAGTACATGGACAATAAAGATAAAATTTTCTGCAAACTTGAGAGAATTTTCTACAATACCACGACGTCAAAAGAAGAATCCAGGCCCCTTAATTTCACAGTTTGATGTGATTGTGCGACTTAAAAGTTACTGTACAGATGCATAAGGAAAACATGCAGCCATACTGGATGTTATTGCAGGCAGTAATATACAATTTCAATTTGATGCTGGCAAGTTTATAAAAGTCAGTTTTAAGATACTTTGAGCTCAGAACAGCACAGGCATTTTAAAGGTCGCTCATGAGTGGCAGAGGCAAGGGACAGTGTCTTTGCCCTCGCAAGCAGGACAATGCCCTAGAGACTGGCCATATATTATATGATCAGCGCCCAAGCCTCCTCTCCACCTAAGCTAGGACCAGGGAGGGCCAGGCAGTGGCTACTGATGACTCAGCAGATAGCCACTGCCTGGCCCTCCCCTAAAGCCCCCAACCTTACCTCACAATGATGGTAAGGTTGCAGACACTAATGATACTAACGAGTCTGAGCGGGACTCGAACCCCCGACTGGCAAACACCAGGCAGAGACGCTACCAATCAGGCCACAGCTTATTTGGAGTTTATCGATGGGGCAGCTTCACTGAGTTTGTGATTGCAAAATTTGAATTTTTAAGTAAGATTCGAAGTGGAAGATGCTGAAGATTTAGATTTTTAAGCAGGCAGCTCAATTCAAGTATGTAATCTCTACAATTTGAGATGAATTTTAGAATGGTTTGGATAGATTGCAACCTAGTACAATTAGAAATTTTATATAAAAAGCTAAAGAAAAAGAAAAAAGTGCAGTTCTGATTGTATTAGATATTTAAGCAAACCGCTTATAAAGTCTTGTTAACACGTATACACAAATTTAGGAATCAAAACTAGTTATACTGCACTTGTTGAAAGCCACATCTTAAAAGTCATAATTTCCCAGCTTTATGGTGTGCAACCTGATGGCAAAGATAATGTACGCTACAGATTGACTTCAATCTTTGTCATTCAGTCTTTATTATAAATGACTAGAAATTAACAGCCATACAATCTGTTTTATTCGAACCGCTGCTGATCTTCTATGCAGAGGACTTCCAAAGCAGAGGAAAAGCCGTATTGGATCTCTGATCAGTTTTGCCATCTATGAACGGACGTTTTTACCACACTTCTGGTTACAAGAATTTGACCACCAATTTGCATTCCACACCGATTCATTCATAGAATTACAAGCCTGAAAAGATAAAAAGCGGCATTAGACTAAAAAATATGAACATCTTAAACTATTTAAACGACTTCAAGTTTTGCACTAGTTAAAAATATCAAGATATGGAAGAATTTGCAAAATTTTTAATAAGTCATCTCAATAGTTTTGCAATATAAAAAAATATCCATATATATTACACGTTTGAATGCTTACACAATTGTGAACATTAAATAAATTCTACTAAAAGTTAAAATATAGTTCAAATGTTTGCCCACAATTCAACTGTCAAACTTTACTGGAAAACATTCCGAAAATTTGATTAGTCTAAGGTTATAAACAATTTAATTACTAAACTTTTATTTGTAGAAGTGGACTTCAAATTTCTATAACTACAGTGGAACCTCTACATACGAATTTAATCCGTTCCAGAACCAACTTCGGATGTAGAAAATGTTCGGATGTCGAAACGAATTTTCCCATAAGAATACATTGAAATAGGATTAATCCGTGGTTGAGCCCAACAACCTATGATAACTTCTTAATAAACTACTACACAATTTTCCCATGAGAATAATGAACACTAAATTAGATAATAAGACATGTAAATAAGAAGAATTAGCTAAAAAATGATAAATAAGAAACTGGTTTTTAGCATCACTTTACCTTAGAAACTCCAGCGCAGGTGTTGTTAGTCTTGCTACGCAGAGAGGAGACGGACGGGCGGCGAGGAGGTAGAGAGGTTAACTACGATAAACATACAGTACCGTAACTTATTCTAACTTACACTAAGTGAACTTTACCATAACTTAGCTTTTTTTTTATTTTTATATTATATTTTTTTTTTACATTTTCTTTTTTTCTTTTTGATGATTACGTAATTTTAATTACTTTCACTCTCTACACTTAAAATTGACTGAATTTCTTTCGCTTCACTCTTTTCCGTTTTCTTTGTTTCACTTTCTTCCGCTTCACTCTTTGCAGTTTTCTTCGAATCACTTACATCCTCTTCATCACGAGTTCGCTTCGCAGTTTTTTTAAAAGAAATTATCGATAGATAATTGCTTGGTACGGCTTTTCAGAATGTTTCGAAAGTGAGTTAGGCAAACATCATTGAATTGAGAATCTACACGACAAACCTGCAATTTCTTTGAATGGTATTTGTCGATGAAGTCGACCACGTCTTGATATTTTCCTAACACCTCTTATATGCGCCGAACCTAACACATGTTCTACCTCCTCGCTCCCTTCCTCGTCATCACTCATGTGCTCCGACATAGCATGGAGTTCCTTGAGCTCATCCGTGGTAAGTTCGTCGTGATGTTCGGCGACGAGTTCCGTAACGTCATCTGCGTCGAGGTAGAGGTTCCACTGTAGATTTTGATGTGAAACATTAAGAGCAGGAACAGTGTGAGAAGTTATTTGAGTTCGTATATTTCGCAAATACTCTTTTCCCAATAGAATTTCAGGACAAGCTGTAAGAAAGAAAAATGGCATTAGTAATTTTTGTATACTATGAATTTCGTGTGCATGTCCATTTTACTAAAATCTTAACTTATTTCTTGACCTAAATTTTATCAAGTTACACAACACTAGATTAATGCTAGGTGCCAAGCTAAACTTGTACAACTTCAAGACAGCAACATTCTATAAAATTCTATAAAATTGCACATTAGTAAAATATTGGTTTATATATACTGTATAATATACACACAGAAATACAAACATTCCTAAATGATTAAAGAAGCTTGTTCAATAATGGCTTGCCTCCATGGTCGCACCAAAGTATTCAAAATCATTGGTAGTTATAATCGAAATTCTAGACCCACAGTTAGCCATTGTCTTACGTTTTTTTTTTTTTTTTAGGAAGAGTGACTTATACAAAAGACAACCTAAAACAATTGAGAACCAATGATGAACTACATTATATAGCCTACCTTAATTATCGGTAAATACTAGTAACCAGTATTTAAACACGCTATATAAAACCATAAAAAACTGATTACTGCTTAATCCTCTCTTCTAGGAACTTTAGAGTCATGAGCTCATGGTAAAAAGTTTTTCATTAGTTAAGAGTACAGAGGCCAATTAGAAGCTTCACAGTTTTGAATTTCAAGCATACTAACGTGGAAAACAAAGGGGTGGGGCCTTACCATATAAGAAATAACACCAGCCTTAATGGAGGATAAAAAAAGATTAATAAGGGAGAATTTAAGAAGTCTGGAGGTACCAAGAAATCTTAGCTTTAAACCATAATCGTCAGGTTTTAACCAAGCAATTTCAAAGTACAGACTTCCTTCAAGGGAAGTTAAGATTACATGTCACACTAAGTCAATAAGCTAGTTTAACGGTTATCAAAAAAAAAAAAAAACTTAAAAGACTGAAAAGACCCTTCAGGGTTATTACATCCTTCTACGCTTATTGATGCTAAGTGCCTCCGTTAGATTTCACTAGTGTAGCTTTAGCTTTTAATTCAAAAATTCTCTATCATCTGCTTACCCCTTCTTAAGCCTAAAATACACGTTCAAAAAAGCGTCAAAATTTTTGACGTAACTTTGATACAAAATTTCGATGCATAATTGCCCACACACGTTTAGGCGTTTTTCCCATCAAAATTCAGTATCAAAATCTTCGACATGGATGCATCAGTGGCCATAGCACTAGTGTTGGCATTGGACTGATAAACCTCCTGGTAAACGTCGGAAATGGTCAAAAGACTAAGAAGTTTGATCAAAATTTTGACAGGAGCCCACACACGCATAAAAAAATTTGACTTCAAAAAATATCAAACTGATTTGATCAACCAAAATTTTGCTTCAAATCTTTTTTTGACATCAAAGCTGTCCTACACACAAATTTTGCATAAAAATTTTGATGCAAAATTTTGAAGCTTTTTTTTGAACGTGTATGGGCCCCTTTAGTCCTCAGTCATGTAGGCGTGGGTCTTCAACTTAGTGCCTTGTGGGGCCCAACTAACTTTTCGTGAAATAATCTCTTGGGGAGTGCAAAGAGCATGCCCAAACCATCTCCACCTACCCTTCACCATGATCGCATGACACTTGTGTAATCTTAGTATTTCTAATCATGTCCTGTCATTTAACTCCCAATATCCTTTTGAGGGCTTTGTTCTCAACTACTAAATCTTTCGGAGATTTTTCATTGTCATAACATGACTCCTGTCCATGTAGTAGCACTGTCTCACTAAACTGATGTATAGTCTGATTATTGTAAGTAACTTCAGGCTACTTGCTTTCTAAATTTTACCTAGCCTAGCCATTAACTAGTTTCGTCTTTTCAATCTTTCACAAAGCTAATTCTAAAAACCCCGTATTAGAGATAGTTTCTAAACGCTTAAATTGTTCTACCTTAATCCTTTCTCCCTCCAATGATTAAATAAGGATTTTCCACTGCAAACTCTTACCATCCGTTTCATTTATCTTGAGCCCAACCTCGTGTAACATTTCATTCATTCTGGTAAGCAAACATTAAAAATCCTGGTGTTCTAATAAGGACAGCATCATCAGCATACTCGTTGTCTTAATTTCCAATCACCAATCCAGCCCAACCCTTCACCACCTCACTGTTCTACGCCTTATAAAATCCATGAGGCTAAACATAGGTGGCAACACATTCTGGAGTAGTCCACTGTTCACTGGGAATCAATCTTTAGGATTAATATTAACTTTGCACTTGTACTTAGGAACAATAAAATTCAACTATTTTATTGGAAAACAAATTTAAAAATCCTAGGAAGTCAGTCTGCCTAATAGAAAAAAATTGATGACTTACTATAAGTCTAATTTAAATTTACACCTCTAGAATACCCAGAGTAACGGATTTAAAGAAAATACAAAAACTGGTTCACCAAGGTTGACCAGGGTTCTATATTCTGTATAACGAAAGATTTTCTACACTTCGGGGTATCCCTTTTGAAGATTAAAGAAAATACCATCTTAGGAACTTTGCTAAAGATTGAAGATCATACAAAAATTTCTACAAAGTAGTATAAATGTAGCTAAAAGCTATTGAATTTGCTTAAAACCAACTAAAACCTGGTAGTAATTAAGACTTGCAAACTAAGGTATTAGCTAGTATGCTGCACGAAGTAACATTTGTAAGCTATAGCCCTTAAAACAGCAGTTTTGCTATGACGGAACTACAGTACACCTAATCTGCACGACCTATAGTAACCTCTTCAGAAGTACAGTACATAATGACTATGCATGACAATTTTTGACTCCCACTGCTAAGTTTCTCAGCTGTTACGCTACTGAACATTTTGTCATTGAAAACTGCATTCACTGCGCCAAACTGCCTAACAGTTTCTACACTACAAAAATACCAGCACCATCCGGACAAAGTTCAAAGTTTTATAGTTAAACCCTTTCTATATTTATGACATTACTTTAACAGTCAAAAGTTTCAAGAAAAGTGCTAAATTAATTACAACAAAATGCAGAGCGCTTTGAAAATCATTAAAATCTGAAAATTCATTAATTTCATTGGCATTAAAATGCATTCATTGCTAGTTGCCTCTGGCAGCTGTAATTCTGAGATTATTTTCCTGTTATCTGAAGCGAATCGAACACTGGTTAACCACCTCAAGCAACATTGTGCCCATATTCTAATTACGGATAAGGATTCCTCCACATCGTTTCTTTCGAGGACATTTATTTGTTTGAATTAAAAGTGGAAAAGTCAAACCTATAAGTATTACTGACAACCCTTTGGCAAGGTGCAAGGTTTGAAAACCAAAGAATTAACTCCGAGGTCTAGATCGTCAACAGCGATAAAGTAAACAATGAACTACATTCCACAACCATGATTTTTCCACACTAACCGACGTATGGATATCTATGCTACTAACGACTCGAGTGTTTGTCCTAATTTAAGGTAGTACACCGAATAAAAAAAAGAAGCTATTTCGAAGGTATCCCCCAAACCCTTCCTACTATTCAACCCTTTCTCACCTGATTTATCATTCATCCATCTATCCGGCATCCTTTCCGCCAAGATTTCCTTTCTATAATATATATATATATATATATATATATATATATATATATATATATATATACATACACACGAGCTGAAAGAGCAAAAAGGTACTATAATAGTTTTTTTACCGGCTACCTTAGGGCACAGTCCACTCTTTAAGATAGCATTTTACCTCACAAGGGTTAATTGGGAAGTAACTACATGACATTCACAAATGAACGAGCATCTCATTTTGGTAATCTCATTTGAACTACCAAAGGGTTGGAAAGTTTTCTTTCCAAATCACAGTAATCAACAGCCGTTTTGGATCCACAAGACTTTGAAAGAAACATTTTATTCACTGGAGATGTGGGGCTTTATCACCGTAATTTAAAAATTTGCGTTGAAAGAAATTTACATGTAAAAACAGTATGGTGAGTATTTATAATT
Organism: Palaemon carinicauda; assembly: GCF_036898095.1. Lineage (NCBI taxonomy): Eukaryota > Metazoa > Arthropoda > Malacostraca > Decapoda > Palaemonidae > Palaemon > Palaemon carinicauda. Next base: position 147,354,545 of record NC_090727.1, on the reverse strand, counting down.
TCGTAATTTTAAATTAAATTACAGATATTACCCTCCGCAACCAATTAGCGGCCCCCAACCACATTCACTGGCAGCAGTCAAAATTTCCGCCCATCCAACTACCCACCTACCACAGTTTAACGGTATTCATATTAAGTTGACCCACGTAATTATAAACTTACCCAAACGGATACTCAAACCCACTAACATATACTTTTAAACTTACGATATCGACCAAAGTTATTCAAACACCATATTTAATTTCCCTAATAAAGCATTATCCAGTTTACTGCAAATAGTTTAAACTATTAAATTCCCCCACAAATTATAAAAGTTTCCTACCCCGAAAGCCCCACAATTTACGTGATTGATTTCACGTACGACTAATTCTATAACTAGTGGAATAATGATTGAAGCCCATGGACTTCATAGATGAATATAATATAAGAAACTAAAACTGTAGTTTAATTACCTATTAACACAATTAGCAGTAATAAAACAGTAAATATAAAAAACTACAATAATCTCAAAAAAAAAAAATAGCAGTAACAAATACACAAAGCCATAGCATAGTACTTGTGTGTTATTACATGCAAGAATTTTGAAATGTTCCATGACATTACAGAGTTACCTGGAATTCCAACGCCATATTAGCCAGATTAAATTCAGATTCTGGCTTAATTTAAAATAGATAATAGGCCTCCATTACACTGGTTTATCACTTTCTTTAAAGTTGTGTCGTCCAATTCAAATTTAAAGTTATTACCACAAAAAAAAAAAAAACTCCCATTGGCAAAGTATACAAATTTTTAACAGAAGGTTTCATACAAGTTTTCCTTACTCGTAACTACAAGATAAAAAGGTTATACACAAAATTTGATGGTAATTGCGTAGTTTCAATAAGATTCTTACAAAGTACAGTACATGTTTTGTAGTTAAATGCAAGTATTAGTTTTCAAATTACTCTAAACCTGAAAATATTCGAATTTAATTCTAAGCTCACAATCACTTTTGACAAGCAGTACATGTACGAACTGTGCAAGTTTATAAAGTGGGTCATTTACGGGACATTTTTGATAAATAGCTATATACTAAACGGAAGTCTAAAACAATTACCTTAGGAGATGAATTTACCAAGTTTGGAAATTTAATAAACTTTTCGGGGAAACTGACTGCAGTCACTCTGGAACCGAAACAGGTGGAGTAGCTAAAAAATAGCTCTAAATTCCTGGAACTTATGCAGGAATACATGGAAGCTTGATGTTGAAAACGCTAGGCAATGATTAAGTCGTGGAAATAAAGGTTGGCAGAAGCTAATGTAACGAACGCATTTGCTGTAACCCACCACGTCTCTTAAATGTAAAGAACTGATTTAGACAATGACATGGTATTCCCATTTTAATCTATCAATACGTAAATTATGTATCAAAGCCCAATTAATAAAAAATAAAATGCAAAAGTAACCAGCATTCATATTTCGTATGGCGAATTCATCGCGATTAACTTTTATTGACCAAATAATGCAAACTTACATAGAATGAAGAAAACCACATTCCTAAGAGTAAAATTACCACGCGTTAAAGTACGCAAATGCCCAATAAGTGCCCATCAAACAGATTTTATTCTCTATCATTAAATTATCTATTAGCAGCACACAGTAACCTCTATTAAAAACGGAACCCATATACTTTTACTAAAAACGGAACCCATATACTTTTACTAAAAACGGAACCCATATACTTTTATTAAAAACGTAACCCATATTAAAAACGGAACCCATATACCCATATTAAAAACGAAACCCATATACCCATATTAAAAACGAAACCCATATACCCATATTAAAAACGAAACCCATATACCCATATTAAAAACGAAACCCATATACCCATAATAAAAACGAAACCCATATACCCATATTAAAAACTGAACCCATATACTTTTATTAAAAACGGAACCCATATACTTTTATTAAAAACGTAACCCATATACACATATTAAACACGGAACCCATATTAAAAACGGAACCCATATGCCCATATTAAAAACGGAACCCATATGCCCATATTAAAAACGGAACCCATATGCCCATATTAAAAACGGAACCCATATGCCCATATTAAAAACGGAACCCATATGCCCGTTTGAAACCGAATCCATCGAAGTACACAAATGTGCAAAACAGTATTTGCAATGCAACAAACTTCCTGTGGTATTTCACCAAGTAAAAAAATAGTATTTTCCGAATACTAAAAACTTTTTAAGGGCTTTTATTCAGGTACCGTCGACTTCTAGACTTGGGTACTTTCCCAGTTACAAAACTTCACTGCTATTAACCCATCAAGATTCTATAGCGATAAGTTTACCTTGAAAATCAGTTATTCATTCGCCGTTGTTTATACACTCAAAATTGCACTAAAGCACTAGTATTAAAGAGTAAAATCTGTCACTAACGCCCAAATTACTAGGTTGAAGATTTATTTTCTAAACAGTCAAGCAATTTTAAAACGCCTTTGCGCTATATAATTTGGACAATCTTTAGTATTTTGGCTCAAAGCCACTTCATAAAACAGGAATATTTAAAAAAAAAATGTTTTGATAATATCAAAGCTTTTTAAAGCAGAATTGCAAATAAAGTTGAAGCTTCCGAACCCAACTGAGAACTAAAGAAAGAATTAATGTAATCAAATAATTGTGTGAACTTGGTTAACGCACACTTGATAGTTTCATCTGCCATTACCCCCGCCCTACCCCTACAAGGGCAAGCTTGAAAAAAAAAAAAAAAAAAAAAAGTATTCTCCCCCGCCCCATAAGGTTAGTTTCGAGGTGAAATACCACATTACGGGAACCCATAGGGCCTTAAGTTATATAAAAACTTTTAAAAATGGGAAAAAATTTCTTAAGTTACATTACAGTCTTCGTACAGCGCCAATAAAAAAAAAGTTCATTTTGACGTCGACGAGTCGACAAATTTTATCGAAATTTAATTTCAAGTTTTTAAAGGCACTTTAATACACCATCTAGTCAAAACCATTGTAACCTCTGGATCCATGTAATTTCTGGACATAAAAAGACTAATACTGTCAAATTCGTGTCAGTAAAGTTGATATGCACAACACTATTTACCGATTATCGCCACGAGCGACCAAAATATCAAGTAATTCCATAACCTCTTATGAAGTTTGATATACTAAATTTCCTTACCTGCATGGAGTAAAACCAAAATTACTCCCGCACGCCGCCGACAATCAATCAAAAAGAACCCGTTATTTTCAGCAAAGGGTATAGAGGTTGGCTCAGGATCCATTTCTGGAAAGATTTTCAGTAGCTCTTAACCAATTACATAGCAAGGAAAGAGAGAACGATGTCTGATTGGCCGCGGAACAAGGACACTAAGAATGCATATTAGCGCGTTTCAAGTTACTGTAAACCGCACTGACATCTATTGTTGAACAAAAACAACTGGAACCGTAACACACACGAAGAAAATGGAGAAAGAAACAAAAATAATGCTCAGAACATTGCGAGTTTCTTTAATTCTTTCCACACCAAACGTTCCAGAGCTTCACCAAATTTTAGAACAGCAATTTCAATTTTACACAGCAGTGTAAGTGGACAGTTTTACTCTAAAAATGAATCAATTAAAGAAAAGTATTTTTGGATAAAAAAAAAAAAACGATATTCTAAAACTGACTATTAACTTCACCTTCTGTCTGCTTCAAGATCTATCATAGTATAAAGTGGACATTTAATTCCTCCTTTCCTCTATATTGTATGGCAAGAAATATGCCAATACATGTACCCAAGTCTATAGACCTTGACTTGTACTACGGTACCTTGTCCTTCCGAAGAAAAGGTCTTGAAAGTCTTATCAAACGTTAACACCTCTGAAGAAATTTCTTGCAAATCATAAATGCAATAAATCTTCTTCCAGCCCCGAAAAGCAGCTGTTGGATTTCATTTTGAAAATTATACGAGAATATATGAAAAGGTAATTATACTGTGAACACAGTTCTCTCTCTCTCTCTCTCTCTCTCTCTCTCTCTCTCTCTCTCTCTCTCTCTCTCTCTCTCTCTCTCTCTCTCTCTCTCTCTCTGATTTACTTAACAGAGTAGGTGCCATTAGATTGTTAGATGCTATTTCCTCTGTATGCTTAGATAACTTTGTTCCAACTGGAAAGCTGTCAAATCAAATTCCTGTAGTTTTAACAATAACATTCTCAGACCTAGTACTATGGAAGATATAAGTACGGAATTTTAGGCAAATTGGTGAAAAGTGGAAGAAATATAACAAGGCTCCAACAATATAAAAACAAGTACTTTAGGAATGAGAACCTCTCTCAAGTAGGCCATACCAATCCTCAAACGTGCTCTAGATAAAATAATGATATTAATGGCTCCAGCTATACTTATAGAAATAACAAAATTGGCAACTATAGTGATCATATTAATATTAGAGGTAATATATGGCTGCTATAACTGCGGCGAATTTAATCACCAACAATCAAACTGCAGATTTGATCATAAACTAAGATGTAACTTATGTTATGAATTTGGTCACATGAGTAGATTATGTGACCAAAACCCCAACTACTAGAATCTTGGCTAGGAAGACTTCTAGATTCAGTGATATGTTAACGGTAGTACATATTAATGCCAAATCCTTGTCGAGTCATAAACTTGAAAAAGAACTTATATGTTAAACGAACAAAACATTGATATTCTATGTGTTACCGAAACATGGTTATACACTAATACAAGAGGCGCATTTATGATCATTCCCCTGTATGATGTGTACCGTCCGGATCAAGGTCAGAGTGGAGGGGTATGTATATTTGTCAGAAACTATTTAAAGGTCACCGAAATTATTTTAACGATCGATTAATGTGAGGGCGTAGAAGACAAGTGGATCTCGATCCAATATCGAAAGTGTCCTGTTATTGTAGGATACGTACATCGCCATCCCAAAGCACCGACAACCTCTTTTGATTATATATCCGATATTCTTAAAGAAATTATTCTACGAAATAAGTATATATTCATTCATGGGGATTTTAATGATCTGCTAAAGACCTAGAATAAAATGTACAAACTAATCAAAACACTAAATTTCGATCAAATAGTAAACAAACCTACTAGAATTACTCCTATATCAGCGTCTTTAATCGATCTCGTAATAACAAATGCCAGACATATGATGACAAATATTGACATTATACCAAGCTTGGTGGCAGATCACGAGACAATCTTAACTCATTTGAATATTCGTTTGCAAAATTATTCTTCAGACTATCTTTATGTTCTCACGAATAACGTAAATATATTAAATGGAATTCTAAAGGGAGCAATTTAATTTCAGAAGAAACTACAGACATTACTTTTCACAAGATCATATCATTTGGAAGATGCTACAATCAAAGAATTGTATAAGTTGTAATGAAAATGTTTCGTTAGATGATTGATATGGACCTGCCAGAGCAGTAGTTCACTCTATTTCAGTGGAGGGTTGGATTTAAACCCAAAACAAGTAAACAAGTAAATACAGACAATGTAAACAACCAGGTTGGAATTTTAAACGACGTCTTTACATCGTGCCAAAACATTTGTTCTCCAGTTGTAACGAAAGAAATCGTTCGTCCCCATTAATAAAGATAAAATAAAGCGGGACATGAAAGAAATAGACAGACTGAAAAGCGATCTAATAAAAAAATCAAACTTTTAAATTCTCTCTGAAGAAGAGAGTAAATTCAAAGTTAGCTGGAAGTCGTAAGCAGTATTACAAAAGCGAATATCAGAAAGCTAAAGACAACGTTTCTGCTACTTGGAAAATAAAAAACATATGCTATTTGATGGACAACAAACAGATGGGAGCTCTATGCCATTGCCAGCAGCAACCGATGTACACGCTAAGGCTGAAAAAATTCAATGATTTTTTCGCTGAGGTCGGGAAAAAACATTTCGAAAAAACTGACTGAGCATTGAATTGTGCCCCTCTGAGGAATCTTGTAACTTTTTTCTTTTCCTCTGTGGCTTTGCTAGTTTCGCTGATTTACTAGTGTTTTAGCTTTACTTTTATCTGCATTATCCAAGTTTTCTGCCAAATTTCCTCTAATGTTGTTGGAGGATTTTCTAAGGGTCTAGTTTGTTCTTGGTCTACTGTGTCTAAGTTATTGTACAGACTAAGATTAGGTTGGTTTCCGTACACTTTCTTGCCCTCTTCACAAAGGTGTATTCCATCTCTTCTGTATAATTTTATCTTGCCGTAGAAATTATACCAAATATCTATAAATTTCACTTTCTTTCTCTGGCATGTGACCTCTCGTTAATCCTTATGGCCTTACTGAGGGTGAAGTGGCTGACATTGGGCGGTATTCATAAAGAAAAAGGATATGCTTATACTTGCAAAATATGAAGGAAATCCTTCTACTTGTATTCATAAACATTTCAAGCAAAAGCTTCTACTTTTAGAGCAAAGGCATAACCTTATAATCACATAAAAGTAAATGGTTATACATAAAGAAGACCCTTTACTTCATATAAAGAGCATATGCTTCGAAAAAGCAGAGTCTGGTTAGTAGCAGACTGCAGTTTGAAGAGAAAGGTTGTTCTGTCCGATTCTCAGCACGATGGCAGATTTTGTGGATGTGAGGCATAATAAACAATACATGCCCCGTTTACCCACACTTGATCGTGATTTCAAGATGTTATTCCGTTTTGAAGAAAAAAATGTACAGTGGCTTGCGGACATATCTTGTCCACACCTGGAATCTCGATGAAATATGCATTTTACATTTGCTTTTGCATGTATAAACAGTTAGGAGAATACGAAGGCTGTTGTATTTAGGGATGTATGTATGTACAAAAAGTATGTATGTATGTATGTATGTGTATATATATATATATATATATATATATATATATATATATATATATGTATATGTATGTATGTATACATACATACATACATACATACATACATACATACATATATATATATATATATATATATATATATATATATATATATATATATATATATATATATATATATATCGATTCGTACCAGAAATAGATTGTTCTAAATCCCAAACCTGAAATAATTTAGCTGAAATCAACTGTTTCAATTCGGTTTGCTTTAAACCTCAATTACCCTTCGCCCTTCATCCAGGTATCTTAAAGTTTCCATCAAACTGCAAAGTTGCGTTTAGAATCTTCAAAACTTTCCAACGCAAATCCATAAATCAAATCACGTAGTTTATTATTATTATTATTATTATTATTATTATTATTATTATTATTATTATTGTTGTTGTTGTTGATATTGTTATAAAACAAGAATGGAATTTTTCGCGAGTCCTAAAAGAATTCGGAAGAAAATCTTCTTAGATTTCCAAATGGCTTCAGAAGAAATAGCCATAGACTTAGCATGGAATTCTGAATGCCTCCAGAATAGAATCTCAGAACGGTATCGGAAGAAAACTTTCCCGAATTTCCAAATGGCTTCAGAAAAAATAGCCATAGACTTAGCATGGAATTCTGAATGCCTTCAGAACGGTTTCGGAAGAAAACTTTCCCGAATTTCCAAGTCTTCAAAGGACATAGCCGTATACTTAACATGCATTTCTGACTGACTCCAGAACTGAAATTTCCAGGAGCAGTCCTGAACAACTCCTCCCCGAGCTTCAAATGACTTCTGAAGACCTGATCTTCATTTTTTCAAACGTAGCCTGCAACACCTCACATGATCTGTATGTAGCTGGCGAAATCTAACCAAGGAATTGCGCGTCAATAGGAGTAAGAGGAAATGAGTTGATGACTGGGAGAAGGATTTCACTTAACTCACAGAGATCGTGTTCTGGCGGTATAGGAAGCTGCCGGTAAGAATTATGTGTTACGTCTTCGGAACACCATCAACTACAGATGGTTTTGGTTGCTGCCGAAGTTGCCGATCGTTCGTTTTATATCGCCCGACCTATAGAAAGACACGGGATCTTCCGTTGGCAGCTGAGCTTTGAAGATCATAATGTATACGCCTTGAAGGATCCTTTGCTTGAGCTTTTGCGACGATGTCTTATTAAAGGAGACTCTTTGAAAAAGTACGAGGCTTTGTATCGGTGCAAAAACGGATTGCGGGGAATGAGGATGGAGGCAGAATGGTTCAACTGAACAGTGAGTGACGTGTAGTTCTTCAACAGGATTGTCCCAAAATTCACCAATGAAGTAAGGACATATCCAGACGACATTGGTAAATATATTATGTTGCTCGTCATTTACTATGGCATGATAGTGTATGCGGAGAAATCGATAGTATTCATCTCTTTACTCATTTCCCAGATAGGTAAAGAATAAATCTCTTTTGAAATCTAGAAGGACACTGACGAACTAAGGAAAAGAGACAATGCAATCTCGAAAGAAACAGATAATCTAATGAAAGAAGATCTTGAAAACTAGAACACAGGAAAGAACAGCGAAGAGGAGCCTCTAATGCCAGAGGTAAGACACCTAAAAATAGAGAGCCTCTAATGCTATAAGTAAGGCACCTCAAAATATAGATCAAAGACCCTCTAATGCTATAAAAGTATGGAACCTAGAAATATATGTAAAAGAACTTCTAATGATAGAAGTGTGGGAGCTAAAGAGAGAGGTCAAAGAACTTCTAATGTTAGAGGTGTGGGAGGTATAAAGAGAGGTCCAAGAACTTCTAATGCTGGAGATAAGGGAGCTGAAATGAGGTAAAAGAACTTTTAATGCTAGAGGTGTGGGAGCTAAAAAAGAGGTCAAAAAAACTTTTAATGCTAGAGGTGTGGGAGCTAAAAAAGAGGTCAAAAAAACTTTTAATGCTAGAGGTGTGGGAGCTAAAAAGAAGTCAAAGAACTTCTAATGCTAGAGGTGTGGGAGCTAAGAAGAGATCAAAGAACTTCTAATGCTAGAGGTGTGGGAGCTAAGAAGAGATCAAAGAACTTCTAATGCTAGAGGTGTGGGAGCTAAAAAGAGGTCAAAAAAACTTCTAATGCTAGAGGTGTGGGAGCTAAAAAGAGGTCAAAGAAATTCTAATGCTAGAGAGGTGTGGGAGCTAAAAAGAGGTCAAAGAACTTCTAATGCTAGAGGTGTGGGAGCTAAAAAGAAGTCAAAGAACTTGAGGTGTGGGAGCTAAGAAGAGATCAAAGAACTTCTAATGCTAGAGGTGTGGGAGCTAAAAAGAGGTCAAAGAACTTCTAATGCTAGAGGTGTGGGAGCTAAAAAGAGGTCAAAGAACTTCTAATGCTAGAGGTGTGGGAGCTAAAAAGAGGTCAAAGAACTTCTAATGCAAGAGGTGTGGGCGCTAAAAAGAGGTCAAAGAACTTCTAATGATAGAGGTGTGGGAGCTAATAAGAGGTCAAAGAACTTCTAATGCTAGAGGTGTGGGAGCTAAAAAGAGGCCAAAGAACTTCTAATGCTAGAGGTGTGGGAGCTAAAAAGAGGTCAAAGAACCTCTAATGCTAGGGGTGTGGGAGCTAAAAAGAGGTCAAAGAATTTCTAATGCAAGGGGTGTGTGAGCTAAAAAGAGGTCAAAGGTCTTCTAATGCAAGGGGTGGGGGAGCTAAAAAGAGGTCAAAGAACTTCTAATGCAAGGGGTGGGGAGCTAAAAAGAGGTCAAAGAACTTCTAATGCAAGGGGTGTGGGAGCTAAAAAGAGGTCAAAGAACTTCTAATGCAAGGGGTGTGGGAGCTAAAAAGAGGTCAAAGAACTTCTAATGCAAGGGGTGTGGGAGCTAAAAAGAGGTCAAAGAACTTCTAATGCAAGGGGTGTGGGAGCTAAAAAGAGGTCAAAGAACTTCTAATGCAAGGGGTGTGAGAGCTAAAAAGAGGTCAAAGAATTTCTAATGCAAGGGATGTGGGAGCTAAAAAGAGGTCAAAGAACTTCTAATGCAAGGGGTGTGAGAGCTAAAAAAATGTCAAAGAACTTCTAATGCAAGGGGTGTGAGAGCTAAAAAAAGGTCAAAGAACTTCTAATGCAAGGGGTGTGGGAGCTAAAAAGAGGTCAAAGAACTTCTAATGCAAGGGGTGTGGGAGCTAAAAAGAGGTCAAAGAACTTCTAATGCAAGGGGTGTGGGAGCTAAAAAGAGGTCAAAGAACTTCTAATGCAAGGGGTGTGGGAGCTAAAAAGAGGTCAAAGAACTTCTAATGCAAGGGGTGTGGGAGCTAAAAAGAGGTCAAAGAACTTCTAATGCAAGGGGTGTGGGAGCTAAAAAGAGGTCAAAGAACTTCTAATGGAAGGGGTGGGGGAGCTAAAAAGAGGTCAAAGAACTTCTAATGCAAGGGGTGTGGGAGCTAAAAAGAGGTCAAAGAACTTCTAATGGAAGGGGTGGGGGAGCTAAAAAGAGGTCAAAGAACTTCTAATGCAAGGGGTGTGGGAGCTAAAAAGAGGTCAAAGAACTTCTAATGCAAGGGGTGTGAGAGCTAAAAAGAGGTCAAAGAACTTCTAATGCAAGGGATGTGGGAGCTAAAAAGAGGTCAAAGAACTTCTAATGCAAGGGGTGTGAGAGCTAAAAAAAGGTCAAAGAACTTCTAATGCAAGGGGTGTGAGAGCTAAAAAAAGGTCAAAGAACTTCTAATGCAAGGGGTGTGGGAGCTAAAAAGAGGTCAAAGAACTTCTAATGCAAGGGGTGTGGGAGCTAAAAAGAGGTCAAAGAACTTCTAATGCAAGGGGTGTGGGAGCTAAAAAGAGGTCAAAGAACTTCTAATGCAAGGGGTGTGGGAGCTAAAAAGAGGTCAAAGAACTTCTAATGCAAGGGGTGTGGGAGCTAAAAAGAGGTCAAAGAACTTCTAATGCAAGGGGTGTGGGAGCTAAAAAGAGGTCAAAAAAACTTCTAATGCTAGAGGTGTGGGAGCTAAAAAGAGGTCAAAGAAATTCTAATGCTAGAGAGGTGTGGGAGCTAAAAAGAGGTCAAAGAACTTCTAATGCTAGAGGTGTGGGAGCTAAAAAGAAGTCAAAGAACTTGAGGTGTGGGAGCTAAGAAGAGATCAAAGAACTTCTAATGCTAGAGGTGTGGGAGCTAAAAAGAGGTCAAAGAACTTCTAATGCTAGAGGTGTGGGAGCTAAAAAGAGGTCAAAGAACTTCTAATGCTAGAGGTGTGGGAGCTAAAAAGAGGTCAAAGAACTTCTAATGCAAGAGGTGTGGGCGCTAAAAAGAGGTCAAAGAACTTCTAATGATAGAGGTGTGGGAGCTAATAAGAGGTCAAAGAACTTCTAATGCTAGAGGTGTGGGAGCTAAAAAGAGGCCAAAGAACTTCTAATGCTAGAGGTGTGGGAGCTAAAAAGAGGTCAAAGAACCTCTAATGCTAGGGGTGTGGGAGCTAAAAAGAGGTCAAAGAATTTCTAATGCAAGGGGTGTGTGAGCTAAAAAGAGGTCAAAGGTCTTCTAATGCAAGGGGTGGGGGAGCTAAAAAGAGGTCAAAGAACTTCTAATGCAAGGGGTGGGGAGCTAAAAAGAGGTCAAAGAACTTCTAATGCAAGGGGTGTGGGAGCTAAAAAGAGGTCAAAGAACTTCTAATGCAAGGGGTGTGGGAGCTAAAAAGAGGTCAAAGAACTTCTAATGCAAGGGGTGTGGGAGCTAAAAAGAGGTCAAAGAACTTCTAATGCAAGGGGTGTGGGAGCTAAAAAGAGGTCAAAGAACTTCTAATGCAAGGGGTGTGAGAGCTAAAAAGAGGTCAAAGAATTTCTAATGCAAGGGATGTGGGAGCTAAAAAGAGGTCAAAGAACTTCTAATGCAAGGGGTGTGAGAGCTAAAAAAATGTCAAAGAACTTCTAATGCAAGGGGTGTGAGAGCTAAAAAAAGGTCAAAGAACTTCTAATGCAAGGGGTGTGGGAGCTAAAAAGAGGTCAAAGAACTTCTAATGCAAGGGGTGTGGGAGCTAAAAAGAGGTCAAAGAACTTCTAATGCAAGGGGTGTGGGAGCTAAAAAGAGGTCAAAGAACTTCTAATGCAAGGGGTGTGGGAGCTAAAAAGAGGTCAAAGAACTTCTAATGCAAGGGGTGTGGGAGCTAAAAAGAGGTCAAAGAACTTCTAATGCAAGGGGTGTGGGAGCTAAAAAGAGGTCAAAGAACTTCTAATGGAAGGGGTGGGGGAGCTAAAAAGAGGTCAAAGAACTTCTAATGCAAGGGGTGTGGGAGCTAAAAAGAGGTCAAAGAACTTCTAATGGAAGGGGTGGGGGAGCTAAAAAGAGGTCAAAGAACTTCTAATGCAAGGGGTGTGGGAGCTAAAAAGAGGTCAAAGAACTTCTAATGCAAGGGGTGTGAGAGCTAAAAAGAGGTCAAAGAACTTCTAATGCAAGGGATGTGGGAGCTAAAAAGAGGTCAAAGAACTTCTAATGCAAGGGGTGTGAGAGCTAAAAAAAGGTCAAAGAACTTCTAATGCAAGGGGTGTGAGAGCTAAAAAAAGGTCAAAGAACTTCTAATGCAAGGGGTGTGGGAGCTAAAAAGAGGTCAAAGAACTTCTAATGCAAGGGGTGTGGGAGCTAAAAAGAGGTCAAAGAACTTCTAATGCAAGGGGTGTGGGAGCTAAAAAGAGGTCAAAGAACTTCTAATGCAAGGGGTGTGGGAGCTAAAAAGAGGTCAAAGAACTTCTAATGCAAGGGGTGTGGGAGCTAAAAAGAGGTCAAAGAACTTCTAATGCAAGGGGTGTGGGAGCTAAAAAGAGGTCAAAGAACTTCTAATGGAAGGGGTGGGGGAGCTAAAAAGAGGTCAAAGAACTTCTAATGCAAGGGTTTAGGGGGTAGATGTCGCCAGCGAGGCTTTGGGGAAGGCGCGGCGGCGTCTGTGTTCTTTCTGATGCGTAAACTTAATTTAATACAAGTAAAAACAGGGCATTAAATACGTATTATAAATACTAAACTCTTTCTTATCTTGACAGCACAAATGAAATCTTACAAGTTCCAACATGTAACTAAGCGCTCCCGAAACACGAGTCAACCTTTTATTTCTGCTTGGAGGATATCCTCGCAAGTAAAAGGTAATCATTATGAATATGGAAAAATAGATTTGCTTATACTTCTACCTTTTGCTTCAGAGAATTGCCTTGTACTTCTAACTTATGCTTACAAGGATATCCTTCATTTTTATGAATACGCAATTTTACTGAGGACGAAACGAATTATCATTTTCGAAAAAAAAAACGGAGAGAGAGAGAGAGAGAGAGAGAGAGAGAGAGAGAGAGAGAGAGAGAGAGAGAGAGAGAGAGAGAGAGAGAGCGCACATGCTGAACAATCCAGTATTGATAGTGATAGTTAATAATAATAATAATAATAATAATAATAATAATAATAATAATAATAATAATAATAATAATAATAATAATAATAATCATACACCCTCACTGGTGAACCCTTGAATAGTATGCATATAAAATTCTTACATATATCTCTATTTTGATGCAATTGGATCTTAAAGCCTCTTACCCCTTTCTTTCTAACCTTTCATTCACATAGATATTTACAGCCGCCAGTACTGCAATAATTACAGAGGCATCACTTGTATGTCAGTTGTCATGAATATATAAAGTATGCTCGTTCTTAAGAGCCTAGAGAGAAAGATTGATGAAAAGCCGAGATATGACCAAGCAGGATTCCGAAAAGGTAGAAGTTGTATAGACCAGATTTTAATTTTAAGACATGTGGAACAGCAATGTGCAAAATATAGATCCACTTTTGATGGAATTTGTAGATTATAAAAAAGCCTTTGATAGTGTGTGCCAACCAATTTTGTGGAGATTCCTGTTATTGTGGAGTTCGTCTTAAATATGTAAATTTGATTAAGTCTGTTCATGAGCACAGCAAGTGCAAAGTTAATGTTAATGGAGTCCTATCAAATGAGTGTCCAGTGAACAGTGGAGTACTTCAAGAGAATGTGTTGTCACCTATGTTGTTTATCTTCCTCATAGATTTTGTAATACTTAGAACAGTTGGGGATGGTGGAGAAGGATTGGACTGGATTGGCAACAGGAAATTAGCTGATACAGAATATGCTGATGACGCTGTCCTTATTAGCAGAACACCAAAAGGACTAGCAAAGCTTGCTTACTAGAATGATTGGAATATCACGAGGGTGGGCTCAAGATAAATAGAGGAAAGACAGAGATGATGAGAACAGACTATGCAATGGAAAATGAAATATCATTGGAGGGAGAAAGAATTAATGAGGTAGAATCCTTTATATATTTAGGAACTATGATCTCTAATACAGGACTTTAGTATTTGAGTTTAATGAAAGATAGAAAAAAGCTAATCAGACAATGGCTAGGTTAAGTAAAATTTGGAAATCAAATCGCCTGAAATTACATGTAAAAAATCAGGCTATATTATTATTATTATTATTATTACTATCCAAGCTACAACCCTAATTGGAAAAGCAAGATGCTATAAGCCCAGGGGTTCCAATAGGGAAAAATAGCCCAGTGAGGAAAGGAAATAAGGAAATAAATAACTGAAGAGAACAAATTAACAATAAATCATTCTAAAAAAAGTAATGTCAAAAGAGATATATCATATATAAACTATTAACAACGTCAACAACAAAAATGTCTTATATAAACTATAAAAAGACTCATGTCCGTCTGGTCAACAAAAGAGCATTTGCTCCAACTTTGAACTTTTGAAGTTCTACTGATTCAACAACCCGATTAGGAAGATCATTCCACAACTTGGTAACAGCTGGAATAAAACTTCTAGAGTACTGCGTAGTATTGAGTCTCGTGATGGAGAAGGCCTGGCTATTAGAATTAACTGCCTGCCTAGTATTACGAACAGGATAGAATTGTCCAGGGAGATCTGAATGTAAAGGATGGTCAGAGTTATGAAAAATCTTATGCAACATGCATAATGAACTAATTGATCGACGGTGCCAGAGATTAATATCTAGATCAGGAATAAGAAATTTAATAGACCGTAAGTTTCTGTCCAACAAATTAAGATGAGAATCAGCAGCTGAAGACCAGACAGGAGAACAATACTCAAAACAAGGTAGAATAAAAGAATTAAAACACTTCTTCAGAATAGATTGATCACCGAATATCTTAAAAGACTTTCTCAATAAGCCAATTTTTTGTGCAATTGAAGAAGACACAGACCTTATATGTTTCTCAAAAGTAAATTTGCTGTCAAGAATCACGCCTAAAATTTTGAAAGAGTCATACAAATTTAAAGAAACATTATCAATACTGAGATCCGGATGTTGAGGAGCCACCGGTGTTAGTGTATGGAAAGGAATCGTGGTATGACAATGAAACAATGTCCAACAGACTTTGTAGATTTGAGAACAAAGCCCTCAGAAGAATATTGCCAACCTCTCCATGATGTGGTAACGCATCTCAGATATGCATCCGCTTTGTCTGCCTGCGAAGAGGGTGTAAGGCGGCACCCCCTTGCTAGTTGGCAATCCACTACTGTAGCGTTGTTGTACATAAACACTACTAAGTGTCTCCAAACATTCCTGTAATGCTTGTAATCCTAAGAGGGCTGCTTGCATGGCTAGGATGTTGCGGAGCAGATGCCTTTCTTCCTTGGTCCATAACCCCTCAGACGACCAGGTTAACTAGGTGTGCACAACAACCCTCCTTTGACACTTCTCAGAAAAGATGCAAGTCTGGTGGGGAAGGGTCAAACGGAAATCGCCTAGTGAGTCTGACATCATCTAGGCACCTGAACAATACTGAGAAGACATTGTCAGCGCTGAGCTGGTACTTCTGTTATGGATAGAAATGATCACGCAACCTCCCCGAGCCTGATGATGCATTGTCTAATAAAAAAACCCTATTTCCACTGCCGTTTATATCAGCATGCCCAGGTACTTCAACCTCTGCTTGGGTAAGAGATTAGACTTCTCGTAGAATCATTTCCATCCCCAGATGGCAGCAAAATTCGAGAATCCAATCTTGATCCTCATGCAACTGCTTCAACAAGGAGACCAGGATTAACAAATCATCGAGATACCTTAGCAAACCTATCCCTCGTGAATGGGCCCAAGCAGCTCCCAAGGTGACATCAGTGACAACACACGGGTAACCGTACACAGTCTAAAGCACAAAGTCTTGAACTGGTACATCAACCATAGAGCAATGAGAGGAAATAATTTTGAGATGACTGATGAAGAGCCTCCTGAAAGTATGCCTTCATCAGGTCTACTGAAAGCATTAAGTCTCCCTCTCAGATGGAAAATCAGCACAAACCATACTGATTCCATCCTAAATGTTGTTTAATGAACAAACTTACTCAGAGGGGAAAGACCGATGACCGGCCTC